>NC_142516.1:157326875-157933750 GCF_057876585.1 Rhinolophus sinicus
TTGAGAAGGTGACATTTAAGCAGAGATGTGAAGGAGGGCAGGGTGGTCAGGAATACCTGGGGAAAGAGCGTCTCAGTAAGAGGAACAGCCCGTACAAAACACTAATGCCTCCTTTCATCCAATGCCTGGTAGCAAGATGTCCAGTCTGCAGGAGAGTAAGTGTTGAGGAAAGAAAGTCAGAAAGAGACAGTCATCCCTGATCATGTAGGACCTCTTAATCCATTGATAACAGAGACTTTTGCTGATCTTTAAGCATGTGCTTAATTTTTCTACTGCCTCATCCTAAGGCTGAGAGTTCTGACAGATTGAAAGACAGAAAGCAGTTTATGACCTATGTGAAAGAACAGAAACAACTGCTTCGTACAAAATTGACTGACATTAGCCTGATAGTACACTTGGGACCTTTGCTAGCGGTGACTCAGCTCCACTCTAGGGATTTAACAAGGTGGATTTGATGTGTAAGCATGCATCCTAAGAAACCACAACCAGACTCTGTATAGCGTTTGACTAGCACAGAGCTCCTCAACCAATCCTGTTATGACAAGGAAAGGATTTTGTTTGAGTGAAACTATTTACTATGCTTTTTCCTTGTGAAACACTCATTGTGTTTTTTTTTCTGTTTAAAGTTCTACTCTTGCCTCTGGTTGTGTAGACGTTTTCCTAGGGGCTACTCTTCCTCATATATACCACTGTAAGAGTAAATCCACAGTGCATGGAATAAATTGTCTCTACATTACTTTTATAGATAATTTGAGGGCTCTGACCGTACAGCTCAATTGCTCCACATTGGATCACATTTTTCCTGTCTTTTCTGGCAGAAATACTGCTTAATGCACACAGTGTCTTCAAATATTCCCTTTTTATTTTATTTTTTCATCACTGAAAAAACTTTGGCGATGAAAATAATTTGCAAGTTTAAGTGGAGGAAGATCATGATCTGATTCATCGTTTAAAAGTGTTATACTTGCTGCTGTGTAAGGATCGGCATCACAGGGGCAAGGAAAGGAGCAGAGAGACTTGTTAGACTGTTGAAGTACGCAAAGGTAGTGCATGCAATTGATGGTGCTCTGATCCCCCTCTTATACCAAGATAGTTAGCAACAGATGACTCTCAGTTCCTCTCTAGGAATTTCCCTGAGATGAAGGGAACTACTCAGTTCAAGAAAATGTACTCTTCCTAGAAGCAACTGATACCCATTGACTGTTCAGTGAGGTATAGCAGAGGGCATCTCTGAAGGGCAATTCCAGCTCTAAAACCCTCTGTGATATTGGCTGAGGCCACCATTACTACTTCAGTGCAGTTCATCTCCTCCCTTGCCCAGTTCTGCTTCCTATGTATTCGCTCCTCCACAGGTGTTTCTCAGGAACAGGAATACTCCCCACAGAGCCTCCTAGATACAATCTCCATCTCTGAATGTGATTCGGAGAGAACACTGCCTATTATGATTTGCAAACAGGTTGCCAACTGTGGAGAAGGACATGAGTCAAAAACTCAATCTCAACAAAAGAACAATTGCATTACCATCATCCAAGGTGGGGTAAATGGTGGGTAGAGCAAGTCTGAGGAAAGGGCCAGAAGTTCAATTTTAGACATACTATGTTTGAACACATATTAAACACTCATGTGGAAGGACCAAGTGGGCAGTGGGTTTTACAAGTCTGAATTCAAAAAGGATTAGGATACAGATATAATTTTGCAACAGTCAGCATATAGATGGTTTTAAAGTTATTAGTTTTTGCATGTGAGAGATTATCTGTACAATTTTACATCACAAAGTATCCATCGATTTTTGGAATTTATTGAAAACCTCTTTATAAAATATTATTTAAAATTTTTGGTATATAGTTGAAAATTCTGCATTCTCTCTGTAAAATGTAGAGTCCTACTTGTAATATTACATATTTATTGTGTATTATTGTATGTACAGTTAGTTATACATATAAATGTACACATATGTATATGTACTTTGCACATATTTGTATATGTGCAATTAATACAATTACTATACATAGCATATATATGCATTATTTGTAATTAATAATATTAGTTTATCTTTAGTAGCATTGCTTATTTTATTTCAACTTGACCTATTTGTTTCTGAGAGAAGTTTGTTAAATATCCTTTTTTTCTATTTCTGTTAACAGCTTTCTTAGTTATAGCTGTATACATTTTGCAAACATATTCTTAGAGGCATATATTTTATGATGATTAGATGTTTCTGTTCTATTGTTGATTTTATCAATGCATATATTTTCTTTCATTTCTTTTGATATTGTTTGCCTTAAATTCTATTTTGTCAAACGTAGTGCATACATTTTAAATGATATTTGTCTGGTATTTGTTTACCCATCATTTATATTTTGAGTTTCCATATATCTCCTGAAAAAATAGATGGCTGAATCCTGTTATCCTTTTTAGTTTAATTTTAAAACCTCTGAATTTTAATAGTTTAGTTTAAGCAGTTTTCAAATATTTAATTACTGCTAAAATTTTGAACTGATTTCACCCACTTCTCTTCATGCTTTCCATTTACAGAATTTTTTTCTTTTTTTCTGATTTCCAATGTTAAGATTTTGTTGTGATATATAATCTATTTTCATTCTTATGGCAGTTATCTTAAGATGTATACTCATAAATATCTTTTTAAATTTTAAAAAAATTGCCATATCTTTTCCTCAAAAAAAAGATAAAAATGAAAAAAGTTCATCCTGGCATGCTTACATATATTCCTATGCTCTCCCTTTTACTTTCATAGCCTGTCCAGCGTCATATTGATATTTAGGATTTTAGTTTTGGCATCTTTTCCTCTTCCTCTTCTTCTTCCCCCTCCTTCTTCTTTTTACTCTTACCAGAATTCCATTAGACAATAATACATTTTACCTTACATATCTATTGGAACACTATCCTGAATTTATTTCTCTTTTCATTGAGTACCTCTTGCAAGGTAAACCTGTAGGGATCATGGATATCTGTGACTATTATGGACATCCATATGTTTGAATGACATTTTGATTGGATATAAAATTCTAGCTTCACAGTTATGGTTCTTAGATATAAGAGCATTATTAGTATTGTTTTGCAGTTATTTTAGTTTCAGTTACTAAGATACTTGAAAAGGACTGGTGATTTTTCTGTATCATCACCTTCTCAATTTCTCTGAGATTTTGTTTAACACTCAGTGAATGAAGGTGTTTATCTGCATCGATAAAATTTAAGCTCCATGGTTTACTCATATTCCTGCTGTTGAATATGAATGATTTATATGCCCATTACTAAAAAATATATTACTAATCTTGTGGAAAATTCCAAAACATTCCCCTTCATTGTGCTTGAACTGTTTATGAATTTGTGCTACTTAAATTAGCCACAAAAGTAGTAAAATCGCAGGTTATTTTTAGTTACTCGAATATATTAATATTAAAAATCTTATATTAAAAGTTTCTCTTTCCTGGCAATATGTTGGACAGAAAATATAAAAATCCATGAGATGGCAATTACCAAAAAATGTTGCATAAACCATATCAAACAAATTTAGGTAGAAAACTGAGTTCCCAGTAATGTACAGGATTCCCCAAGAAATACAAATAAAAAGGAAACTTCAAATCATACTAGATGCATGGCCCGGGCAATTTGGGTGTTGTAACGCAGAAAGGGAATTACTGTGGTTGAGAGTTGGGGTTTAAATGTCACTCTGGCTCAGGGTGACAAAGCAGGGCTGTAAAACTGCAAAATCACTGGCTCAAGAAAGTGTTACAATCTTAGTGAAACAGGAACAAAAGAAATTAAAATGAATGTTTTTTATCTTCATCTGGATTCTAGATGAAATTAAAACAATTATACTTTATAATCTGTTATCACAGAACTGCTTTAAGATATGGAGTTAGAATTGAAGCTTTCTTCCTGGATCTGCCAAACTCTTAGAATAACATCAAAATGTCACCAGATGATGCCTTTGGGAAGAATGGGATTCAAGAGATTTGCATTATAAGGGTACTTACAAGATTGCTATGAAAAAAATAATTAAGATATTAAGGTAATACTAAACAAAGTGATTGAATTTAGCATACTATGAGTAAGAAGTGTCTACACTGTGAAGATGTCAATTGTCAAATTAAGCTATAAATATTATGCAATAAATTATAATGAAGGTGGTTTTCATAGTGGATTTTGATGAACTGATTTTCAAATATAAGTGAAAGAACAAAAACTTAAGTATAAAATAGTTTTTTGAAGAAAATAACAAGGTGAGAGGATCTGATCTATGATATATCAGTTCTAATAATCAAATCAGAGAAATTAAGGCAGTGTTTTGGTGGTGGAACCAGTGAAGATAAATGTATTAATAAAATAGAATAGAAATTGCAAAACTAGGTGCATGTTTATATGGGAATTTGATGTACGAAAGAGATACCATTGCAAGTTTGTGTTGAAAGTCATAATTCCTCAATACAATACAATGAGAAGTCACCCAGTTATGAATAGGAGGTGGACAAAATAGATCCCTAAAATATACCAAACACAAAAACACTTTTCTTGCACATTAAAGAACCAAATGTAGAAAACATATATGCAATTATCTATGTGGCATTAATGTAAGAAATTATTTGTTATATAATACGAACAGGTAAAAAAATAAGGAAATACTGCTTTAATTTACATTAATATTATTTTGTGTGTGTGTATCCAAGCTTATCATACACAGATTGAAATGCGAACCAGACTGGAAAAAAAAAAGATATTTGCTGTACATAAAACTGAGAAAGATTCTTGACTTTTTTTGTCTGACTTATTTTGCTTAGCATAATAATGTCAAGATTCACCTATGTTGTAGCAAATGGCATCATTATCATCTTTTCTCCTGGCAGAATAGTATTCCATTGTGTATGTATACCACATCTTCTTTAGCCAACCATATGATTTCACTGTACGTGGTATACAAAACTGAGAATAACAAAGGAACAAGACAAACAAATGAAGAAACAAAAACTCATAGACATGGACAATAGTTTAGTGTTTACCAGAGGGTAAGGGGGGAAGGGAGTGGTAGATGAGGGTAAATGGGGTCAAATATATGGTGATGGAAGGAGAACTGACTCTGGGGAGTGAATACACTACATGATATACAGATGATGCATTATAGAATTGTATACTTGACACCTACATAACTTTACCAACAATTGTCACTCCAATAAACTTTAATTTAAAAAAAAAAAAACTGAGAAAGATTAGTAACCAGAATATATAAAGATGGTTTAAAAATAACTATTTTAAAAATCCACTTTTTAAAAATGGTGGAAGATGCAATTTAGAGAGAAGAACATCTGAATGACAAATAAAGATAGGAAAAAGTGTTCAATCTGAATAGAAATGGCAAATTAAAGCCACATTGAGGTACATTTTCAAATATTCATGATAGGCAATTTTTTTTAAAGTCTGACAATACCAAATATTGATGAGGATATGGGCCAAAGAAAATTCTCATAATTGTTTTTTAAGAGTGGAAGCTGCTACTGCCAGTTTGAAGAGCAATCCTTCAATACCTGAAACATTTGCAGAAATACATTTTCATACTCATGAGAAACAAATTTGGAGGGCCCGGGAGGTAGGTGTACTCCATTAGCTGAGGGGAGAGGCAATTCAACTGCCAACCTGCAAGGCCAACCTGCACAGAGATAGTAAGGACTCTAGATAATTCCAGCACTCCTGACAGGTGAGACCCTTTCTCTGGATGAAGACCTTGGTTCTCTGCATGTTTACTGCCTAGTATAGTTCCTGTGCATGGTGATCCCTTGAAATATCTGTTTCTCAGTTAAAATAGCTGTTACTATCCCCATTAGGCTAATCTACCATGTTTCCCCAAAAGTAAGACCTAACTGGAAAATAAGCCCTACCATGATTTTTCAAGAGGACATCCCTTGAACATAAGCCCTAGTGTGTCTTTTGGAACAAAAATTAATGTAAGAACCCGGTCGTATTTTGGGGGAAACACGGTAATGACTTCCCTGGTGAGACAGAAATACTTAATCTTGGTAGGGTTTATCTCCTAACCACTGGCCCACTTGTTTCTCACCAGGCATCTAGAGAACTTGCCATTTCCTGCTCACAAGGTATAATTAACATGGTACTATTGATATACTAGAGCAGCATGAAGTTTTTTGGGATTTCTGGGCAACAAAGCCTTTTGTTCTATATTGTGGTAGAGAGCAGGAGAGTTAACATAGCCTTTAGGCAAAAAACAAAATTAAAAAATTAAAAACCAAAAAAAAAAAAAAAAAAAAATCTAGTAGTTACCCCTGCCCTGATGGGGAATAAAAAGAATGCAGTCACCATATTAATAGCCCATAGGAGGTGTCAGGGATTGCAATAACCTCTTTTAGAAATCATACTGCATTCTGCCCAGCAGGTATGATTAAGGTTACTGGTAGATTAACTTTATAGTAATCTGTGATAACCAATTTATGAGGCATCCACATCAGAGTTCATCTTTGCGCGGTCTCCAGATATCAGGAAGCTACTCTACTTAAGAAAACGGAAGGGGTTGCTTTTATCAGCCTGTATTTACATGACTATGTGTATTCAAGTTTCTAAAGCACAGACCTAGACTCCCTCTATTTTCTCATCAAAGTACTGATTTTGATACTTTATGGTCAAATGTTGACGTGTTTTCAGCAGTCTTCCCCCCAGGTGCAGAAGATGATGGCCTCTTTAAATGCTGAGACTAAGGCTTTTTGGCTTTCACAATAAGGTCTGAGTTGATGGTTGGATGACCTAAACCTATCCTTCTCCTTTTTCAGTGCTGCTAAGAGAGTAGCCAAGCATTACTGAACTCCACAGTCCGTCTAATTACCATAACCCCATGCATTTCAAGTGCTAGAGTGCTTCCATTTCAGCTGTGCCCCATCTCAATTCCCTGCAAGAAACAGTGCCAGTAATTATGAAATTGCAACATTTGAACAGTTACAACATTCATTTTTTACAACAAAGAATTCCTTGTTACCACCTGATCAGCAAGCAATCACATTCTAGAAACCCATCTTGAAGATTTTCCTTCTAGAACCACTTCTGGTAATAGCTTTTTCAGTTTGGGTTTCCCCAAAAGCAAAACCTAATACGAGGATTTGGGTGTGTATATTTTAATGGAGAAATGATCCCAAGAAATACTGTGAAGGGAACAGGTGTAAAATTTAGACATTGAAAGGAGGAAAGACAATATAAGTATATCTGTGATTGTGTTACCCTGTAGGTAACTGGTTTCAATTCCTTTAGGGACCCTCCTAGAAACTTTGAAGACTATGTGCCAGTATTGCTGATGCTCACTGGTTGATAGCTGCCCCCAAACTAGCCTTTGGATGGGTAGGGGAGGGGGCTGATGAATTCAGAGGATGTTCCTACACAGACAGAGCAGTCAACAGGTGAGCTTCCAAGAAGGATGGAGAATATGGGCAGGACACTAAGAATATAGTAGTCCCCCATATCCGTGGTTTTGCTTTGCTCCATTTCAGTTACTCACGGTCAACTGGGGACCAAAACTATTAAATGGAAAATTCCATAAATAAACAAGTCATGAGTTTTAAATTGTGTGTTCTGAGTAGGGTGATGAAATCTTGCCCTCCTGTTCTGTCCCACCAGGATGTGAATCATCCCTTTGTCTAGTGGATCCACACTACACATACTCCCCACCCATTAATCACTCAGTAACCCTCTCGGTCATTAGATCGACTGTCCAGGTATTATAGTGCATGTGTTCCAGTAACCCTTATTTGATTGAATAATAGCCCCAAAGCACAAGAGTAGAGATGCTGGCAATTTGGTATGTCAAAGAAAAGTTGTAAAATGCTCCCTTTAAGTGAAAAGGCATTTATGTGTAGGAAAAAGAATACATAGTATATATAGGGTTTGGTACTCTTCATGGTTTTAGGCATCCACTGGGAGTCTTAGGACATATTTCCTGCAAATAAGGGGAATAGCTCCAGTTTTTGTTCAACAATGCAGTTTTCAGGGGAAACTGGAGGCAGTCCTACATATGTCATTAAAATCAAAAATTGTTTATTATACGCAAAAGTAGTGTAAATTAGATTAACTAGGAACCCTGAAAATTCAGAGAAATTACCATTTTCAAGTAATCAGTTACTTAACAGTTTATCCCCTAACAGTATGGTAATGTCTCTAAAACTAGTTGATTCTGATAATAATGAAAGTCTACCCTGGTAGATATCAGATTTTCAGATTCCATATATTTAAGTGAAATGACTATGCATAAATGTGTTAACACTTGATACCTCACAAACATTGTGTTCTCGTTCTAAGGATTTAAACTTAGAAATAATTAATATTTCTTCTGATTGATGACATCATATGTTTTAGATTTGAGGTATACAAAATATTTATGTTTTAGTAAAACAGTAAAGGAGAAAATACCTTCTGAACATTTATTATGGAAATAGGTTTTTACATAATACTGAAAAAAACAAACTTTTCAGACAAGGAATATATATTCCACTTCATGAATAATCTTGGGGAACTAAATTCATAAGGATAACAAAGAATATAAATTTTTTTTTTAAATCACACGAACATTTTTGATATATGATAATTTCACCACTTGCCCATATTAACAATGTAAAGTAAATTATACCAATTTTGTGTCACAATTAATTACTCAGATATGTTAATTTTAGAAACAAACATTAAAGGATGTTCTCATATATTGCCTAATTAGAACACTCTAGAATTTCAAAGTATAAAATCATATACAAATAAATAGTGTATTTACTGAATGTTTCTATATGCTCAGCATAACTGACTCTATTGTAGTTAAATACATGCATTTAAAATTTTACATGTTGATAGTACCTGCTATTAAATATATATATATATATATATATATATATATATATATATATATATATATATATATACATAATTTTTTTTTTTCATGAATGTGTGTGTGTGTGTGCCTATATTTAGGGAAGACTTGGTCCCAATGTGATTTTTTTTTCTACAAGTTAAAATATTTCATTAACCTCTTAACATCTACTTTTACAAGCTAGTAAAAATAAAATTCATAGTAATAGTGACTGAGTTCTCAGGGAAATACATTAATTATGTTCTTAAACTTTGCTAATGTAGAAAATATATCATTTATTTGTGAAATATTCTCAAAATGTAGCTGGTGAGAAAAAAAGTTTTAGCATGGAGAAATGTTTATCATCCAGATTGATCCTTGTTGAATTCTGGCTAGCAGAAGAGTTTATAGATTGCAGTGCTTACTACAACAAACAAATCCTACAGATGTATTTTTAAAATATTAGCACTTGTAAATTATTATTATGTTTATAGCATCAGTAAGCATTGGAATTATTTTTAAATTAATTTAAATACCATACATGAGTATACTAAAAAAAAAAAAAAAGTCTCTAGATTACCATACCATTATTAAAATCAATTCTGAAAAAGACAAAATAAAAATTTTCTTCTTTATAATTAATTACAAAAGGAAAGTCATATGCATTATAAGCTATTTAGGCATTTTCTTTATGGTAAACATTTTCAAGTATGAAGATTAGCGTATCAGTGCCCTCATCACGCCTTTTAGTCTTATTTCTGCCTTGTGAAGATCTCATTCTGTAGGGATTTGACTAATGAAGTTTTGGTGCTGAGACAATAACAGCTTCCTCAGAGCAGAGACTGCCAATTCAACCATATTGTGCTGAACTGTAAGAACTGTGCCAAATTGTGTGTGTCTACTTTAGAAACAAGCTGTTCATTAAAAAGAAAAAGGAAAAAAAAAGGTAAGCAGCAAAATACGTTTTAAATAGTAACTATGAGGTCCTGGCACACTTTAAAGATCTGATTTATTTTCCCACACTATCAAAACAGTCAATGTAACAGTTTCTTTCTGAGGCGGGACAAGATTAGTAAACAAACTTCAGTGTCAACTTTATCAACCTACACGTAGAAAAAAGAGCATTTTCAAAGACATACTGCAGTTTTCAGTAGTGCCTTACTGTTCAAACTCGTTCATTTATTCCAAAATAAAATATTTATTCTAGTGCAACCTTATGCCAGGCACTGTGCTAGACTCTGTACCTACCTCTATCTCTCATTTTTGTTTAAAAATATGGTTTAATATTTTACAGTCAATTTTTCCACATTAGAATTAATACATTGAGTCAGAGTCAATAATGTCTTATTTTAAAATATTCAGCACCTTTAGAGCGATTTATCTTTTGCTCCACATCATGTTCACCTGTTTTGTTACTTTTTTACATTTATTGCTTATAAATTATATTTTTATTGAGAACTTAACTAATGATAAGTTTAGGGACCACTTCTTATACATCTGGGTCTCATGTGCTTCTAATACAGTTGCCAACAGACAGCATGACTTAAATCTGTGTTTGTTGCAAAAATAAATAAATAAACCAATTAAAATTAGGAAGGTAGGGAGGATTCAAGAACCAAATATTCATACACAGAGTACTGCTAAAGTTCTGTGAATCATATGTCCACACACATACAATTTGTATTCATTTATTTTGAATTTACAGGAAGACATGGATCTTATACTATTACTCTTCATCTTTTAAAATTCCTTTTATTTTAGTGATGTTCCTTTAATCACTTAATAAATCATTTAATAAATTAGTAATAAATTAGTAACCATTCTATTTCCTCTGTCATGACAGATATAAGAGAAATTATGTTCTCAATTTCTGGAGTGAACTTAAAGAAATCATTCCTTTTAAAGTTGCTTAAAGAAATCATTCCTCCCCCAAATTTTGATTAATTCAACACAATCTAAAATAGCAAAAAAACTTATTGTTTATATTGCAATATGTAGTTCTTATGGCTATTGACATAAAAATTGGTTAATATTCTTGAAAACTATTGTTATAATTTGCTATATAAGTATAGAAAACTATATATTGTATGTCTCAGGTCATCGTTAGTATCTAAAAATGCTATTTCCTTTGAAGCATCATTCTTCCTTACTCCTATTTTTATCTTTAGAATTTTTATATAAAAAGGTTTTAATCAACATCTGGAAATTTTAACTTTCATGTTCAAACTACTTTGATAACCTTGCTAACAGTTAAAAATTTTCCTTAGATACTTAGGAATCCAAATGATTCACAAATTAAATATGTATGTATTATATATGTGACATTGTTGTCCTTATAATTAATTTTGCCTAGTTCTTGCCATTCTTTCATATTATTTCCATCTTTAGGAATAGGCTGATTGCTTCTATTGCATTTGTTCTTGTATTTTTCTTAAATCCCAGCTACCAATTGGTAAAATTAAGTCTTTCTTTTATAATGTTCATTGTCTTCCATCTCTTTTTTTAAAAAGCGTTGTTAAGTTCATTAGCAGTAAAAGGAATTCTAAAATTTATCCTACAAATCACTGGCTTGATTTTCTGCAGTGACAATTCTGCTCTTTAATGGTTATAATAATAACAATAGTTAGTTATTATGACTATCAGCTTTATAACACTTTTCTGTATTCCCTAATAACTTTTCATTTGGCCCTTCATAAAATTTCCTGTTATTTTAATTTGTTGTCCTATGGTTTTATGTTGTTTCATAGTTGTTTTTAAATTAAATTCTATTAATGCATGTTATTAAATTTAAGTTAATTTAATGCAAAAAGAAAATGTTTTCTAAATTTTATTTCTATCACCCCTTTTTAATGTTTATTCTCTTTTTCTAAAGTTGGAGAACTTTTACTTGGCTGCATTTAGGATTTTTGTGTTTGTTTCCATTCTTGGCTGGTTGGTATTGAGAGACATTTGTGTTGTGTTTGTTTTCAGTATTTTTTCTTTCTACTTATTTTATACCAGGAATGAATTTTTCAGAGCTGGGGCATTAACTACATACCGTGTTTCCCTGAAAATAAGACCTAACCGGAAAATAAGCCCTAGCATGATTTTTCAGGATGACATTTCCTGAACATAAGTCCTAATGCGTCTTTTGGAGCAAACCTTAATATAAGACCATATCTTATTTTGGGAGAAACACTGTAGTAGTATTCCCTTTGGCTTTCTTATTATCCATCTGTGTGCTGGTGAAAAGTTTCTCCTATACTAGGTAATACATAGACTTCTGGGTCATTTATAGAATAATTTTAGTAATCCTGAGTGAGGCTAGGTGATTAAAACGCCTGTCTCATCAGGGGAACATTATTTTTTTTTCTTCATTTTTTTGGTTAAGCTAACAACTAGGCAGCACAGCATCGTGAGCCACTCATACTGTCTTGGTGTGAAGCCACCTTGTAGTATAGAGCCTGAAGTTGTTCTCTCTCCTTTCTCTGTTTACCTTTCTTCAGCTATAAAATGAGGATAAACATAGTGATGATATCATAGCATTGTGGTGAGAAATGAGTTAATATACAAGCAAAGTGTTTTTATATGTCATTAGTTTTTATTAGTGCTATCATGATGAAGTACATATTTTCCTCAATATGAACCTCTGTTTCTTTTGCCTTTATTGGCAAGTTCAAGATCACACTATCATCTAGTTAATTTTTAGGGGTAAGCTCTTATCACACCACAAGGATTTTGCTGAGCATAGCTACTACGTGACTCCAGAGATTGTTCGGTGCTTTTGCCAAATACTTCTGATTTCAGAAACTATTAATTAATTCAAATAAAGGACTTATCTTAGTCTCCACAACCTACTTCATCGTTTGACATTATCCCTCTAAATCAATTTATATCAGAGTTAAACTTTGACACTTACTTACTTCCAATGTCATATATATTTTCTTTTTTTTTCTGAGAAGCAACACACCAGGGCTTTCAGAGGTGCAGAATGTAGGAGAAAATTTTCAGCTATTGACATGCAGAGAAAGGTCACTTTTATTTACTGTAACCCAATTCTAAGGGTTTTTGTTATTTTTCTGTCCACATTATGCCTAATGTCAATGAATATGGGGAAGGCGGCAATTAGCAGAGATATCAGTTAGATTCTGCCTTTTTGCCCAAAAGTGCAAACAAATGAAATATATCATTTTACATTTCTGAAAGAATCAGGAATATCTTGTCTCATTATTTTCCAATGGAATACTGTGTTCTGAGGCTTATACTGTTACTTATTCATCCATTTGATAAATATTTAGCACAATTCCACTTTCTGCCAGGGAATGAAAAATGTAAACAGGTATGTTATGTCCCTTAGAGGAACTTAATGTAGTCAGGAAGGGAAGGAAACCCAAATAAGTCAATAGTCATACGCAAGATAATCACAGATTAAAGTAAAGACTATGGAGGAAATAAAAATAGATGTTGTAACAGAGAATAAAGGGGGCTTTAACCAGGGTGATCAAGGATCTTCAAGAATGAGAAGTTGTCATCGTGTAGAATGGGGGTGGGTAGTGGGCAGGTAGGTTTGAGAGGAGGAGGGAGTCAACCCATTTGCGGAGGTGGAGGTCATAAAGGGGAGTTTGAATAATAAGGCATTGTAGAAACTATATGGAAGAATTTTAAGCAGTCATATTTATACGTCTGGTTTCACTTTTGAACAAATCACTCTTGCTAAGTTACTGTGTAGAGAAAGTATATTAATGTACTGGGTTAAGGGTGTCAGAGGGGAGCCAGAAGCAGTTAGACCATTTAGTTGTTTACTAATGGGGAGAACGCTAGAAGAGTAATAAGTTTAAAAGCAGTTTTTGTTATGTAACTAAATGCGCTATCCCAGAACATGTACTGGTAAGAACTTAGCTTCCTATTAGTACATCTAGCAAACATGCCCCACGTAAATAGCAATTTAAATAATTGTCTTTGTCAGAAATTGATTAATATTGTATTTATTACCTTCTTTATCCTGTTCCCCCCCCCCTAATTTTTTTCCTCTTTATTTCCTTTGAATATGCAGGCACAATTTTGGTAAGAAGCAAGCAGAACTTCATTTTGCTTTTTAACAAATGCTTCAATTGTATTTATGATTATACTAGAAATCAATAGATTCAAAGGAAGAAGAGTCATTGGTGCACATTAAATGTCCTTTTAATTATTGTTAGGCTTTTTCAATTTTAAGTAAAAATATCTTTAAAGTTCTTTATAAAGGCACAGAAATTAATTACCCAAAGAAAATCAATACAACTTCACGTGGCACCTGAGTTTCCAGAATCTGCCAAGCTCTAATGTTTTGGAAAGCACAAATTATTATTAAGACAACTCTTGTTGCTGTATTTCTCATGTTCACACCACAAGTTTTCTTCTTTTTCTTCTCTCTTCTTCTTGATGAAAAGATAGTGGATAGAGGACTTTTTTATTTTTGAATAGGAAGCCTGAAAATCTGGAATGTATAAATAATAACCTAAATCTGTGTTTAGATCTTTATTTTTGAAAATAAAGTATACTGTACATCATAGGGCATTTCAGACTTTACCTGAATCTTTTTTCTTTTACGAATTGCATCTACATTTTAAAATTCCACCCTTGCACTCTTGCATTCTCCAGTGATTTCTTTTAAACCATGAATTTGACGATATTCCCCCCACCCTGCTTTAGTCCCATAATAATTTACCCCTGGGATGAAAATAAATTGCAAACCCCATAATAGAATCATTCCTAGCTCTCCCACTTCATTTATCACCACTCTTCTCAAGTAACTATGGTCCAGAGTTATTGGTTTGCTTCCAGCCTGTCTCTTGAACACTTAGAATGTTTGATCCAGGTACTTTGTTGACTGAGTTCTTTCACTCACAAACTACAAACTGAAAAATTCTACATTGACAGCTACCAGCAGCCTGGCTCCTTCAGAAAGTGGACCAAGTTTTAAGGTGTTCTAGGTGTCAGCCTCTAGTATTCTACTATTCATTTAATGTCAACAGCTCAGTATTTTAGCACTTTCCTTACCTTGCTAATGTGTTCATTCTTATCTCTCTTTGAAATGCATCTTCTTAGGGGGAATTTCTCTAACCAGCCAAGATAAAGCAGACCCTAACCTCAATGTTTAACCTATCCTAGTGCCTTGTTTTATTTTGTTTACTGCACTTATTATTATCTGAATTTATATTTTTCTATTTACTTGTAAATATGCCTATTTTCTGTCGTACAGACAAACTGATTAATATAGAGCCGTGGTCTGCGTGGCCCATCTCAGCTTTGGAAATGGGCTCAGCAAGTATGTGCTTTATAAATATTTGTAGAAAGGTGACTACAGGAAGAAAATATTAGTTAGATTTATAATCACAATGTAAAATGGGAATTGGGCTATTTTTCTAAAAAGGATACATCTAGTTCAGAGGTAGACAAACTATAACCAGTGGGCAGATCAAGCCTGCAGCTTGATTTTGTATGGTCTTGAGTTTTTACAATTTAAAGGTTTGTAAAATACACAAGGAAGAATATATGACAGAAGGTATGTGGCCAAAAAGCATAGACTATTTCCTGTCTGGTCCTTATTTATAGAATAAGTTTGCAAACACTGTTCTAGATTAAGTCCTCACTGATGCCTTGTTACTTGAATGGATTTGGATTACTTTCTGCTTCGATATCCATGCATAAAAAATTAAGGAATTAAATCAATAGACCTCTTAATTTTTTTTACATTCAAATTTTCATAATCCTTCTGAAAGGTGAATGGAGAAAGTGTAGTTAACCACAACTACTTTCCTTAGTCTCCTGGGAGTTAGGACACAGAAAAGAGAACGTAAGAGTGAGTAGATAGGAGAATTTGGAAACAGCACTGCATAAAGCAAGTTATCTCTCCAGGGAAGTTGAGGCAGTGTAGTCACTGTTGACCTTCAACAAAAGATATATTGCATCAAAAGCCTACCTACTCAAATTAAAACACAAATCTATCTTCCTGATTTTTCAACATGTATACCTTAGTTGTCAACATATAAATAAGATGAATATGAGAAAAGTCAATTAAAATAACATTATCATATAGTTGAAAAGCAAAAATCTATCACCAGTATGTCTGGGTTCAAATTCTAGCTCCACCAAGATATGTGTCTCTCAGCACACTTAACCTTTCCATATCGCCATTTAAAAAAATCTGTAAATTAATGATAATAGAGTTTCTACCATATAGAATGTCTGGAGGGTTAAATGTGTTAGTATTTGTTACATGCTTAGACAGTAATATCTGGCTTATAATACACACTACACTATCTTGGTTAAATAAAGTAGAATTTCATTGCAGATTTACTTTACTGTTTATCATCTCCTTTAGACAATAAAATTGTATGGCAAATAATACATTGCTACAATCATATTTTCTCATATTTCTGTAACATACATGCCTAATGAAGGTTGCGCAAGAATTAACCTCATATTGAATTCCACAGTTAGTTCATTGTGTGAGATGATGCATTTGTTTTCAAATTATTCCATTATTGTGAGAAAAGAAAGCTCTGTCTTTTCATTCCCATACATTTAAAAATGAAAACTTAATTTTACTTTCAAAATGATTTTATTTTAATGCATTTAATACATCAAAATAAAAGAGCATGGTACTTGTTGGTCATAATTCGTAACCATTTAAGTCACAGGAAAGCACAATAAAGAGCAAATTGGTAATATATTATCAAGGGAGAACTTTTCTAATATGACAAATAATATGCTCCAAATGCTGTTGCTCCAAATCTTCTTCCTTGTTGTTGTTGTTGTCATTACTATTGTTTTTCCTTCTCTGATTAAAAAATAGTAACACAGTAGAATGGATACTTGACCCAGGAACAGAAATGTCTACCTGGACTCGCTTCCTGTAAGCCCTTTGTCTATTAAATACCATCCATAGTCTGATGATGTCAAATTTTATCTCTACAACCTGAACCCCCATTTTCACGTGCAGCTCTGTATATCTAACTCCTACCTTGACATCTCAAACATCTCCAAAACCAAATTCTTCATTTTTTTTCCCCTAAAGTTTTTTCCTAGTCTTTCCCATATAACTCAATAGCAAGCATATTCTTTCAGTGTTTTGAAACACTTTGGAGCCCATGGAGAAGAAGCAGAAACCAGTGATTGAGACCTGGACAGCAAAGCCAGGAATTAGAATCCAGGATCTGTCACCTGCAAGCTTCTGACTTTGGCAAGTCATAGACTCTCTGGATGTCTTAATTTTCTCATCTGTTAATTATGAGAAACATAATTAATTCCAGTAGGAAATGCTTTTTTACAAAAATAAAATTAGATAATATAAGTAAACACTTAAAAAAGTGACAGTTTCATCATAGGTGACCAATTAACTGTTAGCTAATATTTATATCATCCTTGACTCGTTTTCTTCCCTCATTTCACATATTATAACCATCAGCAAATTCTGTTGGAACTACCTTCAAGATACAGCACAATCCAACAATTTCTCATAACAATCCCTACTGTCCTATTCTCAAGCAGTAGGCTTCTACCTAGTGTTCTTGCTTCCATCCTTAATCTAATTTGCTTCCTCTGCTTAAAACTTTCCAATGGTTTCCAAATTCATTTTGAATAAAATTTAAAGTCATAATGATAATGGAATCTACTGAAACTAGGTCCCAATTGCTTTTCTGATCACATATTCTACTACTCACCACTCTTGCTCACTCAACCTATGATGTGCAGACCTTCTCATTCTTTAAGACTTCCTGGCACAGGAACACCTCAAGGCCTTTGCACTTGCCCTTTCCTTCCCCTTTAATTACAAGACTGATTTTTTTTTTCCTATCTCTTTAAGGTGATTTTTCAAAGGTCTCTTCTCTGTGAAGTATTACTGGCCTTGTAAAAAAAGGACACCCCACTGACAAATCCACATGTGCTCTATCCAACTTACTTGTTGTTTTTTTTAATCTCTAAAACACACCTTCTATCTAATACACTATATATTTTATTTATTTAATTGATATTGTATGTGTCACTCCATCAGTAGATAAGCATCATAAAGGCAGTGAACTTTGGTCAGTGTTTTTGTTGGGGTTTTTTTCCTGCTCTATTTACGTTACTTGTCATAAATTCGGTACTCAGTAAATATATGACAAATAACTTAATGAATAAATGATTAAAATGCAACTTATAAATTTATTAAACACGTATTACTAATCTCTTCCTGTATGCTAGGCCCTACATATGTAGAGTTTACAATATAGGACTTGTTTTTGAGTAGTCTGTAAGTATTGGTAAGACAAAACAGTAGGAAATGTGAACATATTTCCTTAAATGTTATAATAGACTTCAGTAGTTGTGCTGGAATACGTAGAAATGAACCTAAATATTATATATTTCACACACACACACACACACACACACACACACATTTATATCTATTTGTAAATGTGGATATTCTTTGAGAAATGAGTATATGTATACTTATAAGGTAGCAACTGGTCTTTGGCTTTAGAGGTTTTTCCTCTTTATTGTTTTTTTAAAGATTTTTATTAAAAATATAGGTAACGTATAATATCAATGTTATATTAGTTTCAGGGGTATACCATAGTCATTCAAGATTTACATACCTAAAGAAGTGATCACCATGATAAGTACAGCAACCATCTGACACCATATGCTATCAGAATATTATTGACTATATTCCTCATGCTGTACAATACATACCCGTGACTGTTTTATTCCTGGAAATTTAGATATCCGTTTCCCCTTCAGCATTTTCCCCCCTTTTTTAAATTTTATTCTACCGTAGACATTCAGTATTATTTTATATTAATTTCAGGTGTACAACATAATGAAATCACATGCAAGTGAAATCACATTGCATCTGTCTTTCTCTGTCTGACATACTCCACTCAGCACAATACCTTATAGGTCTATCCATGCTGCTGTAGTGGCAAGAACCCATTTTCTTCCATGCTGAGCAATATTCCATAGTATATATGCACCACGTCTTCTTAATCCATTCATCTCTTGGTGGACACCCAGGATGCCTCTACGTCATGGACATTGTAAACAATGCTGCAATGAACATATAGATGCACACAACCCATCAAAATAGCGTTTTGGGTTTCTTCAGATAAATACCGTGAAGTAGGATTACTGGGTCCTTCTTTGTTTCTTGTTATAGCCTTTGTTTTAAAGTCTATTTTGTATTGTATAAGCATTGCTATCCCAGCTTTTTTGTTTGTTTCCATTTTCATGAAATATCTTTTTACATCCCTTTACTTTCTGCCTGTGTGTATCTTTCAATCTGAAGTGAGTCTCTTCTAGGCAGAAATGAAAGGTTTGCTTTCTTATCCATTCAGCCTTCCTATGTCTTTTGATTGATCATTTAATCCATTTACTTTGAAAGTAATTAGTGATAGATGTGTAGCTATTGCCATTTTATTCATAATTTTTCTTTTTTCTTTTACATCTTTAAGAAGGCCCTCTAACATTCCTTGTAATACTGGTTTAGTGGAGATGAACTCCTTTAGCTTTTTCTTGTCTGGAATGCTCTTTACCTGTCCTTTGATTTTAAATGATAGCCTTGCTGGGTAGAGTACCCTTGATTATAGGTCCTTACTTTTCTTCATGTTAAATATTCTGTGCCAATCCCTTCTGGGCTGCAAAGTTTCTGTTGAGAAATCAGCTGACAGTCTTATGAGAGCTCCCTTACAAGTTACTAGTTTCCTTTCTCTTGCTGCATTTAGGATTCTCTCTTTGTCTTTAACCTTTGCCATCTTAATTATAATGTGTCTAGGTGTGGGCCTGTTTGGGTTCATCCTGTTTGGTACTCTCTGCCCTTCCTGAACTTGTATGTTTATTTCCTTTGCCAGGTTAAGAAAGTTTTCAGTCATCATTTCTTCAATTAGGTTCTCAATCCCTTGCTTTCATTCTTCTCCTTCTGGTACCCCTATGATGTGAATGTTGTTACGCTTAATGCTGTCCCAGAGGTCTCTTAAACTATCCTCATTTTTTTAGATTTTTTTTGTGCTGTTTCAATTGGGTATTCTCTGCTATCTTGTCTTCTCAATTGTTGATTCAATCCTCTGCTCTATCTCATCTGCTCGTGATTCCTTCTAGTGTATTCTTCACTTCTGACTGATTCCTTTTATGATTTCTATGTGGTTTTTTTCCCCATGCTTATTATTTCTTTGTTTAAGTTCTCAGTAAGTTTCTTGAGCATCCTTATAACCATTGTTTTGAACTCTGTCTCTAGTAGGTTGCTTGTTTCCATTTAGTTTAGTTCTTTTTCTGGAGTTTTCTCCTGTTCCTTTATTTGGGACATATTTCCCCACCTGATTTGTCTGCCTTTCTGTGTTTGTTTCTAAGTATAAGATACATGTTCTATGTCCCCCAGTCCTGGCCAGGGGGCCTTATATAATAAGTGTCTTGTGGGGCCCAGTGGCACATTCTCCCTGGTCACCTGCTCTGGATGCTCCAGGAGTGTCCCTTGTGTGGGTTGTGTGTGCCCTCCTGTTATAGTTGAGCCTGATTGCTATTGGCACATCAGTGGGTGGGATTGACCCTTAGGCTGACTGGCTGTGGGGATTGGCCATGTCCGGGGAGCTGCTGTGTGGGGGGCTTACTCCACTGAGTGTGATTTGCCCCAGCAGGCTCTTGTGCCTGTTGAGACCACTCTTTGTGTGTGCTGCTTGTGGGACTAATTGGGCAATGCTCTGCTGTAGTCTGAAGCCAACCTCCAAGTATGTTGGTTCTGGGGCTTCCTGGGAGGGGCTCTGGTGCAGGCTATGGTCACCCACTCTGTGACTGTTCATGGGCTACCTTGTAGGAGCTACAAAGTGATCCACAGTTCTTTTCTGCTTGTGCTAAACCTAGAGCCATGTGGGAAAGGCCACTCTACAAATCGAAAACATCTGCCATCACCTCTGCAAAAAGCCAGGACACCCTGAGGCCTGCTGCCACATGCCGGTTCCCTTAAGGTTTAGCTGCTGATAGAGTGTCGTGCTGCATGCAAGTTGGGTAAGGGAGGGTCTCAGTGAGTCACTAGAGTGGGAAGAGTTGTGGTCACCAGGTTAATGTAAATTCTGGTTTGGTGCCAGTGCTGAGCCTGGAGCTACTCAGCGAAAGTCTCAGAGTACACTGAAGCCAGTTGCCAATATCTGGAGGCCTGCCAGACTCAGATAGTTTTCCAAAAAAGATTGTAATGTGGGCTGGGCTGTCTACTGACAGAGAAAGTGCCTCCAGTGTTGGATGAGTTGGATGAGGCAGGGTCCCAGAAATCAAGGGGTGAAGCCGTATTGCTTACCAGGCCAATCAGATTCAGATTTCGCTGTGGTGGGGGCAGGCTTAACACAGGAAATATGGCAGCCACTTGCTAGCTGCACAGGAGAAGGACCTCACACAGAGAAAATGCCAACTGTCCTCCAATCCTCCTTCCAAAGCTACACACTTCAGTCTGTGCCCCTGTATAACTCTGATGCCTCCCAAGTCACCGTCCCTCTGCTGGAACCCAAAGTGAGTGCCTGCGACTGAGAGAGTCTGTGTGTAGATCAATTAAGAGTCTGTGTGCAGATCAATTAATCTGGGTTTCCCACAGCCTTCTGTCCCAACAGTTGGAATACCTACTATTTTTCACAGCCAGATGTTGTGGGGGCTCCTCTTCCTGACACCAGTACTCCGGGCTGGAGAGCCTGGTGTTGGGGGCTGGGGTCTCTCGTTCCTCCAGCAGGAACCTCCATGGCTGACATATCCCTCCTGATTCTCAACCGCTGCATGAAGGTTTGGGGCCCATTCCACATCTCTGCTTCTCCTACCAGTCTCGAGGTGGCTTCCTCTGTACATTTTTAGTTATAGGACTTCTGTTCGGCTAGAGTTCAGATGGTTCTCCAGATTGATTGTTCTATATTTTAGTTATAAATTTAAATTATGCAGGCACAGTGTTTATCTACTCTGCTACCTTGGATCTCTCCCTGGTTTTTGTTTGTTTGTTTGTTTGTTTGCTTTTGTTTTTCTATATCCATTGACACTTGCTTTCCAAACAATTCTCTGGAACCAGTTAAGTAAATATCTATTTCTAAAGCATAGAGCCTCAGGATAATGGGAAATCAAAAACTTTGTTCATTTGGAGATCACAGGTGGTGAAAGATAAGTCTGTTTCATTTTTATGTGTTGTTCTACGTGAATAGATAAATTTATGAGTGATCAGAGATTGCCATAAGTAGACTGAAGTACATTGTTAGAAACTAATTGTTACTTGGGGGTTTCAGGTAGAAAATCCAAAATGCTGAAACATTACATACTTCAGATTCATTGGGGTGACATAAGCATCATCTGTTTTCTTGCTGCAGAATGAGATTTCAACCTTGTTAAACAAAGAGTTCATGTCATTCTCAGGAGAGGTCTGAGCTGTTCATTAAGGAATATAGAACCATCAGAATAAAAATAATAATCATGATAAGATCAAATGAAAAAAATAAATTAAGGCAAGAACTAAATCTAATTAAATATTAAAAATGAAAATATAACATACAAAAAGTCACATTCTAAAATCAAGATTTTATATAGATGTGCCCAAGCTCCTCAGTGGCATAATTGTGAGCTATTAATCTAACAGAAAAAAAGAACCAACCTCAGAGACAAGATTATAAAGCACATTTTTAAATTGTGTATTGATTAAATTTTAAGGTCTTTATGGAGTAACCTAAGTAGTAACTTTTAATGCATAGAAATTTTGATTGCTACAGTTACCAGATGTAAGGTTTAAGAATGCATGTATCTTGACATCATTGATTATCAAATTATACATATGGCTTTGTAACATCATTTGTCTAAGCAAACTAACTATAAAAATCTTAAACTGGAAGATACTTTTACCATCATTAAAAGTAACATTCCCTTCTTTTCTATGCTCTCTCTCATACATATGATATATATAGAGAGAGAATATGTTGCCTTTAATATATGTATAATTCTATACTTTAAATGTATATACATAATATATTATGTATATACATTTAAAGTATAGAATTATATTTTAAAATATAGAATTTATTTATATAATCTATATATTTAAAATAGAGAATTATAAAATATAGAATTATATAGAATTATTACATATGTATATGCACATATATGCTGATATATATTACATGATAGTAAATATACATTCACTATCATATCAGGATTATTTCTTGGGTAAAAATCCTCATAGCTCTTTTGTAAAGAGTGCTGTTATTAATAGTCAAGTAAGTACTCAAGGGAAGAGACAAGCATAGTAAAATTGCGATTTATATTTCCACCTCTAGCTAGGGAATAGGAACCGATGTTAACTGAGTACCTACTATGTATAAATCCTGTAGCTACTATCCACAGCTTCTATCCATCAGCTTCTAGCCATCAGTGTCTAGTCAAGAAAGTAAAAGAAACACCAGTTACATTAAGAGACAGGTTATTATAAGAACATGATTAAACTAGTGTTGGAAAACAGTAAATTAAACACTGAATTAACTCAGTTATAGTAGCATTAAGAAGCAAATATCAACTGTAAGACTGGGAAAATACAAGGAAGAGGTTGGGTGTATCAGAACCTAGAAACTGAGAGGAGGGGTCCTGTGGACCTGTGACTCACACCTCTGAAGGGATGACATTGTCCACCAGCTGCTGAGGATGCCAAGAAAGCTAGAAATTAGAATTAATGAAAAGGTGAAGGGATATTGCCAACGTGGTCCTGACATGTATAACAGGCAAACAGGAGGAGCAAGTTTCTTCCCTCTCCCAATCTTTCAATGTCCCTCTATTTCTCCTGTTGGTAGAATATCGCTAGGAGCCAGGTGATAAATGAGAACTGTGGTTTCCATTGTCCCAGCCCCAGCAACACAATGCAAAGTATAGATGGCTGAATTCAAAGTGTAAGGCAATAGCTTAATAACTGGTACATTGATTAAGTATGCAATTTTAACTTGCAGGTGTTTAGACTCAATTATGTTATTTCTCCAATAATGGCTACCAGCAATGTCCTGTCAATACTCCCACCTTTATCACTGGGTAGCATATCAGTTTAATCCTGTGCATTTTATATACTTACAGTTATTGAATCAGATATTTTTATGTCTTAAAACTTTACCCTTTTTTTTTCTCATGTTTTCAATTTTACATTTTATTCAAAGCTTTTCTTTCTCAGATCCAATTCCCTACCAGAGCAAGCTAAACGTTATCTGGAGTAGCCTGGAGTTTATTAGGGGCTTATCATCTGTTCTTTTACCTGGCTCCTTGTCTTCCTATGTTTAATGATCAGGTTGTGAAAGGAAAATTATTAAGAGAAAACAAATGTCATCTCCTTGGATGTCTCTCTGTAGTAAATTTAATGTCAGCTCCTTGGTCACTCATACTTATTTTTTTTGTTCATTTTTAAAAAATTTTTAAGTAAGTTAATTGGGGTTGCAAATATTCGTAAAGATACATAGGTTTCAGGTGTACAATTCTGTAATACATCATCTATATATCACATTGTGTGTTCACCAACCAGAGTCAGTTCTCCTTCCATCACCATATATTTGATCCCTTTTACCCTCATCTACCACCCCACTCGCCCCCACCCTCTGGTAACCACTAAACTATTATCTGTGTCTATGAGTGTTTGTTTCTTCATTTGTTTGTCTTGTTCCTTTGTTGTTTTCAGTTTTATATACCACATATCAGTAAAATCATATGATTCTCAACTTTTTCTGACTTATTTTGCTTAGCATTATAATCTCAAGATCCATCCATGTTGTCGCAAATGCCACTATTTCATCTTTCCTTATGGCAGAACAGTATTCCATCGTGTTTGTATACCACAACTTCTTTATCCAATGATCTATCAATGTTTCCATGTCTTGGCCACTGTAAATAAAGCTGCAATGAACATATATATAAATATTCCCAATGTGGTCCTGACATGTATAATAGACAAATATATATATTTATCGATAAATGTTTTCAGATTTTTGTGGGGTAGATACTCAAGAGAGGGATTGCTGGGTCATATGGTAATTCTTTTCTTAATTTTTTGAGGAACCTCCACACTGTCTTCTATAACAGCTGCACCAATCTGCATTCCCACCAACAGTGTATGAGGGTTCCTTTTTCTCCACAGTCTCTACAACATTTGTTATTGTTTGTCTTGTTGATGACAGCCATTCTGACTGGTATGAGGTGATATCTCATTGAGGTTTTTATTTGCATTTTTCTGATGATTAGTGATGTTGAGCATTTTTTCATATGTCTTTTGGCCATTTGTATGTCCTCTTTGGAGAAATGTCTCTTTAGGTCCTCTGACCATTTTTCAATTGGATTGTTTGTTTTTTTGCTGTTCAGTTGTATGAGCTCCTTATGTATTTTGGACATTAGCCCCTTATCGGAGGCATTCTTTGCAAAAATCTTCTCTCGTTTGGTTGGTTTCCTCTTTATTTTGTGGATGGTTTCTTTCGCTGTGTAGAAGCTTTTTAGTTCAATATAGTTCCATTCATTTATTTTGGCTTTTACTTCCATTGCCTTTGAAGTGAAATTCATAAAATCCTCAGAATCTAAGGTCCATAAGTGTAGTGCCTACATTTTCTTCTATGCAGTTTATTGTTTCAGGTCTTCTATTTAGGTCTTTGATCCATTTTGAGTTAATTTTGGTACACAGTGACAGATTGCATTCTAGTTTCATTCTTTTGCATGTGGCTTTCCAATTCTCTGAACACAATTAATTGAAGAGGCTGTCTTTTCTCCATTGTATGTTTTTGGCTTCTTTGTCGAAAATTATCTGTACATATTTATGTGGGTTTATTTCTGGATTCTCAATTCTATTCCATTGGTCCGTTGTGTCTGTTTTTCTGCCAATACTATACTGTTTTGATTATTGTTTCCCTGTGGTACAAGCTGAAGTCAGGGAGTGTGATACCTCCAGCATTATTCATTTATAAAGCAGTCCATCCTAGAACATCAGACTATGCATTCTTTTCTAGTGTAGATGGAACATTCTCAAGGATAAACCAATTATTGGGACATAAAACTAGCCTCAGCAAATTTAAGAAGATTCAAATCATACCAAGCATAGTCTCTGATTACAAGGCTTTGAAATTGGATATCAATTGCAAAAATACAAAAACAAAAACAAAACAAAACAAAAAAACAGCAGAAAAATCACAGACATATGGAGATTAAACAACATGTTTTTAAAGAATGCCTGGGTAAAAGAAGAAATAGGAGGAGAGATCAAAAGATACATAGAAACAAATGAGAATGAAAATACATCCTACCGAAATTTTGGGGATGCAGCAAAAGCAGTTTAAAGAGGAAAATTTATATTATTACATGCCTATCTCAAGAAAGAAGGAAAATCCCACATAAATAACCTCACATTACACCTTAAAGAACTAGAAAAAGAAGTACAAGTGAAACCCAAAGTCAGCAGAAGGAAGGAAATCATAAAAATCAGAGCAGAACTAAATGAAATAGAGAACAAAAAGACAATATAGAAAATGAATGCAACAAAGAACTCTTTCTTTGAAAAAAATAAAATTGACAAACCCTTGCTAGACTCACTAAGATAAACAGAGAAAAGACAAACAAAATCAGAAATGAAAGAGGGGAAGTTACCATGGATGCCACAGAAATACAAAGGATTATCCAAGAATACTATGAAGTGCTATATGCCACTAAATTCAATAACCTAGAAGAAATGGACATATTCTTAGAAACCTACAGCCTTCCTAGGCTGAATCATGAAGAATTATAAAATCTAGATAGACCGATCAATAGTAAGGAAATTGAATCAGACATCTGAAACCTTACCAAAAGCAGAAGTCCAGGACCAGATGGCTTCAGTAGTGAATTCTACCAATCATTTTCTACTTGTCCAGTAGAGGCTGTTGGTGACATAAGAAGACCCTCCCTTGTGGAAGGAAAGGTACAGTGGTAACTTCTTTTTATAAACTGTGCCCAACCCGAATGCTGTCACTGTCCCCCTTCCAGTTTTACTTATATTCATCCAGGTCATGAGAGATAGTGGTAGTGCACTTTCTGTTGAAATTGTACCTCTAAGATTATCTTTGAGGTTTAGCTATCTCTAACAGCTGGTAGTTCCCTACACGTACATCACTGGACCCTTCATGCATTTTGTTCTCATCCAATTCCAGGAACCCCACTCAAGGCAATTTTGTATACAATACTTAGAGTACTATTGCTGTTTCATTCTAAAAATGAGAAAACTAATAGTTCTGCAACTAGTAAATGATAGATCTAGATTTAAGAGAAATTCCAGTCTAATAAAATTTAAGTTCCTTTTATTTTATCTTGATATATCTGGGAACACTGGCTCTGGCTTCTAGACATCTTAAGGGGCTTATATCTGAACAGGTTGGAAAGGGATCTGAATGTCATTATTGCTACAGTGTGATGTTCTTCTCTAAGGATTAACAGAAATGGTAAGGGAAGGGAAGTTGGTTGATAACGAGCAAAATGTATGCGTGGATTTCAATTTTTTCTTTTTTTTTTCTTTTTTAAGGTTTGTGTATTTAAATGAGGTAGTTAATCTGTGTGCTTAAATTCTTCACTTGTTAATAAGAAAAACAATAGTTTCTATTTCCTAGGATTATTGTGAGTAATAAAATCAGTTGTATGTAAAGCACTTAGAATGCTGCTGGGCATAGAATAAGCTAAGTACTCAAATATTATTATTATTATTAATCACCCCATTTATACAAAAAACATACACTATTTGGGCATACACATGGAGACCTGAGCATTCGCATACTTTGGTACCAACTCCAAAAATACCTTACACTCTGTGCGCTGTGAAAGTATTGTCTATTTATGTGGATTAAATGGTGGAACTATGGGAGACTATTTTATCTATACCACCTTCAATCATTTTAGGATCTATATATTTCCTTTTGTTCTGTTTAAAATTTGAGGTCAGTTTTAGGGACATGACATTCGTCCATTTTTGTTACCTTGTTTGGTATTAATGTGGAGTTTCTTTCCATGCTCTTGTTTCAGAGCTACTATCTCCACAATTTTAGCTCTTGCTTTCAAAGAAATTTTTGCAAGACTGCCAGTTGGAATAAGTAATTAACACTTCAGCTCAGATCTTAAGGAGAAAACAACTGTGGCATACAAACTCCTGCCAAAGTCAGTTCTCTCACTCAGAAATGCCTGAAATACTCATCAGGGTACTTTTAATTTCACTGAAAGAGAAAAGGAAAAAGGCAAAAATGATCGAAGTGGAAGTCACCAGTTTATCCCTATCAACTGTGGACAAAACTAATGTGGAGAAAGGGAGTGAACATAGACATCTCACTAATATACCACCTTTCCCCGAAAATAAGACCTAGCCAGACAATCAGCTCTAATGCGTCCTTTGGAGGAAAAATTAATATAAGACCCGGTCTTATTTTACTATAATATTATATATATATTATTTTACTATAATATATATATTTTACTATTATATATATATTACATTTATATAATATAATTTAACGTAATGTAATATGATATGATATGATATATGATATAATATAATATATAATATAATACCGGATCTTATATTAATTTTTGCTCCAAAAGACGCATTAGAGCTAATGGTCCAGCTAGGTTCTATTTTTGGGGAAACACAGTACTGTTGAATGAAAAAGAATTTGCAAAAGTATATAGGCTATACAATAAAATTTATTTCAAAGGTTCCAAACAACCAAAACCATACATGTTATTTTGTGATAAATATGGAACAAAATTTGAAAACACCTATGGAATTAATGTATATCAAATTTCAAATGAGGTTGTTTATTTGTTTGGTTAGTTTGGTTTCCTTCATTTGTTGCATTACCAGAGGGGAAGGGGGCTGTGGAGGATGAAGAGGGTAAAGAGGGTCAAATACATGGTGGTGATGGAAGGAGACTAGACTTTGGGTAGTGAGCACACAGTGTAACATAGAGATGTGCTATTATTATAAAGTGTACACCTGAAATTTATATAATGTATTTAACTAATATTACCCCAATACATTTAATTTAAAAAAAGAAAAATATTTTAGATGATAATTGCCTTTTGTACAGTGGGAGCAGAGGAAGAGACACAAGGCGGATTAGGAGAGGTGACCGGGGGACTTGTACTTAATCTTTACTAGTAGTTAGTTTCTCTATATGCAGCATAATAGAGGAATTTAGAAGGCAATTTTAAAGCTTCTTGTTAGTTGTAATTTCACACAGGATTGTGCACTTGGTATCTTATTTTTGCTCCTCCAAATTACTGTCTGCTATCTTCAGTTGCACTCTACTCTATTCACTAGAAATGGCTATTACTTATGCTCAGTAGACTTCTTTGGTTTCCTATGCGTTGGGCTTATAAGTAGAAAAGTAGCACTGTTAGGAGACAAGTGGAGAGACGGAGGGTCATTTGGGTTATGCATTCCCCGGCTTTATCCCATGGCCCGACTGTGTGCCTCACTTGAAGGTCCTGTCATGCTTACCTCTACTTCACACTGGCCTGGAGGTACAATGCTTTCTCTATGGTTGCACTTAAACCTTGTCTTCCACTTTAAATAGTCTCTTTATTGAAGTTTTTCAGGTTATGCAACTTGAGTGTATCATGTTTTCTATAATGATTATGACACATATAAAGGTAAAAGAAGGACTTGAAGATGATTGTTTTTGTTTTTTCTACCATAAAATACTAGTTGGTCCCTATATAAAGACATGGAAAAGTAATATTGTTTCAGGTCTTGTTCAGGCTTGGTGGTGCTTTGCTACCTAATATCTATCACATTCCGGAATTCATCTCATCTTACTTTCTCACTTCTACATCAAAATCCAACTATATCAGGCTAAAGGTAGCCATACTTTTTGCCTGCATGATATTTTATCCATAAGGTTTCCTCTGTCTTTCTTTTTCCTAGTAGTCTATAAAATTTGCTTAAATGACACCCTGACCTACTGAAACTGGACATTAATGTTTCTCTTTAATCTCTTAAATCAAACTCAACATAACTCTTCTACCTCTATTTTTCTATAATTCAGCCATTCAAGTCAATTTTTCAAACTAGAGGTGACTATCTATTTGGTGAAAATACATCAAACATTATTATGACTTTTGTATAACCAGTACTTAACATAACTCTCGACATTTAATAAAGATTAATTGAATAGTCACCTAGATAAGTAAATATATAGAGATGCATGCAATATATTTCTTAAATATTTTGTGAGCCCTGAAATATTAAGTTGGCTCTTTATATTGAACAACTTGACAAATAAATTCAGACTTCTCTACCTGCTTAATTTAGGGCAGTCTTAATGAAACAGATACATAAAACTGGAAAAAGTGCTAAACTTCTTACAATAAAGTAGAAAAGAACATTTAAGGCAATACATTATAGTGTTGATGAATCATGAGATAATGCATTTCCATAAAAATTGGAAATACATCAATGCCCAAGAATGATAAAAGAATTCAAAATGGTACAAGTGTCAACAACGAAGAGTGAAATCAGATTCCTGATTGTATTCATTGAAGCGCTCATGTCACTCCAGTACCTGGGACATATGGCAGCTCAGTTCATTTTATTCAGTACCCTTAAATTCCTTTAAAGTTTAGTTAAATGCTCTTGTGCTTGAATTGTTAGCTAACACTTTAAGCAGTAGCTTACCTGTCTTATTAGCTACACCAGTGCCTGTTTTTCCAAAGAAGATACCAGTAATGTAAAGAAAAATAATTGTGTATATGAGATTATATAGAGATTATAACATTCGGAGAGAAAAGCTTTGTATTTATAGTACAAATTCCTATTATTTGAACCCTATATGATTTTTTTCTTCTGGTGCTGTTGTTATTGAAAGCCTGTATATTTCAGATGAAGTAACTTCAGTTAACAAAACTACATTTGAATAAATACCTTGCTTTTCATCACTGACCTATATAACTATAAATGATTAAAGAAATATATAAATGTTAATATATAAATATAAAATTGCAAAATAATATACACACTCCTTGATAGAGATAAAATCCTTCACAAGCTATTTCTCTAACAAGTAACAGAGAAATTATTATTCCATTTAAACCCAGCCAATTTTTCACAAGTCTTTCCTTATTACTACATTTGTCTTCCTATAAATCATACCCATTTTTAATTGATTATACAGCAAATCTAATTCTTCAGACACATAATAAACCTTCAAATACTTAAAGATAGTGATCTCTTCCTAACTTCTCCAGTGAAAGAGCCTGAGTTCACACAAACATATATCATGTTTTTGACATGTTTCACTATCTTAACTGCTATCCTCAGAACTTAGTTTGTCAATAATCCTATAAACATCTGAGGCAGGAAACTCAGCCATTTCATGACTTGTCTAGTGTAAGAGATATGAAGCAAAATTAATAACTAGAAATTAATCAGATAAATATTTTTAGTAGTCAATGTGATTATTCAATAGTGTATCCATAGGTTCCAATCCAGAGAATGAAACCACAGTTACTTGAACAGGGGAAGATATTTTTTCTTTTTTTAATTTATTGGGGTGACAATTGTTAGTAAAATTACATAGATTTCAGATGTACAATTCTGTATTACATCATCTATAAATCCCATTGTGTGTTCACCACCCAGAGTCAGTTCTCCTTCCATCACCATATATTTGATCCCCCGTACCCTCATCTCCCACCGACTACCCCCCTTATCCTCCGGTAACCACTAAACTATTGTCTGTGTCTATGAGTTTTTGTTTCTCATTTGTTTGTCTTGTTCTTTTGTTGTTTTTGGTTTATATACCACATATCAGTGAAATCATATGGTTCTCTGCTTTTTCTGTCTGAATTATTTTGCTTAGCATTATACTCTCAAGATCCATCCATGTTGTCACAAATGTTCCTATATCATCTTTTCTTACCGCCAAATAATATTCCATTGTGTATATATACCACAACTTCTTTATCCATTCATCTATCGAAGGACATTTTGGTTGTTTCCATGTCTTGGCCACTGTAAACAAAACTGCAATGAACATTGGAGCACACATGTATAAATGTTTTCAGATTTTTTTGGGTAGATACCGAGGAAAGGGATTGCTGGGTCATATGGTAATTCTATTTGTAATTTTTTGAGGAACCTCCACACTGCCTTCCATAATGGCTGCACCAGTCTGCATTCCCACCAACAGTGTATGAGGGTTCCTTTTTCTCCACAGCCTCTCCAACACTTGTTACTATTTGTCTTGTTGATGATAGCCATTCTGACTGGGGTGAGGTGATATCTCATTGTGGTTTTTATTTGCATTTCTCTGATGATTAGTGATGTTGAGCATTTTTTCATATGTCTACTTGCCATTTGTATGTCCTCTTTGGAGAAATGTCTCTTCAGGTCCTCTGCCCATTTTTCAATTGGGTTGTTTGTTTTTTTGTTGTTGAGTTTCATGAGTTCCTTGTATATTTTGGATATTAGCCCCTTATCGGAGGCACTGTTTGCAAAAATCTTCTCCTACTCAGTTGGTTGCCTCTTTATTTTGTCGATGGTTTCTTTTGCTAAAACAGGGGAATTTTAATATGAAGAATTATTAATTATTACAGGAGATTGTGTAAAGAGGATTGGCAGGAAGAGCTAGAGAAAAGCAAAAAGAACTCTAAAGAGGAGCGGCCAGATTGCTCAGTTGGTTAGAGCACGAACTCAACAACAAAGTTGCTGGTTCAATTCCCCAATGGTATGGTGGGCTGTGACCCCTGCAAGTAAGATTGAAAATGGTGACTGGACTTGGAGCTGAGCTGAGCCCTCCCCAACTAGATTAAAAGGACAATGACTTGGAGCTGATGGACCCTGAATGAACACACTGTTCCCCAATATTCCTCAATAAAAAAAAGAAAATTGAAAAAAAAAAAAAAAAAAAAACTCTAAAGAATATGGGGACACATACAAGATGCAGCCGCTACCTCTAGGACAGTTCTGGAGTACCCTAGGAAATGTTTCTTCCCTTCCCCAGGATTTAGATCTGCATTGGCAGAACTTGCTGGAATTCCGCCCTCTATGTACCAGAGAAAGCCATTCATGAGAAAGTGTCTCACTGTTGGACTTCACTACAAGACCACCTAAGGAAGATGCGAGGGGAATCGGTTTGCCCCTGAATTCTGCGGGCCACCCTATATTGCAGAACTGGAGTGTTTGAGTAGCCTGGGGCAGTCTGGAACCGTGAGCTACCAGAACCCATGCACACCAAAGGAAGGAGGCTCTGAAGAAATTGCCTGTTCTGCAAGAACCAAGTACTGGAGAAGCTTTGGATACTGTGGGTGTCAGGCTTTGGATAAGACACTTACTCTGCAGGAGACTACTGCTGGAGAAGCCAAATACAGTGCAAAGCTGGGCACTGGAGAAGTGTGTTTGCTGAGGAGAGCACACTGAAACCAGGAAAGAAGGTACCACAGTGTTTGTTTCTCTGGCATCCTCTTCTAAAGAAGCTTAATATCATGCCAGATGGCAAAAGGGAACTATTTTAAAAGTTGGGACCCACTTTTGCAGAGTAACCAAACAAATTTGGACTCTGAGGTGAAGAGGTAATAAATCGATAACTGGCACTAATAGATATATGAGTTTGTGATCCATTCAGTTGTTTACTAGTCAAAATCCTGCCTTAGGTTAGCTTTTCTTACACCTCTAACATTACTTTGAACAGATTAAAATGATCATTAATCGCTACAAATTCATATAAAAGTTCTAACTATATGCAAATTTAAGAAAAATAGAATCAGACTTGACAAAACAGAAAAATTATGTTGAACTTTAGATGTATCTACACATATATATGTATATGTAGCATATTATATATAAATAAATGATACTTAAATCATGAGCTATTTTATTTTGATAATTTAAAGCATTAGTCAATATTTGAAATTTAATTTGTACATTGATTTTCAGAACTATAACTAGTGTATTGATTATAAAAACAAAAATGTATTCATTATATTCTCAAAGCCTAAGTCATTATTTATCATAAAATTAATAATAAGCTAACAATGAATGAGTGAATATGTGAATATGGAAAAATAAATGAGAGAGCCTTTTCTTCTTGGAAAATTCATCAACACAGGCAAACATATTTTATCTTTCTTTATATCTTTATCTCTCAATCTCTACCTTCTGACTCTATGCCTCTCCCCTTCATTCTATGTCTTTGTGTGGTTTAATGTGTGTGTATTATATTGATATATGTATATATACACATATCCATATATACATATATAATCAGAGTAAAAAATATAAAGAAACCTAAACATCTACTTTTATTTTTGCTTATATTAAATAAAACAAGTGTATTAATTTTAAAATATAATTTTATTGTTTCATATTTATGGCTGTATTTAAAATACATCTATATTTTAAGTGTTGATCTAAGATAAAAACTATTTCTTTCTTAGCTCAGATTTCTTATTTAAAACACCATTCTCAAGGGGCAAGAGAACAGTTTATATATGATGTGTCAAAATGATCTTAGTGTCTTTTATATTTTCTAATTGAAACTTTCCCCCATTGGAGATTTTAATACAACTTCCTGTGCTGTATCTTTCTTTGGAAATGACTGTTATAATCAGCAACTGTTTTAGTCCATTAGGGCTGCTGTACCAAATACCATAGAATGTATGGCTTATAAACAACAGTAATTTATTTCTCACAGTTCTGGAGGCTGAGAAGTCTAAGATCAATGTGCTGGCAGATTAGTTGTCTGGTAAGGGCCTACGTCCTTGTTCGTAGACAGCTCTCTTCTAGAACTCTGGTCTCTTCCACCCCTTATAAGGTCACTAATCGAATTCATGAGGGCTTCATCCTCATGGCTTAATGCTTCCCAAAGGCCCCATCTCCAAACACCATCACTTTGGGGATTAGGTTGCAATTTATGAATTTGGGGGGTGGAGAGTTCGATCCCTCAGTTTTGTTTCACACACATACCCACACACATGTAAATGCACATGTATTCATACCTTAAAAAAAGGAAAAATGTATAAAGCACTTGTCTTTAGTGTTTTAATTGTAATCAACATTATGTTGATAGATTTTCATCCTGTGCTATTTATTTTTTATCTAACTAAAAATAATAGTACAAATATTAATTTTATACTATTACATATAATGAAAACATGGCTACTAACAACTATAGTAAGTATATTTTTTAAGATAACAAAAACTTAAATGTATACAGATGTTATCCAGAATAATATATGTTATACAGAATAATGCAATATTATCAAGAATAATCCAAAGTTATCTGGACTGATACAATAATATCTAAGATAACTGTGTGTGTATTTTACTATCTTATATACTTTTTGCCTTTTAGTCATTACCCTGAAGTGGTTATAATGGAAATATTTTATATTACTATGCAAGACAGTGAAAAAATGTCATTTTAGGATGAATCCAAACAAATAAAGCTGATTTCCCATGTAATCATATTTCTAATATCTCAAAATATGTCAGTTTCTACTTCACTTTGAATTCCAATTTCAGAGTCAGTAATCCTGTCTCAAACTGATTTTAATACCTTACTCTATCTCTATAAAAACATGACCAAATCATAATTATTCTAGTGGTATATTGGGCACCTTTTCCAATCTGTGTTCTTCTTTTGAATGGAACTAGAAGAAATCATATGTTTGCTTTGGGATCTTGCAGGAGGTCCAAAATCTGTTCAGATTTAATAGTGTTTGTGTCTTGAATCTGACTACTTAACTCACTTAAAGGACAATGCATTAACATATAGGCAATTAAATATTCTACAGTGTTAACTGCTCAAGGTTTGAGGCTATTGGACAGTGAAAAATAAGGAATTGTAACAAGATAATAAAAAAACAAATCTTTTTTTTTTCCTTTAAAAGGACCAACACTAAAGAATATTAGTCAGAGTTTGTGTTTCCTAGGTATTTATACTGTTGATTGACTGTGGTATTTCCAGTTACTTGCACCTTGGAGTCACTCTTAAGAGTACTATCTAGCTCATGATCTTGCGAATATGTAAGAGTGTTCTGGAAATCATTCCATCATTTCTATTCCCAACAGTAATACATTGCAATATAGGATTTGGAAAATATGGGAAATTTAAAGAAAATTGAACTTATTCATGATCCTACTATGAAGACATACACACTAATGCTCACTTGTATGTACAATGTATGCATGTTATTGACAATATTAATTTTCCAATGTCACTGTTAAATATCCTTTTCCCCATTATTATCATGTTTCCCCTATGTCATTAAATATTCTTTGAAATATGATGTATTTGCCTGATAGTCATTAGCGTAACCATTGTATCATTTATTCAAACATTTCTCTACATTTCAATACTTACATTAGTTCTATTTTTCTCTTATTATGCATAGGTCTGGGAAGAACATCATCATCCATTAAAATGTGAGTATAACCCTAATTTCTCCCTTATGGGAAACTCAGAGAATTTGAACAATCTGGAGACAAAGAATGAATATCTTGTCAGCTATTTTTTTTTTTTTTTTTTAAATAAAATGACGGTTGGCTTCCCAAAAAGATTATAACAACTTCTATGTATGGTGCCAGAGAAAATTTCCTGTACCTTCAATATATTCTATAATTTAGATCACTTCTCTACTTTGATTTCCTCTGTATGTAAATAGGTTTTCCACTATCCCTGGTGTTTTCAGTTTATTTATTTATTATTTTTTTTATTAGTTTCAGGTGTACAAAGCAACGTAATACATTTAAACCCCTCATAAAGTAATATCCCACCCCTCAAGCTACAATCCCTCTGACATTTTCACTTTGTTTTGTTTTTAAGTGCACAGCTAAAAATAGAACATTAGTTTACACAAGAGGATTTTTATAATGCCTTGCTTTGACAACCAAAACTAGAATTTACAGCTCACTTCGAACACTCTGGCAATGTACTTGAAAGAATTAAGAACTATTAATACTAAATTACTTAGTAATGATGACAATAGGAGCTATACTATAGCATACAACATATCTCAATATTTGTAAGGACATTTACTGTGATCCTATGTTCACTTTGTGGCATTTTTATACAGGCAACTCTTGAAGTAAATCTATTACCGAAACTGGCATCACTCTCTTTTTGTATTGATGAGGCAAAGTCACAATGATTGCCAGCAAAAACAGGAAACTCTTTGGCTTTGGTTCATGTTAAACTTTTCCCTAACCTCTTATTTACAGTCAGTTGAACTCCTGCTCTCCTGCATATGACAACTCTCCTGCTGAACATAATATCTGACAGATATCCCTGTGGGACGATGCATGCATAGCTCTAGCAAAATTAAATTTTTATGTGCTGATACATATTTGGTATTATAAGTATGATGAATCTGCTCTACCCCCTGTGCACAATACACAATGCATGAGAAAAAGCAACTGGTTCAGATAAAAGAGCTTTGCAGGAAACTTCCCACGGAGAGAAAGATCTCCCTTACTGGCCTCATCAAACTGCATATACGGTTTCATGTCTCTCAACAGTCTTTGAAAATGACAATTGGATAGAAATTGTTACATAAGAAGAGTGCATATGACTATATTTTCATACATAAATGGGGTGGTTACTGGACACACAGAATATCCTGACTTAAATGTTCACATTTCCCCGCTCCTGACCCTTTACTCTGTGTTGAGAAAGGCAGTACAAAGATACAGGAGCGCAGCCAAAATCCAAATCTGCAGACAGGAAGTGTCGGACATTGTCTAAAGCAAAGATATTTGGGCTTGGGGACACAAGTCATGGCTGGTGATTGAACACTGATTGCCGAAGAAAACATTTACCAGTAGTAGCCTAAGCTTTTTAATCCAATCGTTTCAGAAGATCTAACGCAGACATTGAGGCCTATGGATGAGAAACATATCATTTTGCATTCAAGCAACTCATAAAAAAGTGGGGGAAAAATGTAACCCCCACAATTAACAATCTAGTTTGCTTAGTATTAGGAAAAAGTATATCTACATGGAAACACAGAGAACTCAGACTTCACCCTGATGGCAGGCCTGGGAAATTTTTCAAGATAGTATGAAATGGCTAATATTTTAAATGTTCCATCGACCCTCTACATCCACCTACCCGTAAAAAGGAAAACGTTGAGATTTTAATCATCTTGTCTTTTGAGAAAAATTACAAAACAATACCATTATCTCTTTCACATATCACAAATGGGGGGCAGTGAAATTGGGGGAAATGAGTTTCTGAAACCCTATAGAACCGAACTTAAATCTTAGTCAAGTATCTGAAGTTCTCTGAATCTCAAAATTGTTACCTACAAAGTGGATCATGTTTCTCAACCATGGTTATTGTAAGAATTATGCCAAATGTCTTTGAAATTTTTTCAAAGCTGTAAAAATTTATAACCTTATAAATTATAAATGTAAATAATAAATATGTGAAGATATGATGATGATGATGATGATGACAGGAGATGAGATTAAATAAGACATTTAATGAGTATATATCATTAATCCATGTTCTTAAATTATGTCAAAAGAGGTTTATCTGGGATATAACTTAATTTCACCTTCTGTGCTTTACTCTTGAATTGATAGAGAACTGAATTCAGTACTGTTTTTTTTAAGACTTTATTATTATTTATTTATTTATTTATTATTTTACTTTGACATTAAATATTATTTTATATTAATTTCAGGTGTACAGCATAGGGTTAGAAATTTATATAATTTAAGAAGCGATCCCCTGACCAGTCGAATACCCATCTGGTACTATGCATAGTGCCACCTGGTACTATGCATTTATGCATAGTTATTACCTTATTATTAACTATATTCTCTATGCTTTACTTTATATCCCCATGACTATTTTGTAACTACCAATTTGTACCTTCTTAATCCTTTCACAACCCGCCTTTACAAACCCCTTCCCATCTATCACCCTGTAGCATTTTAATCATGATGTGTCTTGGTGTTGGCCTCTTCGAGTTCATCTTGTTTGTGATGCCCTGTGCTTCCTGGGCTTAAATATCCATTTCCTTCACCAGGTTAGGGAAGTTTTCCATCATTATTTCTTCAAATCAGTTTTCAATTCCTTGTTCTCTCTGTTCTCCTTCTGGTACCCCTATGATGTGAATATTGTTATGCTTAATGTTTTCCCAGAGGCCCCTTAAACTATTCCATGTTATTGGATTTTTTTGTTTAGTTATTTTTCTGGAGCTTTGTTCTGTACTTTTATTTTTAACATGTTTCTTTGTCTCCCCATTTTGGCTGCCTCCCTGTGTTTGTTTCTATGTATTAGGTAGCGCTGCTATGTCTCCTGGTCTTACTAGAGTGGCCTTATGTAGTAGGTGTTCTGTGGGACCCAGTGGTGCAGTCTCCCTGGTCACCAGGGACAGGTGCTCCAGGTGTGTCCTTTACATGGGTTGTGTGTGCCCTCCTGTTGTAGTTGAGTCTTGGTTGCTGTTTGCACCTCAGTGGGAGGGACTGACCCTCAAGTTGATTGGTTATGAGGACTAGCTGTGACTGCAGTGGAGGAGCTATGGTGCAAAGGCTGACCCTACAAAGCAGGGTTCACTTTAACAGGGCTCTGGTGCCTGCCCAGTCTGCTTTTCGGGTGTGTTGTTCTTGGAGTGGCTGTGTGATGCTCTAGCTTGTTCTGAAATTGGCCACCAGATGTGCCAGCCCTGGGGCTTCCTGGGATGGGACCCACTGCAAGCCAAATTTAGTTGCAGCCTGTGCTCTTCCTGGGGCTACCTAATATGAGCCACAAAGCAATCTGCAGGTGGCTGCCACTTTCATTGGGCTTAGAGGAACCTTCAGAGGCCAATCTGAGAACTGAGTCTGGCTGTCGCTAGTGCCAGGCTTAGAGTGGCTTACCAGAAATGAAGGAATTTCTAAAGCCAGATGCTACTTGTTTGGTTTTGTGAACCTTTGAGAGGTTTACAGGGAAATGCCCTATAAAGGGGCTTAGGTGGGCATGGTCTCGGGGAATCACTAGGGCTTGGCAGATGAAAGGAGACTCATTTGATGGAGACTCAAATATGGCATCTGCATGCAGGGAGGAGGTGGGCTCAACAAAGAAATAATGACTTCCACCAGTTCCTCTATTGGGAAGAAAGCTGCCCCTCCAGGCCTCACTCTGAAGCCAGACAATTCAGTTCCTCTCCGTATGTCTCTGGTGCCTTTCAGACTGCTGCCCCAACACTTGAGCTCAGATTAAGTGAGTCCATCAGCAAGTAAGTCCATGTGCGGTCCCTTTAAGAGGAGTGCCTGGGACTCCAGCCACTTTTGTCCCACTCAGCCACGATCTCCATTAGTTTTCACAACCAGAAGTTATGGGGACTTTGCTCCCTAGCATTGGAACCCTGGGCTGGGGACCCTGGTATGGGGCTGGGACCCCTCACTCCTCTGAGGGCTACCTCTACAGCTGAAATATCCCTTCCAATTTTTAATGGTCACACAAAGGTGTGGGACCAGCCCGTTCTGTGTCTCTGCCCCTCCTGCCAGTCTCAAGGCTTCTTTTGTATGTCCACAGTTGTAGGGCTTTGGTTCAGCTAGACTTCAGGTAATTCTCCATGATGGTTGTTCTGTAGGTTAGTTGTAATTGATGTGTTCCTGAGATGAGGTAAACACAGTGTTTACATACACTACCATCTTGACCAGAAAAAAAAAAAAAAAGAATATATATATATTTATGTGATCTTTATGGTCCCATTTGGATAGCATAAAAAGTGTAATGTTATCCTCTAGTAGCAAGTTTGTTTAAAAGAATATTGAAGTGCGTGTTTTAAAGGGAAAATGCTTCAAAGGAATAATTTTGGAACTTGGATATTGGGAAAAGAAAGCCAACTTCAGATACAGCTGACTGGTAGTCCATTGTACCACTTCCTAGTTGTTTTTCCTAGGGCTGGCTACTTAAACTCTTTTTTCCTAAAATTCAGTTTTCTTATCAGTTATAAAATATTTTTTAAAAGGGAGAATTTTAATATCCTATGGAGTTGATATGAGCACATTATAGAAAAAAAAAACACACCTCATATTTATTCCTTCATTCAGCCAATATTTATAGAGTCCCCACCTGGTCCCAGATAATGGATCTCAAACAATATTGAGATGAAGCTCAGGATATTGATTTCATGTCTCTCGAGTGCTGTTATACATATATAACGAACATATATAAACCAGAATGTTCTTTGTTTATCACAAGAACATAGCCATAAGTTTAATTATAATTTGAATGATGCTACAAATTTCAGAATATTTGCCCAAGCTAGAGCTACATAGATCAATAAGGTTCATGGTAATTCGGTGGTTATTATTACCCTTGTTTAGCCACAAATAAATATATGATCTCAAGCTTATCAGAAGGCATGCAGTTTGAACTTGCTTTGAACTTGTTTACGTAGAAATCTTAAGTGAGCTAGATGAGGGGAGATTTTGATGTCTGTTTTCTAGAGAATTGTCTTTTTTTCCCCTTCTTCATATTGTCACAACCCAGGGTAGGCTGTCCCAAAATATCTCACAATGGCATATTGATTATTTTGAATAAAAGTTACTTAAGAAACTACCTGTGCAAGAAAACCCTGACCTCTTTATCCCCCTGAAGGCAGAAGATAAATCTCCCATATGATAGGTGTCCTTCTTTTCTTATCCCTGAAGTCTGAGAGAAAACCTAATGACAGCGTTAAAAGAATCCAAAGTCAGAAGCTGATATAAACAAGCCTTGTTACACCTTTACTAATTTACTACACAAGCCCAAACTTTGTGTAGCTTTTCTCAGTAACTAAAGAATACTCAAACCTTGCTTAGACTCCTTTCTAATGAGCAATAACTTCCTATGTCCTATCAATGTCTCACAAATTTATTGTTTCGTTGTCTAAAAAGTATAAAAATGTGCCTGGTTTGATCATTTCTTTGAGCCTGTTTTATGATCTGAGCATCATATCATGATTCTCCTTTGCACACATATTAAACTGATTTTTCTCCTGTTAATCTAGTCTTGTGCCAATTTTATTATTTTTGGTCCAGCTTTAAGAACTTAAAGAAGGGAAGGGGAAAATGCTCCCCTTCCCCAACAATACTTAACTTTGCATAAGCACTAACTTCCACTTTTTGGGGCTCTCCCAAAATTTCAGGTGTACTTTCAACATTTTAATTGAAGGGAGCTATTGGAATATCTGGGTGAAAGTAACTACCAGCATAAAGGAGAAGAAACCAAAGGGACTGTTTTAAAACAAATATTTAGCCATCCAATACTATCCTGCCATATGGTAAATGCCATTCCTTATGTGGGTGAGGTGATGAAGGAGAGGTATTTCAAATTTTTTTCTCTGAATTTGTCAGCAGAGATTTACTTTAATTCTAATTGCATATTAAGCTTCTGCAATATAAATGTTCCTTCACTAACTGAAATGCTTTAGTATTATTATCATCACATTTCATCCTTTAATGAAAATCTGTCTTACAACTTAACTTCATGGTGAGAATGAAATTTAAAAAAGAGAAAAATGGACTTTTCCTATATTGATAATAACATAGCTTAGGATCAAATGGGTTTAATTAATGGGCTTGTTCTGAAAAGTACTAACCACTCTTTGGATTTACTTTTTCTAATCACCTAGTTACTACAAGTATGCATCCTGTTTCTCCAAACAGATTTCATACAGACGATTAGTTTTCTACTTAAAATTACTGCCCCATTCTAGCCCTGCTTCCTGAGATGATTACAGGCCACTTTGATGGGGGATTTAGGACTTCCAAAACTTTTCAGTAATACATTTAAAGACAATTTCAGTTACTCCCAACAGATGGCTAATTACATCTATTGTGTAGTGATTTAGTTCTCAGAGGCATTCTTATTAGCCAGTTGTTGTTTGGAGAGAGGACAGCTCACTATTTCCATGATGTTACACTAAATTTGGAAGAAGCATTAGAGATAATATCCAACTCCCTCAGTATGAAGATATAAGAACTTACTGATTAAGTAAGTGGGTAAACTACTTATGAAAATAATATAACAAACTCTAATTATAGGCCTAAATGTGCAAAACAACGTGAATATGTTTGCACAGAGAGGGGGAGGTAAATTTAAATTCTTTATGATGAGGTTAAAGAAACAATGTACCCAACATTCTATTTGACAATGTAAAATAAATACATACAATGCATACTGTGAAGATTAATGAAAAGAAACCTCTCTATATGTAATATAAATAAAGAAGAGGACCGAGGATTAAGCTGTGTGGTTTCTATTGTATAGATGTTGCAGAGAAGAGGAGGAGCCAGCGAAGGAGACTAACAGAGAGGACTAGGGAGTCAGTGCTTGAATCAAGAGAGGCGGTGTTTGTATGTTCCGTGGAAAAAAATGTGTGAAGGAGGAGGAAAGATCCATTGTAAAAGATCAGATGATGTTGAAAAGTCCTAAGTAAGATGAAGACTGGAAATAGATCCCAGGATTTAACAGTGAGGAGGGAGATTCACTGGTAAGCTTGACAGGAAGTGGAATGTTGGAATAAAAATGTGACTAGAATGTTTTCTAAGAAATAAATAATGTATTTAAACAACAAGATAATGAGTAGAGACCATAATTTAAGCATTAAACTATTGTTGAATATTTGGTTTCATTGAAATTCATTACTATTATAAATAACAAAAATAACAGAGCAAGAAACACTTTTAATTTTTTTTTTTTTGCATTTGTTTGATTATTTCTGAAATGTGATTGTTTCCTGGAAGTGAAAATACTGGATGAAAGATACAAAATATTTTTAAAAATAATTCTTGTTTCACATTGTTATGCTGCTGAAAAAAAATAATTGTTGCCTTGCCATTTTCAATTTTAGACTTATTTCCATTTTCTGTATTTTATGGATAGAACTCAAATATATTTTTTATTAATAATGGCAAATGAAATCATCCTTTTATTTATAAAAATGTGCCTCTTGCTTTACTTAGATGTGACACTGGCTGCCATATTTTCCATATTTTTTATTATTAAATCAATAATATATGTTCATCATAGAAATATGACAGTTCTAAAAAGTACAGCAAAAATAGGAGTCTCCATTGACTGGGGTATTTTTATATCTTTTGATAAATTGATGCAATTTTATCATAATGATTTCAGAGAGTCTTTTTGAGAAATAAGCTGTCTGTGTTTCGTTGTTGCTGCTTTTGTGCATGGCCTAGCCAATGGTGGAGCAATTACTTGATTTTCATTTTATTATTGATACTTCTAGGTACACTGTCTCCAGGAGAAGGGTGGGTCAGCACCAGAACAAGACTGGGGAATTGGGGAAGTTCTTTACAAATATCGGTTGATTTAATAAGCATTATTTAACTGTATTTTACCATTTATTAAAGATTTCTTCAACCCATTTTTATCAGTAAAACTTTCTTACTGTTCTGCAAAGGATAAATTTCTGTTTTTCGGAAATGTCTTTATTTATCCCTACATCTATAAAGAAGTCCTATTAACCTAGAGCCAGGATTGACAAACTACATTGGAATTGTGGGCCAATTCAGACCTGTCACCTATTTTTGTAAAACAGGTTTTATGGAACTCAGTCATACTAATTCAATTAGATATTGCCTATGGCTGCTTTTGCATAATAACCGAAGAACTGAGTAATTGCACCAGAGATTTTATGGCCTTAAAAGCCTATAATATCTGCCTCTTTACCCCCCCCCCAAAAAAAAAGTTGCCAACACTGATGTAGAATAATAGTTCTCAAATTTCCCCCTTCACACTCTTAAAGATAATTGAGAGTACTAAGAACTTTAGTGTATAGGGGTTAAGCCTATTTATATTTATTATATTAGAAATCAAATCTGAGCAATGTAAAATAATTTTTAATTCACTTAAAATAATAATAAACACGTTAACATAAATTATATTTTCTGTGAAAAATAACTGTATTTTCAAAAACAAAATAACATAGTGAGATGAACATGTTTTATATTTTTGCAAATCTTCTTAATATCTGGCTAAATAGAAGACAATATTCTCCTAGCTATAACTACACATGAACTTCATTTCTTTAGCATGCATTCTGCTTTAATCCAAGCTTGCTTTGTTTATCCTGATAGAACTGTGACTCACTTGCATTCTTTCACCGCATCCTCCTACCGATACATAGACTGTATGTCCACTCCTTTTAATCATTAAGCCCTTAGGACATTAGAGGACAGAGTCAAACTCACTTAAGAATAAAGCATGAACAAGACCAAGTAAAAATGTTGCTCCATTCAGCTGACAAAAATAATTATGCAAGTGTTTTTCCTAGAGTCAACCATTGTACTGTGGTATGCAAAGAAGTTGTTTACATGTACTTGGCATTTTGTCATACAGAACTTTAAAAAGACACTCAAGGGTCTGTGGGCCTCACTTTGGGAATTGATGATCTAGAGTTTCTTATCTTTTTTGCTTTGTTACTTCTATTGCTTATCAGTCCTAATAATGACTTTGGTTCTTTACTGAATTCACGTATAAAAAATTCATCACATGTGCTCGATTTCACTGGGGCATTTCTCTCACCCTTATTGTGCTGATGCCTCTACCCTCCATCCCCAACCTGCAAATCTCAATATAAATCCTATATGCCTCTCAGGCCTTTTGGTAGAGTTCCACAGGCTATTGTTTAGAAGTCAAGAGAGAGATTAGCTAGTGGGTAACTTTAGTACAAACCAGATAAATTGTTTGAAGTTTTGTTGTCTCACTGGTAAATCAGAGAAATAATTCTGTTGTCTCACAGAATATTAAGATAACAGTGTAAATCACATTTCTAATCTTAAATTTGTGCCAGTGCTTTATTGTACAGCTAATAGTCACAATGACACTATAAGTTATGTATTGTTACATTTATTTTCCAGATGAGGAAACTATCTGGTACAGAGAAGCTATGTAATTTTCTAAGACCACATAACATATAAGTGGAGAATCCAAGTTTTAAATTCAGACCTATCTCCAGAGCTTGCAGTCTTTCAACTGTTTGGCTACTACTTCAATGTGAAAGAGATAATGTGTAGATGAACATAGGCTATTACAAAATCAGGAACATTAACCTTGTAGTAGTATTAATTCATTTATATTGAAAGAAAATTCCATCTAGGACTTTGATAACTGGAGAGAAGTAAATGTCTTTCTTAAAAACTTCTAAGAACAATCTGACTCTCTTCTTAGGGGCTAATGCAACTGGTGACTCTTAAGTTAAAGCTAATGCTCATTTACCATTTCAAAAATCCTGGAACCCTGAAGAATTATGCTAAATCTACTCTGCCTGTGTTCCATGAATGGAATGGCAAATACTGAATAATAGCACATCTGTTTACAACATGGTTTACTGAAAATGTGAAGCCCACTATTGAAAGCTACTACTTGGGAAATTTTTTTTTTTTTTTTTTTTATCTCAAAATATTACTGTTCATTGACAATGGACCTAGCCACCCAAGAGCTCTGATGGAGGTGTACAAAAGATTAATGTTGTTTTCATGCCTGCTAATAACACAACATCCATTCTGCAGCCCATGATGAATCAAAGAATAATTTTGAATTCCAAATCTCGTTAAGAAAAACATTTATAGAGGTATAACTGCCATAGATGATTCCTCTGCTGCCTATGACCTTCTGGAAAGGATTCACCATTCTAGATGCCATTAATAACACTCATGATTCATGGGAAGAGGTCAAAATATCAACATTAACAGAAATTTGAAAGACATTGATTCCAACCAACATAAATGACTTTGAGGGGCTCAAGAGTTCAGTGGAAGAAGTAACTGCATAAATGGTGGAAATAGCAAGAGAACTAGAATCAGAAGAGGAGCCTGAAGATGTGACTTGTGAAGATGTGAACTGCTGCAATCTTATGGTAAAACTTTAAAGGATGAAGAGTTCCTTCTTATGGATGAGCAAAGAAAATGGTTTCTTGAGGCAATATCTATTCCTGTGATGATACTGTGAAGATTGTTGAAATAACAACAAAGGACTTAGAAGTTTACATACAGTTAGTAGATAAAACAGCAGTAGGGTTTGAGAGGATTGGCTCTAATTTTGAAAGAAGTTTTGTGGATAAAATGCTATCAAACAACTGAAAAGAAATCACTTGTGAAAGGAAGAGTCAATCAATGCAGCAAACTTCAATGTTATCTTGTTTTATGAAATTTCTCATGTGCTCGCTTCGGCAGCACATATACTAAAATTGGAAATTTCCCCAGCCACCCCAACCTTCAGCAACAACCACCCTGATCAACTGGCATCAACATTGAAGCAAGACCCTCCACCAGCAAAAAGATTACACCTCACTGAAGACTCAAACATGATTACCATTTTTAGCAATAAAGTATTTTTAAATTAAGGTATGTACATTGCTTTTTTAATGCATGATGTTATTTCATACTTAATAGACTACAATATAGTATAAACATAACTTTTACATGCTCTGGGAAACCAAAATAATTGTGTGACTCACTTGACTGCAAATTTGCTTTATTGCGTTAGTCTAAAGTCAAACCGCAATATCTCTGAGGTATGCCTATAGTCTGTGATTTAGTAGAGTCAAATTGTTTTTACCATGTTATTCTGATATTTTAAGATAACTATCCAAAATGTATATTATTGACTTATTTTTTCAGAGTCATTTTGGATTTATCCCCACAACCCAAAGTCATGAAGCCTGAGAATTTAGTTATAAGTGAATTGAAATCCTATTTGTCAATGTAAACTATTTTATTCCAAGACAGTATTATTGGCTATAAAAATTATAAGTTAAAATAAACTTTTTGAGATCCTATATAAATAAGTAAGGTAGAATCTTTTCCCTGAGAAATAAGACTTTTTTCCCCCACAAGCAACCTGTACATTTCCATGCATCATATTATCACACTGATAATAAGGAACAGACAAAAGTGCTGATTAGTGTTCTCTCATGCACCTTGTTGAGGACTCATGGGAAACAATACCTCAATAACCATAGCCTATTTCCTTTTGCTAAAAAAGATCATGATGTTACTGTGTAAAGAGCTAGCTTCTCACAGGGTTTTAGTTGTTCCCTGGGAAAAAGTTAGACATTGTAGAAACTGTGTTAAGTATGTAAGATCTACAAGGAATAATTTAAAGCAACTTCCCCCCACCCCCCAAATAACCTACTTTGATTTCCTATGAGAAATTTGAGTTTTGGAAAGATGATGGCAGAGATGAAAATAATCTAGCAGAATTTCAGATATGTAGACTGAACTTTTGAGCTCAGGGGCATTCTTTAATTTATACTTCCTACAAAAAAAAAAAAGAATATATATATATATATATATATATATATATATATATATATATATATATATATTAAAATAAATGAGAATATACTTATTTTTATCTCCAAAACAGAAAACAGGTGAAAAGTGGGCTTTACTATCAATCTGAAAGTGTGTCAGGAAAGAGTCTACAACATTACCTATTTCAATAAAGACTTGGAGCAAGTAACATTATGGTGTTTGTTACTAATACATATGTGATAGTCAGGAAAATTTCATTTAAAAGTGGTAGGAAAACAAATGCCAGGGGCCCACGAAGAAACAAAGAAAAAGGAAAAACAGAAAAAAAAAAACATGATTGGGTCACATACATTACAGACTGAGGTTAGCTTGAATTCAGGTGCAACACTACCTAGGCAGACAAACAGCATTATTATAACTTTATATTCCATTTCTTGGCAAGGATTTCTCCCTGAGGTAGTTCTAAGTGAAACCAGCAGCCCAGGATTACATATGTTCTGCTTTAGAAACCCTATCATTAAAAAATAACATTTTCCCATAACTCTAGCAAGAAAAAAATTCCAAGAATTTCTCTGACAAGTCCATCTTAGGATCTCAAGTCATATCCCACTTATAAACAAATTACAGTGGTAAGTGGTATAGAATACTCTGCTTGGTTAAACATGAGTCTATTTCAGTAGTGTGTTGGTAAATTTTAATAACCAGCTGTCTAGGGATGGGTGTGGGGTTGGACTCTGATTTATGACATTTGTAAATTTCCATAGTGTAAATACTCCCACCATGACCAATTTCAAACTATTAATTTGAAGTCATAAACTCAGGGTTGGGAAGAGCTACACAGTTACTTGAAATTCACACTCATTATAGTCAGATATATAGTAAACTTTGCCTAAACCTCAATCCAATGCAATGATGTGTTGGTTAAGTTTCAAAAGCAGCTCTATTATGTCTGTATACTAAAATACCTTATCTACCAAATAAGTATTAATTTGCATTCAATGTTTTTACATTTTTAACATAATTAGTTTTGCTTATCTAATTGCATTGCCTACAATGTTTAAATTAATATTAAAGGAATGAGAATGGTAATACTTATGATGTTTCTTATATTAATAAGAATTCTAACATTGTCTCAATAATTATGATAGAGTATATTAATTATAAATATGAATATTAGTTATAATAGTTAGAATAATAATTATAAATTATGAGTTGCTATAGACTGAATATTGTGTCCACCAAAATTCATAAGTTGAAATCCAATGTGATGGTATTTGAAGGTGGGACATTTGAGAGGTCATTAGTTCATGAGAGGTGAGCCCTTATAAATAGGACTAGTGCCCTTATAAAAGAGACCCAAGAGAGCTTCCTCCTCCCATCTCCCACATGAGGACACAGAGGTAAGATGGCTGCCTATCAACCAGGAAGTAAGTTCTCACCAGACACCAAATCTTTCAGCATCTTGATCTTGGACTTCCAGCCTCCATAACTGAGAGAAAACAATTTCTGTTGTTTACAAGTCTTTGGTATTCTCAGTCTTTGGTATTCTGTTAAAGCAGCCTAATTGGATTAAGACATGAGTTATTTATATTTTGAATTATAAATATATTGTAGACTACAAATAATGAAAGCTTACTTTTGCCAGAAAATATGCTATAATAAGATTTTTAAATAAAGTATCTAATTTAATTATTACATCAATTTTATAAAGTGGTGTAACTATTTTTATATTACATATAATGAGTATATAAATCTGATTACTACATATTAAAATATAAAATTAAAGTATTTCATATATAGTGAAATATAATTTATTATAAAATATAATTATGACTATTCTTTATTATAACTTGTTAGATGAGGAAACAGGAACTCTGAAAGTTTATATAATTTGATGTCTTAACCAATATTTATACTATTCATAATAAACTATGTCTTAACATTTTCAATTATGATTTTGAGAAGATTTGTCTAAGCTGTTCAGTACTGAATTCTTTTTCATGTATCTTATGGTTTATTATTATATAAAAAAATACTTATTTGTTGACAAGAAGCTGTTAGAAAAAAGGAATCATGGCTCTTGACCTAGATGTAGTTTCTGTATATGAGCACTTTTTTAAAATCCTGATACTCAGTGAAAGCAGTGAGTAAGAGATACACTCTCCATCAGAAAAAAAATCACATCCACATCAGCAAAGTAGTCTATTTTAACTGAGCATGTTATATTTAGTTAGATGTAACCATAGAATTTTTTTACGTTTACCTCTTGTTTTCCAATTAATAGAATTTTAAAGAAAATAACGCAAGAAATACTTACAAATTTATGCCAATAATGTACTAGAAATGTCACATCAGAAGTGCAAATGCTGAATAGCAGTAATAACATTTAGGAGTGTCAATGTCTAAGAAACATATGAACTCTCTCTTATATTAATATTTAAGAATACCGTCAGAAAATTTGATGGAACTAGATTGAAGAGATACATAAATGGGAATCTTATGATAGGAGGAGAGACAGATGGGAGAAAAGATAGAGGGTGCTAATCCATAAACTATTTCCCATCCTCCCAGCCTAGTTAAACCCCACTTTGCTCTTTACCTATTTAGTTCCTACTTTGGTTTGAGAGCTAAGCTTGTTTGTTAATACTTCTTTAGGAAAGTCTTTTCTCTTGACTCCTTGTTGAAATACCTTTCAGTGGCATTGCAATATTTACTTCTTCCAAACCTCTTCTCAGTTATAATTTTATATGCATTTTTGTACTTATTTAATTAATGTTTGTCTCACTAAGTGGTAAAATTTAGGAGGACAAAGACCTTGCATTTTTATTGTTGTTATTGATTTTAATATCACTGTAGTCCCCAGGAGAGGGCCTGACAAAGAGAATGTATGCAATAAATGATTAGCAAATGAATGACAAGACCTACTTTCTTATACATGAATATGTTTGTGAAAGATTACTCTTTTTAAGCCAAGCAACACAAATTTTATTTTCAATTGAGAGGGAGGCTAGAATGGATTAGAATGAGGAGTGGAGAGAGGAATAAAAGGAATTGAGACCAAAGTTCTATTTATCATACATTAGGAATTCTATGCTTTGAATTTTTATTTATTTATTTATTTATTTATTTATTTATTTATTTATTTTTATTTTTTGAATGTTTATAGGCAGCTATGGAATGAATGGCCTTTTTCATCTCTGAATTCTCCAACAATTCTAAACATAAAAGGATACTGAACACTTTCAAAACCCTAGTAATATTTGGAAAAAGACAGTTGGCAGAAGAATTAGCCGCTGAACATATGTTGCTGAGGTAAGTAGTGGTAGAATTAGATTTTTTATTGAATGCAGTTTTCAAACTTCCCATAAGACTGGTAAAGCCTTTTTGGATTGCTTGTTTTAAATTATCAAACCTGCTAGAAAGCTTTACTTTCTTAGTTTGCTATGCTTGGAAAATACCATGTTTCCATGAAAATAAGACCTAGCCAGACAATCAGCTCTAATGTGTCTTTTGGAACAAAAATTAATATAAGACCCTATATTATATTATATTATATTATATTATATTATATTATATTATATTATAAAGACTGGGTATTACATTATAGTAAAATAAGACCGGGTCTTATATTAATTTTGGCTGGGTCTTATTTCCGGGGAAACATCGTAGTTTAAGTAATTCAAAATTTTGGAATGTAATATGTAATTTCTGCACATTGAGAAATCTCACACACACACACACACACACACACACACACAGAAATATGATTGTCATATTATGATTAGCCTTAACATATTTCAAACATAAATTGTTAATAATCTTTTCAGTAATATAAGAGTGATTTGTATGGAACACACTGAAATAGAGAAAGAGTAAATAAAAATTATTTATTTACAGCCATTAACTTGTGCTGATATGCATAGTATATATGTATGTTTTTTATTTATTTATACATATATAAACGATACTAAACTTTCACATCTGGGTCACTCTTGTTGAAAATGCATGAAGCATACAGAATACATGTTAAAAAAATGCTTTTCCGACAGAAAAGAGGTTTGCTTTTTAAAAGACAATTTAAAAAAAATAGGATTAGCATCTGCTACCTTACACGAGTTAGATGTGATATTTGTAGCTGGATATTCAGCCTGTAGATTTCCATAAAAGTTTTAAATATGCATTAAAAATATGAGGGATCATTTTCAGCATGAACTCTATCCATCAGTAATTTACAATACATTTTACTCTTATTCATATTTAAGTATGGCTGTGGGAATTTTAAATATTTCCAGTGTTTCTCATTATACTTAGGATTTTTAGTTTTGTTTTCTCTTTTTTTCTTTTCACTATTTGTATATGTGGGTGGCTGTGAGAATCGTTCATGAAAAGTTATAGGTTTATAGGTTTCTAGAACTGTCATTTATCAACATGGATTACTATACATGTAATAAGTGAAGTGTATTCATGATGACACGACAACTTTAACATTTTGTTTTTCTTATTGGATTTATTTATTTATTTATTTTGGGTTATGTAAAATACCTTCCCAACAACTTGGTTTTATTTTGTTAATATTAAAATATCAAACATTCATCTGACTATGATTGACCAGAATAACTACAAATACAAAAGAAATACTAACAGGGTGAACCTCTCTTTTGGAATACCACATTATTGATATTAATGCAAATAAACCTTTAAATTGTACAGCATATTATGGCTTCCAAATATGTTTTCTATATTCCATCTCAGTTAAACTATAAAAGAGAGGACAGTATGCAATGGTACATGGAAAGATGAAAGGATGGATTGTTTCAGCTCAGTAACTACTAATGCTGTCACATTTGATTAGTCCAATTTAGCCTTCTGTTTTTTGCTTTGTTTTTTTGTTTTATTTTATTTTATTGGGGAACATTGGGGAACAGTGTGCTTCTCCAAGGCCCATCAGCTCCAAGTCGTTGTCTTAAAAATAGTTGTGGAGGGCGCAGCTCAGCTCCAAGTCCAGTTGCTATTTTCAGTCTTTAGTTGCCGGGGCACAGCCCACCATGCCATGTGAGAATTGAACTGGTGACATTGTTGTTGAGAGCTCGCACTCTAACCAACTGAGCCATCTGGCCGCCCTAGCCTTCTGTTTTGTGGTTACTTAATGTTGAAAAACGAGGGTAATTGTTTGCCTGATTATAAAATATCAACTAACTCTGAAATTATTATTATTACTTTTTAATTAAAGTTTATTGGGGTGATACTAGTTAGTAAAGTTATATAGGTTTCAAGTGTACAATTCTGTAATATGTCATCTATATATCACATGTGTGTTCACCACCCATCGTCAGTTCTCCATCCATCACCATATATTTGATCCTGTTTACCCTCATCTACTGCCCCCTCCCCCCTTACCCTCTGGTAACTGCTAAACTATTGTATATATGTATGTACTTACAAGAAGCAGAGTACAGCATTAGGAATAAAGACAGTGTAAATATAATGACTCTGTGCGATTTCACACCGTGTGAGGGATATAAAAGATAAACATCTAAGTATTACTTTGTCTTGTGCACCTGAAACTAATAAAAAAAAAAAAAAATGTATAGACATTTTAAGGAAAAAACTGTATTAAAATTGTGTTGATAATAACAACTTTTGAGCACCTCTTGTAATTGCAGAAGTCAAACGTGACTTGTATTCATCTTTTGTTATCAGTATATATTGAGTATTACAATTTTAATATAGTTTTTCCTTTCCTGTGTATACATTTTTTTGGCACCCTCTATATTTGGTGATGGAAAGAGAACTGACTCTGGGTGGTGAGCACACAATGTGACATACAGATGATGTACTATAGAACTGTACACTTGAAACCTATGTAATTTTACTAATCATTGTCACCCTAATAAATTTAATTTTTAAAAACCAGCCATAGCTGGTTTATAGTTTATACAATGGTGCCTAAAAAATTGAACCTATTAGTATAATTCATGTTTCTCCCTACCTTTTTTTTTTCTATGTCATTTCCAGGATACAAATGTATCAATTCTTCAAATAATAAATACATTTTAATAAATCTTAAATTAAAAAAAAAGAAAAAAGAAACACGATGATGTATGTTCTACATGTGCATGTATATGCATACCAGTAAATGCAAAGATAACTATCTAAAAAGATACATAACAACCCGAAAAGAGCAGCACTAGGAAGGCAATAGTATGGAAAAACAGCACCACCATGAAGGGAACAAGATGAAAGGACTGGGTGGGGGTTAGCTTAACCTGTTTTAATCTCTGCCAGGAGAATCTACATTATTTTGTTTTTAATAGTTTCAGGTATACAAAACAATGTAATAGTTAGTCATTTATACCCGCCCCAATATACTATCCCTCTGACATCATATATAGCTGTTACAATTCCTTTAACTCTATTCCCTATGCTGTACTCCACATCCTGTGACCATTATTTATTAAATTATAGTTGACATTCATTGTTATTCAGCTTCAGCCTCAGGTGTACAGTGCAGTGGTCAAGCATCTACACCGTCTGTGAAGTGTTCTCCCTAATAAGACAAGTGCCCATCTGACACCCTACAAAATCTTTACAACATTATTGATTATATTTCCTAACTGTCTTTCGTATCGCCATGGCAATCCTGTGGTTACCAGTCTATGCTTTCTAATCCCCTCACCTTCTCCCTCATCCCCACCCCTTCCCATCTAGCAACCGTCAGTTGTTCTCTATATCTGTGAGACTGTTTCTGATTAGTTTGTTTATTTAGTCTATTCTTTAGATTCCACATATAAGTGAAATCATAGGGTATTTGTCTTTCTGCATCTGACTTATTTCACTTACTATAATGTTCTCTAGGTCCGTCCATATCATTGCAAATGATAAAATTTTGTTCTTTATAGTTGCGTAATACTTCATTGTATAAATGTACCACAGTTTCTTAATCCAGTCATCTACCGATGGGCATTTTGGCTGTTTCCATGTCTTAACTACTGTGAACAGTGCTGCGATAAACATAGGGGTCCATAGATTCTTTTGGATTAGCGTCTTGGCTTTCTCTGGATAGATACCTAAGAGTGGAATTGCTGTGTCATAAGGTAGTTCCATTTCCAGTTTTTTGAGGTAGCTCTGTACGGATTTCCATAGTGGTTGCACCAATCTGCAATCTCACCAATGGTGCACAAGGGTTCCCTTTTCCCACCTCCTGGCCAGCTCTCATTGTATGTTGATTGATTGATGCTAGCCATTCTGACCAGAGTGAGGTGGTATCTCATTGTGGTTTTTATTTGCTTTTCTCTAATAATTAGTGAGATTGACCATTTTTCATATGTCTGTTGGCCATCTGTATGTCCTCTTTCGAAAAGTGAAAAGTGTCTCTTCATGTCCTCTGCCCTTTTTTTATTTAGGTTGTTTGTTTTTTTGGTGTAGAGTTGAATGAGTTTTTTATAAATTTTGGATATTAACCCCTTATCAGATGTATTGTTGACAAATATCATCTCCCATTCAGTAGGATGCCTTTTTGTTTTATTGATGGTTTCCTCTGCTGTGAAAAAACTTCTCAGTTTGATGTAATCCCATATGTTTATTTCTCCTCTTACTTCCCTTGCCCGAGGTGATATATCAGTAAAAATATTGCTAAGGTAATGTCTGCTAATTTACTTCCTATATTTTCTTCTAGGAGTTTTTATGGTTTCAGATCTTACATTTAAGTCTTTAATCCATTTTGAATTTATTCTTGTATATGGCATAAGGAGGTGGTCCAACTTCATTTTTTGGCATGTGTTTGTCCAGATTTCCCAGGACCATTTATTGAATAGACTATCTTTGCCTCAATGTAAATTCTTGCTTCCATTGTCATAGATTAAATGACCATATAGGTGTGGATTTATTTCTGGGCTCTCTATTTTGTTCCATTGATCTATGTGTCTGTTATTAAGCCAGTACCATGCTGTTTTCATTACTGTAGCCTTGTAGTATGATTTGATGTCAGGTATCGTAATACCTCCCATTTTGATTTTATGTCTCAAGATTGCCATGGCTCATTTATGGTTTCATATAAATTTTAACATTATATTTTCTATTTCCGTGAAAAATGCCCTTGGTAGTTTGATAGGAATTGCGTTGAATCTATATATTACCTTAGGCAGTACGGATATTTTAACTATATTAATTCTTCTTATCCATGAGCATGATATGTGTTTCCATTTATTTGTATCTTCTTTAATTTATTTGTATCTTCTTTAATTTCTCTCTTCAGTGTCTTATAATTCTCTGAGTACAGGTTTTTTACTTCTTTGGTTAAATTTATTCCTAAATATTTTATAGTTTTTGAAGCAATTGTAAATGGAACTGTTTTCTTCATTTCTGTTGCAGATTTTTGCATCTATGTCCATTAGGGATATTAACCTGTAGTTTTCTTTTTTTGTAATGTCTTTGTCTGATTTTGGGGATCAAAGTGATAGTGGTCTCATAATAAGAGTTTTGGAGCCTTCCCTCCTGGATTGTTTGGAATAGTTTGAGAAGAATAGGTGATAATTCTTTTTTGAAGGTTTGGTAAAATTCAACTGTGAAACCATCTGGTCCAGGGCTTTTGTTTGTTGGGAGCTTGTTGATTAATGATTCAATTTCCTTGGTAGTAATCAGTCTACTCAGATTTTCCATTTCTTCTTGGTTTAGCCTTGGAAGGTTGTATGCTTGTAGAAAATTATCCATTTCTTCCAGATTGTATAATTTGTTGGTGTATAGTTGCTCACAGTATTTTCTTAATTATTTTTTGGTATTTCTGTGGTGTCTTTTGTCACTACTCCTCTTTCATTTCTGATTTTATTAATTTGGGTCCTCTCTCGCTCTCTTTTTTTTTTTTTTTTTGTCTTTATTTCATTTATTTCAGCTCTAATCTTTATTATTTCCTTCCTTTTACTCTCTTTGGGCTTATTTTGCTATTCTTTTTCCAGTTCGCTTAGGTGTAAAGATAGACTGTTAGTTTGAGTTTCTTCTTGTTTCTTTAGGTAGTCCTGAATTGCTGTGAATTTCCCTCTTAGGGCTGCTTTCACTGCATCACATAGATTTTGGATCTTTGTGTTTTCATTTTCATTTGTTTCAAGGTATCTTTTTATTTCTTCCTTGATCTCACTGTTGACCCATTCATTATTTAGTAACAAGTTATTCAGCCTCCATGTATTTTGTGTTTTCCAGTTTCATTCTTATAATTGATTTCATATTTTGTCAGAGAAGATGCTTGAAATGATTTCAATTTTCTAATATTTATTGAGACTTGTTTTGTGACCTAACATGTGGTCTATCTTGGAAAATGTTCCATGTGCTCTTAAGAAGAATGTATGTTCTACAGCTTTGGTGTGAAATGCTCTAAAAATATCAATTAAATCCAACTGGTCTAATGTGTAATTTAAGGCCACTGTTTCTATATTGATTTTCTGTCTGGAGGATCTGTCCCTTGTTGTCAGTGGTGTGTTGAAATCCCCTACTATGATAGAGTTACTGTTGATCTCTGTCTTTATGTCAATCAATGTCTTTTTTATATATTTAGGTGCTCCTACGTTGGGTGCATAGATGTTTGCTAGGGTTATGGCTCTTGTTGGACCGATCCCTTTATTATTATGTAGTGCCTCTCTTTGCCCTTTATTACATTCTTTATTTTAAAGGCTATTTTGTCAGATATAAGTATTGCTACTTCAGATTTTTCTCATTTCTACTTGCATGAAATATCTTATTCCATCTCTTTACCCTCAGCCTTTGTGTGTGTCTTTTGATCTGAGGTGAGTCTCTTGTATACAGTGTATGCAAGGGTCTTGTTTTCTTATCCACTCAGCCACCCTATGTCTTTTGATTGAAGCATTTAGTCCATTTGCATTTAAAGTGATTATTGATAGGTGTGTAGTTATTGCCATTTTGTTATTTGTATTTTTGATCTTCATTAGTTAAATTGTTTTTATCTTTCCTCTGCTTAAAGAAGCCCTTTTAACATGTGTTGCAATGCTGGCTTGGTGGTAATGAATTCCTTTAGCTTATTCTTTTCTGGGAAGCTCTTTATCTCTCCTTCAATTTTAAATGATAGCCTTTATGGATAAAGCACTCTATGTTGTACGGCATGTGTTTTTCATCACTTTGAATACCTCCTGCCACTCCCTTCTGGCCTGCAAAGTTTCTGTATAAAAGTCAGCTGATAGTCTAATGGGAGCACCCTTGTAAGTAATTTGCTGTCTGTCTCTTGCTGCTTTTAGGATTGTCTCTTTGTCTTTAACTGTTGCCATTTTAACAATACTATGTCTTTGTGTGGGCCTGTTTGGGTTCATCTTGGTTGGAACTCTCTGCACTTCCTGTGTTTGTATATCAAATTCCTTCACCAGGTTAAGGAAGTTTTCAGTCATTATTTTTTCAAATATGTTCTCGATCGGTTGCTCCCTCTCTTCTTCTGGTATTCCTATGATGCGCATGTTGTTGCATTTGATGTTATCCCACAGGTCTCTTAAACTATTTTCATTGGTTTTTTTTTTATTCTTTTTTCTTTTTGTTATGCTGATTGGGTGATCTCTGCTATCTTGTCTTCTAAATCACTGATTTGATCCTCTGTTTCAGCTGGTGACTCCTTTGAGTGTGTTCTTTATTTTAGTTATTATATTTTTCAGTTCTAACTGGTTGTTTTTTACGATTTCTGTATCCTTCCTTATATTCTCACTAAGTTCCTTAAACATTCTTGTAATCAGTGTTTTAAACTCTGCCTCTGATATGTTGGTTACCTCTGTTTCATTTAGTTCCAATTCTGGAGGTTTCTTCTGTTGTTTTATTTGGGACCTGGTTTTTTGTTTCCTCATTCTGGCTGACTGTGTTTGTTTTGATGTGTTAGGTAGGTTCCCTAGGTCTCTCAGTCTTTGCTCGGTGTAGTATGTGTCCTTTATATTTGAATTGCACAGTCTCCCTATTCTCCTGTTCATGTGTTCCAGAATGTGCCCCTTGTGTTGTGTGTATTTTCCTGTTGAAGTTGAGGTTTAATTTCTTTTGGCTTGTCAATAGGTGGGATTGACTCCCAGGCTGACTTGCTGTGAGAATTGCCTATGCCCACAGTGTATGAGTGCTATGTGAGTGTTGACCCCTCAGATCAGACTTGGCCCCTATGGGCTCTTGTGCCTGTAGAGAAATCTCTCTGTATGTGTCACTTGTAGGTCAAACCTGACAATGCTCTGGTTTGGTCTGGAGTTGGCCTCTGGGTGTATTGATTCATGTGACTCCTGGGATGGGCCCTAGTGCAGGGCGATTTCAGAACAAAACAAACTAACAAGTGCGACAACGACAACAAAAAACAAATACACTTACATAAGAAAACAACTGGCAATCAACACTCAGCACACACAAAAATATCAAAACTACGAAAAACAACACACACAAAAAACAACAACAAACAATAGCAACACCAAAAACAACAAAAAAAATCAGTACAGAAAAATGGAAGAAGGAGGAAAAGTAGAGCAAGGAAAAGAAAAAGCAAAAGAAGAGAGAGAGAAAGGGGAAAATAAAATTTTGTGTGTGTATATATAGATAGATAGATAGATAGATAGATAGATAGATAGATAGATAGATAATAATAAAGAAATTTGAAAAACAGTGCTAGTCTTGGCTTATGTCCACCAAGCTATCTCTAGGTTGTCCTCTTACTGTACAGAAACTCCTCTGCATCTTGTGGAGGCAGAGCCAGCCACTTGGTCCCCAGAGTGACCCTGGCGATGCAGTTCTAAATGTGTGAGGCTATGGGGTGTGGTTGGTAGTTTTTACAAAGTCAGTACAGTGTCTACTCTCGCCTATACAAACCAGCTCTGAAAGCAACACAGCCAGCCACTGGGAGGTGGGCTTCTTCCCTATGCACAGGTCTACTGGGTCTTAGGGCACTTCTTCAGTAGGGGTGTGTAGAGGGTGTGAGATTTCTGAGCTGCTGAAAGACCAGGGCTGCCTCTGCCACCTGCTGCTGGTATATTCATGTGTCTTGGCAGCTCTAATTGTCCTTCCAGGAGCTGCCCAAAAGAGGTAGGGGCTGGTTAAGCAGTTGCTTTGTCTCCCTAGCCCACCCACCACCAGTGTCACACTCATCCCAGCCTCTTCCCTAGGTCATAGCTACAAACCGGCTCTTTCCCATTCTTGAGGGCTGCAGATCCTCTGTAATCTAACTACTCCTTCTTCCCAATCTGGGACTACTTTAAAGCTCTGGAAGGGCATGTGTCAGGAGAGCAGTGAGAAAGTGAGGGGAGAAGGTCTAAGTATGTTGTTTTCTTTCTATCTGACCGAGAGAGCCCAGCCACAGTTCTTAGCTGAGGTTTCTGCCTGGAACGCTGGACACCGCCATCCTTTATGATGATATATGGGTAGGACGGTGGGGCACAGGGAGGGAGCCCACACCTGGCTGCTGCAATCTGTGGTCTGTGTCCTGGGGCCCCGCGTCTCTGCAGCTGAGGACTCAGGCTGGGTCTCCACCCTCTCCTTTCCCTCTTCCCCTGATCGCCAGGTTTGCCCCCCTTCAGGTAATCCTCATGCGTGTCCCTTAGCTGTTCTGTGCAATGGACTATAGATGAGCTTTGATGAGTTACAGATGTTCAATTTGTGGTAACTTCCAGGGGAGAACTCAAGAAGCCCACCTCATCTGAGCCATTTCTATGACATCAACCCTATGTCTATGGGTTTTTGTTTCTCTCTTTGTTTGTCTCTTTGCTTTGCTGCCTTTAGTTATATATCCCACATATCAGTGAAGTCATATGATTCTCAAGATCCTTCCATGTTGTTGCAAATGGCACCATTTCATGTTTTCTTATGGCAGAGTAATGTTCCATTGTGTATATATACCACATCTTCTTTATCCAATCATCTATAGAAGGGCAGTTTGGTTGTTTCCATGTCTTGGCCAAATAAAGCTGCAATGAACATTGGAGCACATGTATCTTTATGGATAAGTGTTTTCAGATTTTTGGAGTAGATACCCAGGAGAGAGATTGCTGGGTCACATAGTAATTCTAGTCTTAATTTTTTGAGGAACCTCCACACTGCCTTCCACAGCGGCTGCACCAATCTGCATTCCCACCAGCAGTGTATAAGGGTTCCTTTTTCTCCACAGCCTCTCCAACTCTTGTTACTATTTGTCTTATTGATGATAGCCATTCTGACTGGGGTGAGGTGATATCTCATTGTGATTTTTATTTGCATTTCTCTGATGATTAGTGATGTTGAACATTTTTTCATATGTGTATTGGCCATCTGTATGTTATCTTTGGAGAAATGTCTAGTGTGGTATTGGCAGAAAAACAGATACACACACCAATGGAATAGAACTGAAAACCCAGGAATAAACCCACATAAATATGGACAGATTATTTTGGACAAAGGAGCCAAAAACATAAAATGGAGAAAAGACAGCCTCTTCAATAAATGGTGCTGGGAGAATTGGAAAGCCACAGGCAAAAGAATTAAACTAGGATGCTATCTGTTACCATGTGCCCAAATTAACTCAAAATGGAGCAAAGTCCTAAACATAAGACATGAAACAATAAACTGCATAGAAGAAAACCTAGGTACTAAACTTATGGACCTTGAGTACGAAGAAAATTTTATGAATTTGACCTCAACGGCAAGAGGAGTAAAAGCTGAAATAAATGAATGGGACTATAGCAAACTAAAAACTTTCTGAACCGCAGGGGGAGAATAAAAGGTTATCGACAAAATGAAGAGGCAACCAACAAAATGGGAGAAGTTATTTGCAAACAATACCTCTGATAAGGGGCTAATATCCAAAATATATAGGAACTCATACAACTTTACAAAAGAAAAACAAACAATCCAATTAAAAAATGAGCAGAGGACCTGAACTGTGAAATTATTTAAGTCTCTGTGAGCAGTAACAAAGATCTTAGACAATAAATGGTTTACCGAATAAACTACTAAATTATAGATCCTGGAATACACCCAAGTTATCTAACTAATTTTCTAGTAAATATTTTGATAGTAAAAATTACCAGAACATCTGTAATGTCTACAGAAAGATGATACTACATTTAATTTTTTGTTTCCTTGTTTTTCTTTGATATAAATAAGAGCATTAGCATTGTCTGAATGAAATACAAATCATACAGAATCTAATTATTTTCTTACATGTGCCGGAAAAAATAAGCAAAATAACAATGTCTAATACTTTTATGACACATTTATAGTTTATAAAATACTTTGCCTGTTTATAAAATACATTTTCTAAAATACTACGCTTATGTGTACAAGGAAATTTCAATGATAACTACATGCAGTGAAAGACAATCTTTTTTCACGTTAAAGTTCTTATTAGACCAGTGCATTAGGATGCTCTGAATTGTCTCTTAGAGCTTTAAAATGTACAATTTATATAATTATGTAAATTTTTTAACATATCATAGCATTTCATCATTTAGATGATGGGATTATAAAGCACCAGCCCTCATGTATCAATTCTGCAGAAATCTTCAGAGCCAACACAGATCCAATGTGCTATAGAATCAGCTGAGGCATCACAGTTTAAAGTATCATTCTGCCCATTTCAGCTTCTTGATATCTCCAAATATTGATCCTAATCTCACTTCCTAATAAACTTTCTGGCAATGAGAGAAAAAAACAAAAGCCTCATATACATTGTTCTTTTCATCAGTTGCTAATTTGGTAATATGGAAAAATATTTAGCATTATTTTTTAATTAAATGTATTGGGGTGACATTGGTTAGTAAATTCATTTAGCGTTATTAGTGGTAAAGTTATGCTATTATATTTCCCTATTCTCCACTCCAAATAAGTTTCATTCTTTGAAATTGATAGTTTCCTTAGTGTATGTATTTTGGTAAATCTATATTATAATTTGGATTCTAGTCCATCTAGGTTTTAACCAAATCTTTATTGTGGGAACTAATGTTCATGGAGAATTCTGAAAAGATATACAGCCCTTTCATTAGCTATCAGTTCTTATTTTTATTTTAGTTTCAAGCCAGAGCAATAGGAAACAGAATTGTTTGTTTAGACCGTTTGCAGGTGTGCACTTACCAAACTGTATTTGGCATTATGTCAAAAGTCTATTTTGAGAGATTTTATAAGGCAAAAATACTCTGAAACTTGGCAATGTCTTTATTCTGAAGATGCTTTGGTGTATATTCTCTATACTATGAAGTGGCATGTATATAAAAAACCTTTAGGAAAAAACTGCTGTTGAGAAATTAATATGTATTATTAGAGAGACACTGAAAAATTGATTATGAATGATAATTCTCATTTTACTTTGCCTTCTAGGAATCTGATAACCAGATATTCTATCCACCTTAAAAAAAATGGTACTTATTTCACACCTTTCACTTTGTATTTTGACATTACAGTTACTCTTATATATTTCCCTGCCTTGATTTTTCTATTTCCTTCTTTCCTTCTTTCCTTAAAAATCTTTTAAAAACATCTCATTATATGGTATACTTCACTGTAAGGCACAGCAAATATTTCAGAATGTCAAAATAACAATGAACTACACATAAAACAGTTACTTAACATTATAATCTGACCAGCAACCAGCGAGAGAAAAAAAAATAGTTAGAACTCCCTAGCCAATTAGATGACATTTTTGTTGTTTTATTTCCTATTATACAAAATAAAGAGTGTGATCTAATCTATTTAATCTTTAAAATGTTTTTCTTGCTGAAATACTATGATTGAAATCATTCCTCACCTTTACTTTTTTTTTTCTTTCAATATAGAGTCTCTACCAATTAATTTGTATTTAAAATTAGGAACACTTAAAACAATATGTATACATTCTATGACCTATACTTAAGTCTTATATTGTTTCATTTATAGTACAGGTACAGGTATTTTAAAATTCCAAGTCTACCGCCCTCAGGGGGCAGGGTTCAATTCCTAGGCATAAAGTACAGGTAGGCAGGACAGTTGGATGGACTCTGTGGATTAGGGAAGACTTTCGTAAAAAGTGGTATTTATTAAGAGGTAAGAGAGTAGTGATGGCCTAAAGAATAATGTGGAAGGGCCCAGAGACAGGAGAGACCAATGAAAGTAGTTCACCTTTTTTCCCCTATGGTTTCATATACTAGAAGCAAGAGATAAAAAGTGGAGAGAGAAAATGGGGCCAGGAAAGGATGGAGTTGGTAAGTCATGATTAACAATGTGAACTATAGCTGTAAAGTATTGAGGATGTATCCATAAATTTGACTCACAGTGTAACATGATTTGAAGTACACTTTAGAAAGATTCCTTTGGCTACTCAGAGGGACTACCTTGCCGGAGTGCTAGAGAAAAAGAGAAAAACTCTTTAGTAGACTGCTTCATTTTCTAAGGAAAATATAATAAGTCATCAATAGACTATCCTTATCCTTATAAAACTTATTTACCATGGTCTACTTCTCCTTCATGTACTAATGACCTACAAATACCAAGTCTGGGACCCAAGCTGGCTAAATATATGCTAGTATTTAACACAGCTCTTAGATTTGCATGTAATTATCTATAATCAGTATATCAATACTTGGTGGTAATGGTTTAAAACATGTAAACACAATCACACATGTAAGAAAAACAAACATTGTTTCTATCTTAATTAGAAACCTCAACTGTTTCCTATAAAAGTTTTTTGTTTGTTTGTTTGTTTTTTATTGGTAATACAGGAACCACATGTAGATGGATTCTTCCTAAATTTACCCAAATTAAGTGTTCATTTAATGACATCCTGTCATCCATATTGTAGATTCAAAGAGTTTTAAAATGTGGAAGATGAGAAAAGTGTCCAGTAACTGCAAGGCAACTGTTTGGATAATTTCAAAGTTTAGAACAAATATTACCTATGAAGTGGAAATGACATCTGCTAAATAATTGCTAGTAAAATTATGTCAAACACAGTTCTTTACCAAAAAATTAAGCAATGGCTAGAATTTGAAGCGGTGTTTTGTTTAATAAAATCTCAGTGTCATATTTTACTGCTCATGTATTCTGTCTTTTGTCTTTTCCACTTGGAATTTTATAGGAGACATTTTAATTATCTCCTATATCTCCTTAACCCAATATCTCCTTTGAATTTTTTTTGTATTAGAGCATTAAAATAAAAAGTTGAGATTTCATAGTAAATGCCATCATATGCTTTTGTATTTAGAATGAAATTTATTTGTATTAAAACTAAAGTATATATAAATTAAATGAATAAGAACCCGAAAAAAATTAAGCTTAAAACAGGAATATTTACTTTTAAAATATTTAGGAAGCAGATTTCCTGATATCTCATAGAAGTAATAGTTGAATGAAAATGTGACTGATTCAAATAAAATTAGAAATGTGTTTGATGATTCCCTCTTCTCTACTTCATCATGTTAATCTCTTTTGCCGAGAAATTATTACTAAGTCATTTACTTTTCCCTTGTCATTGAGATACTTTTAGCAAGTGCACAGCTCTGGTTAATATTCTGTTTAGTAATTGCTCTCCTATTGTGTCAGGTTTGTATGTTTCCTTTCTATAAGTAGGGAATTTCTTGACTTTTGCTTCCCTAAGTACCTACTCTACTATTTGATACATTATTAAGTATTCTTCAACTTAGTGAATTAATACTCATGTGAATAAAACCTTGAAAATAATGATAATCTATTTAAACTTGTAACACTAACATGCATCTGTGAGTTCTCTGCTTCCATTTAATGATAATATGTTCTTGTTGAGAAAATATTGTGTAGATATGTTATGATCAGGGTCCTTAGTAAGTACCAAGTTATGGGGTGAGAGAATCTAAGGAAATGTCTTCCTTGTCACTGTAACTTTCAGGCACTAAACTTTTGTGTCCAATCAAATGCAGAGACGTACACTAGGCCTTCAGAGATGGGAGGACTCTGCATGGGCATCTGTCGTATTTTCATAAGGATTGGTATGGGTCTCAATCTAATTTTATAGCACTGAATAAAAATGCTACAGAATGTGGGTTATTATTTTAAAATATATTCATTATTGATAGTAAGTGAAAATATATCCTTAATTATTTTAATTAGAAATACCATGATTTGGATTTGTTTTGATCATGTTGTCAAAATTTAAAACCTAATTTTCTGTAATAATTCATAATCATTTCTTCTTTTCACTCCATCTGGATGGTAATCAATATATAGGCATATGAACCAGCTGCTGCCCCAGTCATGGGGCAGCTGCCAAGAGTGACCTGGGCTCTTGTCCAATAGCAGAATCCCCAGAAAACCCTGTAGCTGCAAGAAGATTGGCACAAGTGCAAACACAGCTTCCTTTTTACCCAGAGTTTTCACATGTGGGGATCTAGGTATCTTTGGGCCACTTGCATCATTTTTTATACCCATGGTTTTATAACCAAATAACTATTTATTAATTTCTTAATTTGTATGATAGTAATAGATATAATTACTTGGAGGATATAGATATAAAGACTTTATGCAAGCCTTTTCTTTTGGATTTCAAAGACCTTAGGTATATCCAGTTTATGATATACCTAAGAATATCAAAACTCTAATATGAATACAAAATAGAAAAGAAACATAAAACTGCATCTAGCATGGAAAATCCATTTATAAAAGTTCTGTGGAATTATAGGAGTCCTAAGTAAAATATTGGGAGCTAATAAGTAAAACAAAGTATAGTATAGCATAAAACTAAATAAATTATGACCTTTTAACCTATGTTTATAATCTACCAGACACAAAAATAGATTATAGATTAGATTCTATAACTTTAGTGTATTTGTTACAAAATTAATGAGCAAAGACTTGATATTTCTCAGTTAAAAGTAAAACCCTAACAAAAAAATGTAGAGCTTATACTATCAAGCACTCTATATGCATCATTGTAGCTATTCTTTCTATCAATAGTTGAAGCAGTTTTTATTATTTTCATTTTATAAAGCAGGAGATTAACTTGCACCAAATTAAGTAACTCATTAGTTCTGAAGCCTGTTAATCTTGTGTTTTTCCACTAAATACCACTAAATTCCTTTTTAGATTTAAAAAAAAAAAATAACACTGGCATCATCGCTTTTTTTAATCCCTTCATGCCACATTTCAGTGCCAACATTTCAAATAGAATTGCTTGGAATAAAACGGAACCCACAGTTATTAATATCTTCAAGGAGTAGTTTGGAAAAGACAGATTGTAAAACCTAATCCCTTCCAGAGGTGGGAATTTGAGTGTTAACCTGAAATTAAAAAGCTGAAATGTGAGGCAACAAGTGTTATTTGGGATCAAAGAATTACAATCCTAAAAGCACAGATTTGGGCAGAAACCCCAAAAGGCAACGGATTTTTATGACAAAAGAAAAAAAGGAATAATTATATGAAAATAAGAAAAAAATGCCTACTGGTGCTGACAAGTTGAGTTACTATTTAGCTATAGATGATTGGTTACTGATTCCATCTCCAGATAGAATCATTGGTCCCTATGGTCGGGCTGTCCTCAGTTGTGCTGTCTTTACAAACAGTCTTGGTTTGGCCCAATCCAAAGGTCTGGTTCAATTCAAACAGTCCAAAGGTTCAGGAGCAAGAAGTACAAGGCAGTTCCTCTGGAATGGCTGCTCCAGCCCCATTTTTAAAATAGCTGTACTTATGTCAACTTTCACATGACTGACTGACATTCTTTTGTTTAGCTTAGTTTCTTTTCAAATAGTTGTTTGTTGTTGTTTTTAAAGTATTTCCAGAATTTAAAATTATTATTTGTATTTTGGCTTCCAATGTGTTGTTCTTATTTCCCTTGAGTAATCTGCTTCCATATGTTGGAACAATTCAGAAAAGGGTTACCTTATTCCAAAAATTTGCTTTTCTTTAAAACCATGATGAAATGTACTTCATTTCATCTGTTATTTTCAATTCCAGTTCCAATAGATACTTCACTAAAAGTAGGTAATTCAAGGGAATATTTAATTTTCAAAATGTGCCATATGTTCCATGAGCTGGAATTCTATAATCAGAATAAATTAACTTGGCTTTCTTTGCACCCATCCTTCAAGATCCTTACTTGAAAAGCAGATTAATGTTAATTATAAAGATTTTAGCTGAAATTCTCCTTGGTCAAATTATGTTAAGTGCTGTTGCATAAATTCTAAACTTCACAAATGGAATATTCTTTAATTTAGTAGTAATGATGGCTTAGATTTTTAATATTTTAGATTCCTTTTGAAAATTAGTAATTATTAAGGTTATACTAGGTTTAACTGTTGCCTGGTTTATCCTGAGTAATTTCTAATGGTTAGTCTATTAAGATACTATATTTGGTCCTTACTTGACTAAGTAAGACACTTCCTTCCCAATTTTATACGCTGTTTCCCTGAAAGTAAGACCTACCCCCAAAATAAGCCCCAGTTAAGATCGTCAGCCAGACAGATGCATTTAGTACATAATGATGATGTTCCAGAAGAAGATGACATGACTATATTTGAATAAATATAGATTGTTGAACATGAAAAAATAAGACATTCCCTGAAAATACACCCCAATGCATCTTTTGGAGAAACAATTAATATAAGACACAGTCTTATTTTCAGGGAAATATGGTATAAGACCCAGTCTTATTTTCAGGGAAACACGGTACTAACACATATTTTGTATCTCTTCTACCTTTCTACTCTTTTTCTTCTAAAATTTCTTCTGGGTTTCTATACCTACTCTCTGTACTAGTCTTTAGATTTAATGCTCAAAACACCACAAAAAAAGCTTTGCCTTGAGAATGTTTCATATTTCTCTCTCTAGTGCCACTTTCATCTCTAAACCAAGCTTGCATTTCTAAAGTTTTCTGTGTTTCTAAACTATATATTATTATGAAAACTTAGATTCAAAATGCTCTGATTTAAACTCATCTTTTCCTCATGTCTTCCTTGAATGACCTTTTTTTCATATCAACACCTTATTTTCACTAATGGCATTACTGTTATTGATTGAACTGTGTCCCTGAAAAAGATATGTTGAAACCCCTCTACCAGAGAATGTGCCACATTTGGAATTAGGTTCATTGCAGATATAATTAGTTAGGATGAGGTCATTCTGAAATAGGATGGGTCCTTAATCCAATGGCTAGTGTCCTTAAAAAGAGAAAGAAATTTGGACACAGACACACAAAGGGAAGGCCATCTGAGGAGAGTGAGCACAAGAGAGGAGACAGCCCTGTGGTAACAGATAAAGATTTGAGTGACACATCTCTAAGCCGAGGAATGCCACGGATTGCCAGCAAACATCATAAACCTGAAGAGGAAAGGATGAATTTTCTCCTACAGGTTTCAGAAGGTGCATGGCCTTACTGATCCCTCGATTCTGAACTTCTAGCCTGCAGAACTGAGAGTACAAACTGCTCTTATGTAAGCCACCCAGTTTGTGGTACTTTGTTAGGATAGCTGTAGGAAACTAATATAAGAAACCCCATAATTGAAATCTCAAAGATATCTTGTACTTAACAATCATCCTGACCCCATACAAAAAAAAAAATAAAAATCCAAATCTTTCAATTCGGTTTTGACAATAATAATTACACCCTTCCTCTATACATACCTGTAGCCCATCTTACTCACAGGCTTTTATCTTATCTTACCTAATTAAAAGCTTAGAAGATTGTGATGCATTGATTGCATTAGTAGTTCCAATTCTTTACTACTCCTTGGTTCCATTCTTTGTTATGTAATTTTGTAGCTCCCTTCCATAATAATTTTGGGCTCCACCATGAGGTGTGTTTAAAGTCAACCATAATTCAAACAGTCTTAAATGGGCTTGAATTTTGTGATTTTGCTTTTGTACCTCTGCCTCCACCCTCTCTATGAGAACATGCCCAGTTAGCCTACGGGAGGATAAAAGACATATGGTTTGTCCAAACCCTATTAGACAGCCAACTGTCCATAGGTGGATGAGTTCAATAGTGACCAGAAAAACTACTCAGCTGAATCTGCCTAAATTACCTACTTGCATACTCTGAAGCTATATAAATACTTGCTGATTTAAACCACAGAGTTTCATGGTTTGTTTACACACAGAGACACACACACACACAGACACATGCCTGCCTATGCGCACGCACAATATTTACTATGCGAATAGATAAATTAATACCAGGATGTACACATCATGCTTAAGGGAACCATAACTTAGCCTTTTCCTTCCCTTTCAAGATTATTATTCAGTGCATCAGTTTATTTATTATGTCTTCTAACAACCTCAATGACTACTAGAAGTCTGGGTTATGGCACGTGTATGATTAATAACACAGACCCTTAATAATAATAAAATGAGATAAAATGAGGGTTTTCCTGCTGGTGCATCAAAAACCCCTGATCTTATTAAATCTCAGAGAAAAAACCTCAAACATAAGAGGGGTTTACCCTGTTCATGAATTATGAATTAGAAAAATATATATTGGTATTGTTTTAGAGATTTCTTGTTAAATATAGTGATGCACTTAGGACAATGATTTATCAACAAAATTATCTCATAAATAAGTCAAGAATGTTTTAAAGTATGTCCTTTTCTGGGAATCAAATTAGAAAATCTAATATGAAGTGATAGTGCCAGGAAATATATTTATATTCCATATTGTATAAATGACTCTGTATCTATAAGACTAGAAATACTAAATTATTTATGAAAGTGTCAATTTTTGTATACAGAAATGCCAGTTTGGATTACAAATTCATGAGTATACAATATCTTATTGCAGAGTAAGCAGATACTGTAGCGATTAAGAATTCCCAAAGTAACTATATTTTATATTTATATATTTTTAATAGATACTAGCCATTAAAGAATTATGTGTCATCAGTTATCATTGTCTTCCCAATTTGATAGATTACACATTCAGACAATAAAAATTCAAGAAGAAATGTCCATGGTTTGTCACTGTGTGTATTAAATTAATGAAAACTATTATATAATTTAACTTAGAATTGTATGTATGTAATTATACATGTACATACGTAATTCTCAATTAAACTTTGGATTTTTAGTATTGGCACATAATAACTTTTTACATTTAATTAAATTTCTGTGCTTAGAAATTTATCCTTTCAATTTTAACCATGTGGTTATTAATTTGACTTTCTAGTTATGTTAATAAGGTATATTTTTGAAATATGTTATCCTTGGAAACTGTCTTAGAGTTTTTCATATTTTGGTAAAACAAAAGACAATAAGACACATATGCTGGATTTAAATATGTTTAATCTTTTGGAAATTTATATATCTATTTATGCACCATTCTAAATTAGTAGTAGAATAATTTATGGAAGTTTTTGTGTAAAAAAAGCTGCATGTGTTACTTTATTCTCATTTTTTTTATATTCAACACAGTGAAGAATCTCTTAAAACATACATTTTAGTAGTTTCAAAAAATACCAATTACTATATTAAATCATTCAAAATATATTTTATTATTCCTTTACATTCTCATTTACTTCTGATAGTACACTTTGATAATATTTCAACTAAGAGTCCAAAGATATAAATTTGGAATTTCTTCGATTTTCATTTTGTGTCTAATGAAAACTCCGCATCTCTTTTTTTTAAATACCATATGATTTTATCCTGAATCTTCTCAAAACTTGATACCATTGCAATGTAGGTATTTTGCGTGTGTGTGTGTGTGTGTGTGTGTGTGTGTGTGTGTGTGTGTGTGTATCTGTTAGGTAATGCAGTGCAAATATTTAATCGAGTTCATGATGTATTTGACTCTATAATAACTCCACTCTTCTCAAATGAGGCAAGTCAGTAGAATGTAAAATCCCATGGCTTTAGACGCAGAAAACTTAGAATTTGAATTTTACCTGTGATGCAATACTTCCAATAGAGATTAGCATGCATTTCCTCATATTTAAAAAAAAAATTGGGAAAAAATACCTACGCACATAGATTTATTATGAAGTTTACGTGAGATAATACATGTGAAGGTATCAGTTTGTCTGCTTTGTAATCAAAATTTTAGTTCTCTCCCACACTTCATATAAAAAACATTTTTCTACAGTCTGTTCTAAAACAGACAAGCCAGCCTGTCTGAAAACAGATAAGCCATCCTGGATTCTCTCAAGGGGATTATGTACACCAAGTAGGCTCTATTTAATTGTAAGGCTCTATAGAACTGTAAATAGCTTTCAGATGTTCAGGATGCTGCATTCGTGATATAGATAGACCCTCTTACTCTATCATCATCAGAAACATTTCCTACGTTCTCACAATAAAGCATATCTCTATGCATCTTTTCACCTTATGAATCTCTTTTATTTAAGTTTACATAGTTTTATGTACTAATTTATTGAAATAAAGTCTATCCAGGTCTTTCTCTATATGTAACTTAAAAATTGTGATATGGATTGTATCTACAAACCATGCTGACCCTCATTAAGAGAGTTTTTGCATTTATCTTAGCAAAGTTCCTGAAATACAGAAGGTTAGAATTTTTTTTTAAGAAATTTATTTGGATGGATAAATGGTATGGTTAATGTAATATTTCAGATGTAATAACAAAACATGACTTGTTTTCATTCCTGGCCACTAATTTGCCTGAAAAATCCTCATATTAATCCTTGAATAAAATAGCATTAGGTCACCTGTTACATATTTTTTTTTTTCTGACATTTAAACCTTAGCAAGATATACAAGTGTTTAATTACATTTTGTACTTTCTAAATACAAAAGATTCAAATCAAGCCACGCAAAATTCAAACTCACTGGAGTATACTAAAATGGAGCTAGGAATCAATCAGTCCTATAATTTTAACCCATAAAATTATTCTATCTTTGTCTGACTATGAATAATTATAATATTTGGTTTCTTGACAAATGTCATTAAATAACCATCAAATAGTACATATGTCTTCAGAGTGTGCTTCAAATGCAGATCAGTGTTTGCGTACTGAAATTGTTCAAAGAAGCAATTTCTCTCTCCTCATTAAGTTATACACATTGAGGAAAATGGGTAAATGTGTTATTTTATATGTATATGTGTATCTTCTAGCTATTTTATTGTTATATTCATGACGAACACTATTTAGAGTTAAATTCCAAATATTACAAAGCACAATCATGAGAAATGAGTGAGTTATTTGTAAAGAGTATGCAATACCTCTATATAAGGATGATAATATTAGCAGAGTGTGCACTTCAAAATGTTTTTTCAGCATTGGGAATGAGTTTTTGCTGATACATCCATATTTTATCTGCCTATCTCTCTCATTTAAGGATACTTTAGTGGTAGCTTCTGGGATGGAGTAAAACCCCTGGTCTGTGCAAGGGTAAAAATTATAATTGTGGTTTCATTAACATCAGAATATTATCACTCAAGCTAACAAAATTAAGGACAATATTATCAGGTGAGAAGTTAAGAATAACAGAAGAGGAAAATAGCTATCTACTGATATGGAGATTGATTTGTTGGGAATATAGAATTTAGAATAGGGATAAGTTTTAAAGACCATCTGTTTAATCAGTTCATTTTAACAGATTAGGAAACAGATTTCCCCTATCCAAGAAAATATGTATTCTATTCAAGGTTATACATCCCTTAGAGATTAAAGACAGAGGTAGAAGGAACAAGAACTCAATTGTTTTAATTAGTATTTTATTTTCTGTTCTAACAGTTTACTTTCATAAAACATAGAATAACAAAAAGGTGATTTATTCTATAATAGACTTGCTTAAGCCACACAAATTTTCTAGTTTTAGCCTCACCTTTTAGAGATTAAAGAAAAAAAATGCAGGGAAATAGTGTTTTAGAGGGGAAGGGATTCTTGGTTTTGAACCTGAAATAGGCAAAGAGATGACGGATCAGAAAGATGACCAAGGGAAAGAACATCACTCTTTTCGTTGCAGGCATGTTTATGCATGTTACCTTAAGTAAGCTTCACCTCATCATAAAAGGTAGGTGTTATTTGCCAACTTTTTTTTGAGAAAATGGCAGCTTTGCCAAGGTCACATAATAAGGAAGCAATGGATTTGGGATTACAATAAATCAGCAGTTGCTATTTCTGAAGTGCCTGAGAAGGCATATTTGCATATATTATATCTAAATTTCATGTCAGTTCTAAAAGAGTTCAATAGTTTGCCTATGGTATCAGAAAAAGTAAGCGAGCTATCTTGAATTTGAACTTTGAAGAGCCTAACATCTGTTGATGTTCTTGTTTCTAGATTATATCTGAATCTGAATTTCACTGTTATTTGACACTTTGCTGCTCCCAACATAAATTTCTCTGTTTGAATGGTGACAGAGTTATTCCTACTGTGAGAGTTATTGTATGAATAATTCAGAAACCACATGTAAAAATTGATTTTGAAAAGATAATATTAATACATTTCCTCTGGATATACATGAAATCAAAAAATAAAAGAAAAGAGGTCCCATTCAAGTTCTGGTATGTGTTGTAGCCCCCAATTTACTGCTGCAGCCAGAATAAAACTAGACTTTTAAAATTATGTACTTGGTACTTTTCAATACTTAAACGATTTAACTATTTTTTTAAAACTCTTAAGTGTACATGTTGTTTTAGAAAAGATAATGCCGGCTAATTTTCCATGACTTTCCTATGAAGTGCATTTTCAAAAAAAATTTTATTTTTTTCAAAGAACACTTAGAATCACCTGGCAAACATTGAATTATGTCTTTTATTTACCTTCAAAGCATTAATTTTCATCTTGTGTATAGATCTTTAATTCACTTCAAAATTAATTTTAATCTCTACTTCTCTATGGTTTTACATGTCTTTGACTGATTAAAACTTCTATATATTCCTATCAAAGTTATGTAGTTAATTATGCTGTTGTTTCATTGCATTTCACACCATTCTCATTTAAATCTTACATTATTAATCAAGACATCAGTTTCCTCACAAGTTCTTAATAAGTAAAGCATTTCTTTGGTGACCAAGGGTATTTACTTCCTGTATATTGTCTTTCAAGACCACTTTTTATTAAATCTGCATTATAACTGATAGGCTTATATGTACAAATATTTCTATGAAAGATGATCGCTTTTTTACAAGAAGATAGTAATGTGATAAAACAATAGAGAAAATGTGATTATACGTACTGCCTCATAAATAATAAAAACACATATTGCTGCTAATCCTTTTGGCCACAGAAAATTTTTTTTTAAAATGCTCATTAAGTGAAATGTGACTCATCAAAACAGCTCTTGCTTGTAATCTGTATCTGTGACATTGAATTATGACACAACTCCATTTCCAATTACAAACCATATTACTGTTTGTTAGCTTTTATGTTCATATTTTTTAGGTTATTTTGAAGATGATATTAAGACTGACCCTGTGATTTATGCTATTTTTCTTCTTGGTATAACTATAGAATTATGTGCTCCTTAAGGCTGTCTTTCAGGTTCCATAAGTTAATACAAGTTGTTTAAAGTAACTTATCTTTATTGTGGTTAATGATCGTAATTATCATAACTAATATTTCTTTTTTAGAAGCCCACTTTGTCATATAAAATACTTTAGAGGTCACTATTAAAGGGAATATATTTTAGTATGTTTTTCATACCAGTTATCTTCCCATTTGCTTTGAAGATTTGTATTGTCACAAATCATGACATTTGTGATCTTCCTATAAGAGGATCCTCATGAGGGCAAGTGAAGCCTATGATCTTGAGCATTCTGAAGCAGGGATAAAAAGGTAGCACTTAATTTACTGACCTACAGGAAGCTGACTGAAGATTAGAGAGCTTCCTGGGAATGATCTTTGAGCAGTGGCAATCGACTCTGATGAACATATAGTTAGTTGTCAATGTTAGAGTTGGATAGATTCACTTCAGAATATTTGTTCCATCGTATTTGCTCTATATCAATGTTTTAATCCTGGGGTCTCAAGCAGGTCTCTCTTGTCCTTGATTTATTTAAAAAAAAAAAAAAAAAAAATCCAGCCCAAAAAGCCACTTTTGGGGGTGGTTGCTGCTGTAGACTAGAGAGCTTCGTTATATACTTATATTCTCATCAACCCAACAAGAAATTAATTCAGAGTCCAAATGCCTGTTAACTTCACTGCAGTTGTGAAACAAGTTCAAACCCTCAGGGGCACATCCGGGGTTTGGTACCCATGATGATTAGAGACTAGCTACAGGATTATGTCCTGCTTTGGGCAATACTGTGAGAATTACTCGAGCATTCTCTGGGTGTCAAATAGGATCAGAGTGGACAGCCTGACTTCACTGTTCCTAATATGCCGGACGTTCCAGCCCAAAGCAGGATGCCCTGTCTTTGCAGTGGACCCAGAGTCATTTTCGTATTCGCCAGTTTTTACCAAAAATTTTTCCAGGCATTATTGTTATATATCAACTTTAACCTAAAATTGGACCAATGTTTAACCAATTTTAGGTTATGAATGTAGAGAATTTATAACTAACTCAAAATAGTTTATTTGTGTTTTCATTCCACTGTCCTTAACCATTGGAGAAAATTTCTCATGTAAATCCGTGGATTGCTGATAACTTTTTCAGTTATGCCTTTGCTTACTTACACAGAACAGTATGAAATAAATCAGCAAATAGTGGCCTCTTTTTGTTATACTATCAAAACACTCTTTTACAAACAAAGTAAAAATACATTGACTAAAACATACACTCCATATATTTCATATGTTAAGATTGCCTAACATGCTACAAATTGTCCTCTTTTCTGTATGATTTTTAATATTAGGTTGGTGCAAAAGTAATTGTGGTTTAAGAGGTTAAAAATAATTGCAAACACTGCAATTACTTTTGCACCAACCTAATAATTTTAATGATGCTTTTATAAAATGTTTTTACAAATGAGGTAACAGACTAGATTTCTGGTGTATTTTTCTCTATTCAAATCAATTACTTTTTTGATGACTTATTTCCTTAGCATAATAATTAGAGCTAAAGGGCAATGTTATCAACATGCTTTGTCATTTGCATCTGCGTATTTGAAATCTAATTTTAAACAAAATTAGGTAAGTCTTGGAACTATAAACTTTGACTCACACCAAGTCAAGACTTACATTCCATAATATATTACCGAATAATGGCAAAAATAGTGTGTAACTTCAGTGAAAGGGCAAACTCAGAAAGGGGTCCATTAAAGAGAATTTTCATCACAATGCAATTATTTCACAGTGTTCCATCCTAATGCCTAGCTTTACAAAGATTTTTGACAGATGTTTAAATTTTTCTGATGAAATTCTGTAAGAACCCTAGATTATTATAATTGGATTCAAACCTCTTAAAGTACTTATACATAATGGAGGCTTTTCTATATATGTATGCAATATCTTTGCATTCTGTATTTTCTATCTTGATTTGGAAAAATAGCACTACTATAACATTTATTAGGTCATCATTATTCCCATTATAAACTATCATTGGCAGAAATGATGAGAGACAAATAGCCCTATCAGCTTCCTTAATATGTGAAAAAAGTAGAAAAAAGAAGAATATGACCTTTATGTCCTTCCATTTTTGAAATCTCTCAAATTAACAATAAAAATATGTACTTATTCAAGTAAATTTTATATTTTACTTTAAAATGTGAAATAATATACATTTTTAAGGATAGTCAGAATCATCGGTATTTTTAAGTTAGTATTACACACATTTCCAAGGATGTGTTCCTAGAAGACACAACTGAAATCTGTGAAGTAGTTTCTGCATTTTTGTTTGCTAATATTTTTTAGAGCAGCAAACATAAGTGCCTGTGGCAATGTTAAGCATATCTGTTCATTACTAATTACAACACCTTTGACTTGACCAGAGGCTCAAAATAATCACAGAAGTATTGCCTCACAATCTTCTGGAACTAATATTTGCTCAAGGATATCTGGGCCTCAGGCAGTGACAAAGATCATCATGTCTTGTAATCCTGTATCTGGAAGAAATCTGCAGAATTTTGTTTACATCCTATTCTCAAACTCCCCCTTCATCTGCCTCCTCATGTCTCTAGGTAGATGTACCCAAACTAAGGTTGCCTAATAATAGTCAATCAACTTAGCAGTCCAGTAAATAACTTTTGGAAATTTTACGTGTCTGGTTTCCATAGTGGAACTAGGAATTACTAACATTATCATCCTCTGTTATCCTTTTAAAGTAGTTCACTTGTCCTTATCATAACTGAATTGTGTGGGTTTTTTTAAAATCTTTTGCTCTGTTCTCATCTATATAGTTATCATTGTCTCCACAAAGAGACACAAAGACACACATTGTGTCACAGCACCATTTATTCATGGGTCCACAGCTGATCAGATGAATGTTGGCAGAATTATTATATGCTTTTTACAATGACGTTGGTAGACTACAAAATACTGTGTGATTTATTTTTAACTATTATCATTTAGCTGCCTAGAGAGAGAAATACAGAAAGACGCACTCTCATTGTAGGATGGTCAGTGATTAATAGCAATAATAACTTGTACAGATTAAAAAAGAATTAGGTATTGTTTCAATGATTATCAGTTTTTATGTATATTACGTATAAAATATTAACATTTAAACATAAGATCACAAAGTAACTCTGTGCCTTTAATGATGCTGGCAATTATTAATAATCAGAGTACCAACTTTACCTGAGTAATATGTTAGGCACTACGTTATGCAATTTACAATTTTTTATCATTTAATCATAATAATAATCTTATGAAGTTTTAATGTTCATTTTAAAGAAATGAAACAAGCAAGCATTAAAAGATTGCCATTTGCCCAAAGTCAAGTACTAAAAGTAGGACTGGAACTACACCTCTTTGACCTCATTAAGAAAATTCCCCTTCTAAAAAAAAAAAAAAAAAAGAAAAAAAAGAAAATTCCCCTTCTCATTCAGATTATCACAAATTTGCTCTGTAACCTAGTTGGCTTCTCAAAAAGTCACTCACCTCTTCACTCAGTGAGCACCAAGTAAAACAACAATCAATGAGAATTGATTGAAACTACCAAAATATTTTTATGCTTTGCAGAGGACATTTATTCCTTAGTATTATTTTCCAAAATAACTGTCTAAAATGTAAATGAAAAGAATAATCAACTGAATGTAGAAACCATTTCCTCCATCCACATTTATATAATACAGTGGGGCTGTTTATTTCCCCTTTGCTCTTGCCTTCATAGAAAGGAGTGACTTTATGCTTACCCCGCAGGAGAAAAATGTGTGGGAGAAATACATCTGACTAATGTGTTTGAGAAAAAAAATGAGTGTGGTTGACTCAGTCCCTCCTAGGTTTCCTTTTGTATCCAGCTGCTCTGCAAGACATGTGTATCCTCTTGTGCCCCATGGAGGAAGCTTAGAGAGTCTGGCTCTTGTCCTACAGGGGAGGTGTGCAGAAGTCCCAGGGCACTGGGAACTGCATGGCTAAGTCTACCTCATTGTACGGTGAAGAGTAAACAAGTGCATTTTCCCAAATTAACTAATGTTCTGTTCTCTACTCAGTGTTGTCAATAATTAACCTTTCATTTCACCTTTCATTTTTCTGTTCTGTCTTATTTCATATCTGAGAAATGTAGAAAGAGGTGTTTTTTTATTGGCTCCAGAATAGCCCAGTGTCCCACAGTCTAATGTAAAGTCATGAGAATATATAAGAACTGGTATTTGAGGATCCAATATTATTAAAATTTGTGGTATAATACTAATGATACACCTTAGAGAGTGAAGGTTACGTGGCATTTTGAAATCTGCTTTTCACAGTGACTTATCCACTGGTGATTCGCTATTTTTAGAGGTTCAGTGCTGTTTTTAATGGGCCTTTGACTTATTAAGTGTGGGTTGTATAGACCTGAATATGCAGGAATAGAATTCTCTGCAGTTGACACTGATCTGACCTACGGCATGGGATGGTCCTTCATGACTGAACATGACCTCACTTAATTTGACACAGATTTTGTCTTGCAAAATAAATTATACTGAACAAAAGGAGAATTTGAGACCTGCTTTATGCTCATATAAAACAAGAAAAGAATCATTAAACTACCCTTTAAAGTCATTGAATTGTGGTTCATTTTCCCCTGCTTTTCTTGTGCTTCTCAGCCATTACCTCAGATTTGAATTTATAATTGTAGAGGCAATTTCCAGTGTGGAGTCTAGAGAGTGACCAGATAGTGCCAGATCAGATGTCCCACATTTTTCTGTTAGTCTTTATGTAGTTTTTAACTACATTAATGGTTAAGAGAAAAATATCTTAGGGTACTAATTTTTAGTAACAGATACATTCTGTTGAGTCAGAAACCTCTCATTTGGTCTCAATGAGAAGCTGGATTGAGTTGTTTCCAAAATTCTGATTAAAGTTTTAGTTTTCATAGATCCAGATTGTGGTTCAATCCACATAATCTCAGTAGTTCTTATTATCCAAACAATGATAAGAAGAGAGGCTATTAACAGTATGCCATAAAATTTAACTGAGGATAAAAACATGTCAATAAAATCATTGCAAGTTGAAAGATGTAAGAAGACAATTTTAAAAGCCTGAGTTGTAACTTTCTTTCTTTAGGAATCTCATTTCTCAGGAAATCCAGGAGTGATCGATTTTAAAATGCTTTGGTCTTGATATCAGGAGTAGTGAAGAGTGAAAACATAATAAATAAATGTAATTAATCTGGAAGAGGAGAGAATTTCCACATAAGAAATGCTCTAATTTTAAAGGACAGCATATACACATTTGAAAGGGAACAGATGAGATTTGAAGGTCGAGCCAGACAGATAAGATATCAGAGGATGGAAAAACACCTGGGTGTAATTAGTTTTAAGGAAGGTATTTAAAAGGGAAACCTATGTTGGTTTCTACTAGATCAGAAACAGTGGCTGAGTTCCCCCCAACATAAAGAAATAAATAACAGCAGAAACAAAGCAAGATCTCACTGACTGGGTACCTCATCTCAGGAAAAAGTTAGAAAATGTTGAGAGGTAGCTTCTCAATGATTTAATTGAATAAAGAATCCCTAAAACAAGGTGAATCACAATTTTAAGGTAAGGCTAAATAGTTAGAGAAGTCTAGATATTAAGTAGGTAGAGAAGACATAGACAACTTTGAAAGGGGAAGACTAGTAAGATCATTGTATATAACCATAAAATTAGTGAGTTTCAAGGTGACCCAGTTAATTTAGGTGGGAAAGTATGGTTTGTGCTGAGGAAACAGACACAAAAGACATGAAACACCTTGAAAGAGGTGGAAATCTTCAGATGAGGAATATGAAGATACTGAATATTTCTTTTACTATTCATTAATTTTTGCAGACGCAGAATTGGTTCATTTATCTAACCAGGAGACCTCTGTGGGGACAGAGCCCCAGAAAGTAGTTTACAGGCTCTCGGCCTCACGTGGAGGAGTGCTGGCTCGGGTAATAGATGGCCGTCAGCTGTGGCTGATTGGCCGTCAGCTGTAGCCAGTTAGCCAATTAGCCACTAATATAACTGCTGCGGCTACGGAGGAGAGAGGAGGAGAGAAGAGAATGGGGCTAGCAAGAAGATGGCGGCTGGGCTGGCAAGCGCGGATGGCGGTTTGCGGACAGTGTGGATCCAGCCTCCAGTGAGAGTATAGTGCCGCCAGAGAGAATATAGTGGTATGACTCCCCTACCTATGGCTCCGTGGGTGTTCCTTTTTGGCCTCACCATATCCTGCGTTCTTGTATGGGGAGCGGGAGCAGAGACCCTGCAGGCCGCCCTGCATGACACCTCACAAACCAAAACTAGAGAATTCGTTAGAAAATACAAATATCTGACACCACCAGGGAAAGGGTAAAGTAAGTCTTTATATCTAGCAGAATTGCTTGCTGTATATTTGGGGAAAACAAGTAGATATGTTAAACTCCTAAAAACTCAACTGAGCCTTCCTCAAAGTATAGGGATAAAAGACAGAAAAAGTAGAGGCATAGCTTCCTACTGCAGAGAAAAAGAGAGTAGAGAGAAACGCTACTCCAGGCTGGAAATATTCAAAAGATGAAAGAAGAAAGATGGCCAGGACCTCAAAGTATTGTATAGAGAGATTGGTCACAAGAGGCTTTTTTCCTTTTTTTGTACTATGCCCAATAATACAGGAAAGAAAGAGATCTCAAATTCTGGGAACTGGGCCACCATCAGTGCAAAATTTCACACGTTGCTAAAAGGCACATATGCTTCAAATATCACTTTCTGAGTGAGGTGACAGTATGAGTAAGTGAATGACAGGACTGGTACCAGCAACTGTAGAGATAACCACTGCCCAGCCTTCAGAGTGGATTATCTGCTCAAAATATCTCAGAAAGTGACGGTAGCTCACCATGTCAAAGAATCTAATTTTTAGAAATTAGTGTTTGTTTTACTTTAACAAAAACTATGGACTTTGACATATTTTCAAGTTTTATATTCATATTTAGGTGAGGAGATTCAGCTTTTGGGTCGTAATATTTTATTTTGAACTCCAGAATGGGAAGGAACTTAAATTCAAATATAGAGAATGTGTGACTGACTGCTATCAAGCTATTCCAATAGCTATTATTTAATCTCATCAATTATTTCGTCCACTACTATTTAATTTTATCTCATAATCTCTGGTGAGGTACACTAAAGATAAGGAACATTGGTAATTTGCACTCGGGAATTTATTGGGGAGGAAATATTCAGTTTAGGATTTAGCAAAGCCTTTGAGGTAATTTAATTAGTGACTTGTTCTAAACCAGTGCTTCTCCAACTTTAATGTACATATGAATTACCTGGGGATCCTGTTAAATATAGAATAGTTAGATTTGGGCTGGGTCTGAAATTCTGCATTGCTAACAAATTCTGCATTTCTAACAGGCCCCCAGGTGATGCTGATGCTTCTGATCTGAAATAGTTCTAACCCATTTCAAAACCCTGTGGGGTAGAAACTAATTTCCTGCCAGTGAATCCAGGAGGACTGACACAGAAGCTAGTTGGCGTTAAGGGAGTGGTGTTGTGAAGGTGGGGACAGGGTTTACCTTATCAATCACCCTTACCCACAACAAAAGTGAGCTGCTACAATCAGGACTGATCGTAGAATTAATTGTTTAGCCTCACAAGAAAAAAAAAATCTGAGCAGTACTAGGCAGAATATTTATCCCATGCCTCATATTTCCATGATAAAGGAACAAATTCCTACCTCAGAAACAAGAAATACAGATATGGGAAGACTATATCTAGGTCCACTCTGTTCCCTCCTTATTTTCTAGCCAAGTCCAGAGAAGTAACACATTTGCTTGACTGGCTCAGGGAACTCCAACTTCTCTTTGGGACCACCTAACCTGCAGGATGCCTAGTTTCTCCACTCCTTCAGAGGGTAAGCTTTCCCTGGTCAGGAAGGCCATCTTTATTCAACTTTGCCAATATTGTGTGAGTCAGTCTGTTTAATCCTAAAATGAATCATTTCAAGTCCAATTGGCCATATTCTGAAAGCCACATTGACCAAACACCTTTATCAGTAAACGGATACCATTTTCTCCCCATCTATCTGATCCTCTGTCTTTATTTTTTAATAAGTTCTGAACTCAAGAGGGGAAGAGGCAGGTTCTTCAGGATCTGCCTAAAAGGCCAATGGTAAATACAACATTTTTGAAATGCCTCCTGATTTGAACTTCTCTATCATAGGTCTGATTTATCTCCTGACTCTACCTGCCCCTGGGCTGAGTCATGAAACTGGTCTTAGGGAGAAAGAAATAAAATATACTGCTCCATTTCTAATCCTTTCTGAACTCAAAGGTTATTAGAAGAAGGAAAATAATGATAACTTGTTGAGGTCTCCCTACTTCATTGTCACTTTGTCCATTATGTCCTAATTTTAGCAAGGCACACATTTTAAATGCAACAAAATATGCACTGGGGAACCTGAGCACATAGGAGAAGTGTGCTGTCGCTATTGAAATAGCATAGAGAAAGCCATTTGTCTACTGATGAACCTTGGCTTCCATGTCAGGGCCCTGTCCACCAAGGTGTCAGATAAATTAGACAGATAAAGAATGAGAACTTGGGAGAAGCCATCCATTAAAATACAGAGATAATTCTCTACCTTTCACCCCAAACCTATGTGTAGTCGGCAGGCAGTTGAGTAATAATTGCTTAATTCACAAACAAAAAAGAAGGTGCTGGGCACATGAGTAAAAAGTTAGAGACTGAGGATTGGAGAAAAGAAGGCTGTGAATGTGAGGACTTTAAAATGAAAGACAAATGCACAAGAACCATGAATCCTAGCACAGGTGTCTGCATGTCCCACAAAATGCCACACAAGACCTGTCCAAGGGCAGTGGTTATTTGTCTAGTACTCATACCAGACCAGTCCCTCACAGCAGAAAACAGCACGGAGGATATTCTTAAATCTATGCTCTTAACCACAACAAGGACACAGTAAGACCCCTCATATACACAATTACCATTTTGGGGAAGAGAAAAGAGAACACAATCTAATAGTTATGTAAAAGGATCTATTCAAAACACCACTGGTGGGGAGTCAAACTATGAATAGACTGTTTTAACAGGAAACAATTGGGATATTGTTATCTGAAATATCTGCTTTCTTACCAGTCAAATGAGGTTCATGAGAAATATCAGACCAGCTATGAAATAAATAAATAGAAGCTACATTTTCTGTATTGACTGAATGCAAATTAAACTGAGAATGGAGGTGGAATGGGGATAAGAGACAGAAGATAAACCCAGGATATTGAATCTCAAACTAAAGATATTTGAGAAATGACAACAAAAAAAATGGGAGGCAGGAAATTATGAAAGATAAGAATTACTAAAAGCTAAAGAGAAACATGTATCTATTACCAACCACACACACGCACAAAATTTATACCTTTGTACATTGCTGTGAAATTCAGTATGTGAATAATATAGAAAAGATTGTAAAATAATTCTTGGAGAAGAAGCTTATCAAGAAGGTAAAGAAAACAAATGGGTCTCATAATTCTTATCAACAATACTGTATTAAAAGACGATGGAGCAAGCCCTTCCAAATTATGAGGGGAAAGTATCTTACAAATTATTGATAATATCTAAGTCACAACAAAAGAAATACTAATTTTAAAACTGGGAAATTTATTTCTGGCACATCCTTTCTTAGGAAAGTAGTTCAGTGTGTGCCTCAGAAGAAATGAGAAATAAGTCAAGAAAAGATCCTGAGATCCAATCAATAGTGATTTCAAACCTAGAGATCAGTGAAAGAAAATTCTAGGATAAGAACTGAAGCAGAAAGACAGAGTTCTCTGTTAGGGAGGTCCTGGGCATGAAGAAAATGGTAAGCATCAGAATGGACAATATAATTAAAATTTGGAAAATAAGTTATGTAGTAAAATAATAGATTAAAAGGAAAATGTTTAATTAATAATTACTAATATTTGTTATATGCCTATATATTGATATACAATATAATTAATATTAATAAGAAAAATGTACAGAACTAAGGGTTAAAAAATATAAAGCAAATTAAGGTATCACGGTTTTAAAGAACTAATGGCATCTATGTTAGTCCAGCAGGCCCAGAGAGGCAGATGCCAATTAGGATTACCTGCAAGGATTTTATTTGGGTAAGAGATTGTGTGAGAAAATGGGGAGGAAGCTGGAAGGCTGAGAGAACTTTTGAGGGCAATGAAAGTATGAGTCACAGTGAAGAACAGAGGGAAGGAAGGTAGAATGTGTTTTGAGCTAAGGAAGAAGGTATAGCAAGGCCTTTAGAGAGTCCTTGAGACAATTGCAACCATGTGAAGTGTCCCATGTGACCCAGGACTGGGCCTGCCTTAGTGAACCTCCCATGCTCAGCCATTGGCTAGGAGCAGCCCCTAAAAGCCTGACCTTAGTGCAAATGCAGCCCCAGCACCTGCTTCAGAGCACAACAGCTAGGGGTTAACATGCACCTGCAGTTGAAGATTTACAGAGCTCATTCTAATAGTGACCATAGCATATAAGAAAAATCATTTCTTATATAGTCCTGGGAATATTCTGTTTTCACGGGTCCAGTGATTGTGACATTGTAGTCAAAGAAGAATCATACCACCTGGATTTCACGTTAAAAATATGACATAGTTGTGAAAAAAAAAAAATGACAGTCATAATTAAGCTAATAATCTCCATTTGTTTTCAAATATAAGAATCAATCCCCACACAAATTACAAAAGTTAATGTGGATACAGAATAGCTGTTGTCTTACAGAAGCAAAAATATATTATAAATGTCAGTCATTAAATGATAGAAGAGGGTCAGAAGGAATAGGGCAGTAATAGCCTCATCTAACAAAGAAGTCAAGAGATAATTTATGTAGCTGAGATGGTGAGTTAAATGTTTTATTTACTTCAGTATTTTAATCAACTGAAAAATTAAATGGCATGATATGATTATATTGGTAGGAAAAGGAATGACTGGGTGGAGAGATATAAATGAGCTAAATCTTCATCTATCAGAGAAATACATAGTGATGTAAGAATATTATCTAGTGTTATGGATGTATTCCCCAGAATTAAAAAAAAAAAAAAATCAATGTTTAATTTATTACCTCCTGTAGTAAGCTTGGAAATTAGGAGATTCGGTTTAAGAAATTTTCACACTTAATTATATAACTTTCCATATATTAGAAACATTTACCTACCTATATTAATTTGATTAAAATGTTAAGAAAAAAATTAAATCATAATTCCATTATCATGACATAACCATTTTTTATATTTGGTGCCGAGTTTTCATTATGTTATATAATTGACCTTATAAGGTACATGTTGTCTTGAAAAGTCTTTTTTGCTTAATAATAATTATAATTATTCCCCCACATTCTTACATACTCTTTAAAATTATGATTTTTGACTACTTTCATATGACATCATAAAAATTTTCCATGAGTTAGTCAACATATATATGATTTTCACATATTTTTAATTGTCTCTGACAAATTCTGGCATATTACTGTATTAAAATCATAGACATTTTAAGTTTAAGATAAATAAGAGATCATTTCTCCTTCAAATGTTTTTATCATGTATTTCCTCCTTTCTCAGTAACAGTGTATGAAAGTGCCTGTTTATTATTTATTGCTAGCATTTTTTTTCTTTTGGTCATTTCCAATGGGTACTTACTGTTATGTTAATCACATTCCTTTTTCTTTGATTATAAGTGAAATTCAGTATATTCCATAAGTTTATTTATTGACTGTCTTTTATGTCATGAGTACTGTCAAGATATATTTCTTATTCTATTTTTCTATTGGAATTTCCCCTTTTCATGTATTTTAACATAAAGAGATTTTAAATTTATTATGTGGCCAAATCCATTAAGCTCTCCTTTTATATTTCTTTCATTTCTTTAGTTTCAGTGCATCTGCACAGCTGAGTCGTATGTATCTTATAGGAGAGTTCTCTCATCAAAGGCACATCCTCACCCCTTATGCGGCACACTGCACAGAGGGAAGTAGCATGAACATGACATTGCTGTGTATTCCGTAGTGTAGGTGCCTATTTGGCAGAACTCTGTTCCCCTTGCAAAGTACCAAAGCCAGCTTCTCTGAGCACTCACAGCAATACTTCCTAGGAAATGGGTTCAGAAGTGTCAATCTCAAAGTATTATTGTTCTAGAGACACTTATCGAGGTTTCACAAATAGTTTCCATAAATCTTAGCTATATATCTTATTTCTATTTCTTCCTATACAGGTCCCCTACATTCAATAAGCATTCACACCATACTGTGGTTATTATGCCCTTTGGTAACACATCCATTTTTCTTTTGCATTCAGTTGAGTTGGGAACTGCCTTGCCAAATCTCGTTTTGGACTTTCAAAAAAAACCCACAAACAAAAAAACAAAAAAAACAAAAACACACACAATGAAACAGGTTGCAAAAATAACACAATTAAAACAAAAAACTTTAACAGAAAAAAATTCAGTGAGAAAAGTCACAGAGTGATAAGTACCCAAGAGCAGATACAAAATGATTTGTGTAAAAACTATAGATTTAGAAAAATGGCTGTCCTGAACTTTGTCTTACAAGGACTTAACAATTATATTTAATAGTTCTGATGCAAATGGAAATTTGGTTGCTCATATCTTGCAAATTCAAGCGTTTATTCAAGCGTAATGGGCTCAACTTTTCCCTTTTTCCCTTCAAGACAAATAGATTGTGTTAAAATTCAGGAAAAAAAGATGAATCCTCCCCCTACTACCTTCCGTTTATTGAATTGGGAAAGGAAGATCCCATTCTCAGCTGCCTTGTGTACCTTTAAGTGTAGATACTTGACTGGTTTTTTTTGTTTTTGTTTTAAGTCATTAGCAAATTTATATCAAACACCAACTATTTATACAAAAGGGAACGAGATTTTTTCAGAAGAAACCTGGAACAGCATCACATCACTTCTGATGTGTAGAAACAATTAATGTTGTTACACATATCCCTGCCCTGGAGTAAAGTTGATGCTCACTGAAATAGAAATTTTGTTTTCTCTGTGGAGATGATTGTCTACCATATGAAAATGTCACCAGTGGTTGCTGTCTGTACTGGTCCATTGTGGGAGAATGAAATTATTAAGAGAAGGGACTTCGGAGCCATAAATACACACCTAGGTTGAATGCTTACTTACTCTATTACCAATACAGTGGAGGCTCTGGATATCAATATAATAATTAGTGCAATAATATGATTTGTGGAAAAGCAGAAATGTTATTCTTCAGTGGAAAGCTTCTCTGGCCTGGCTAATCGGAAGGTACTGATGTAGACTGGGGGGTACTCAGTACTTTATCTGAGACCTGGGGTAAGTTATGTATCTTCTTTGAACATTATATTCCTAATCCTTAAAATAGAAATAATATTACCTGATAATAATACCTATCTTGTAATTTGCTGTTAGGATCAGAGTAATGCATGTAATCATTTGTACTTCATAAAAGCCCAATATGTAATAGCATTTATTGTTTCTTATTATTATACACTTTATATTTGTAGACAGGCTTGGATATTCCATAAATTGTTTTCACTTTCCACATGGCAAGTATAAAAAAGTACTCTCATTTTCAGAGTCATTTTAATTTGTGTTTTCTTTTTCTTTTTCTTCTTCTTCTTCTTCTTCTTCTTCTTCTTCTTCTTCTTCTTCTTCTTCTTCTTCTTCTTCTTCTTCTTCTTCTTCTTCTTCTTTTTAAGAAGCAGTGTTACACTAATTCAAAATTCCATGTAGCAGGTGTCCTGTGGAGCCCAGTGGCGCAGTCTCTCTGGCCACTAGAGCTGAGTGCTGTAGGTGTGCCCCTTGTGTGGGTTGTGTGTGCCCTCTGCTGAGCTTTTGTTGCTATTTGTACATTAATGTGAGAGACTGACTCCCCAGGTTGATTGGTTGGGAGAACAAGTTGTGACGACAGTGGAGGAGCTGTTGTGCTGGGGCTGACCCGATGGAGCAGTATTCACTTCAGTAGGGCTCTGGTGCCTGACTAATGTACCCTTTGGTTGTATCTTTTGTGGAACTGGTTGGGTGTTGCTCTGGTGTGGTCTGAAGCTGGCCACCAGGTGTGTTGGTTTGGGGCCTCTTAGGATGGGCTCTGTTGCAGGCCAAGTTCAGCCATTGCTTATGCCCTGCTCAAGGCCAGTTGGTATGAGATACAAAATGGTCTGCAGATGGTTGCCATTTTTGCTGGGCTGGGGAGTGCCTAGGAGAGGCTAAGCTATAAATGAAGGTGAGCTGTAACTAGTGCTCTATTTGGGGCTGTTTAGCAAGAGGTATGGGGCATGCTGAGAACAGATGCTGTTTGTTTGGTGTTTGTGAACTTCTAAGAGATTTTTAGAAAAGTGTGCAGCCTGAGTCAATTGAGGCCATTTGTATGGAAATGCCACTGAAAATGGCTTGGGTGCACCTGAAAGTTGGGTGGGATGGGGTCTCAGGGAATTACCAGGGTGAGGTGAATGGTGTTAGCTTGGTTGATGGAGAATCAGTTATGGCACCCACTGCACATTCAGGCTGGCTGGCGGAGGCCTCAACAAAGGAACAATGGCACAGTGTTTACCTACCCCACCATCTTGACTGGAACTCTGCCAAAATCACTCTATTTTAAAAATGAAGACATAATTAATACTGGGAGTGGCCAGAATACCAAATGAAGTTTATCCTTGCTGGCTAGATTTCTCCTTTAAGTACACCATACTTTCTATAAATTCCCTTTAAAAAAAAAATGCCCTTGCAAAAGTTCTGTTTCTTTCCTGTTTACCTTTAATGCCGTTAGCAAACTTTCTGGGGGTTTGCTTTACCTCTTTGATGAAGGGTGCTATAAGAGCGTGCTGATCGTGGGTGCTGCTGCTGTGCCTTATGCTTCCCTGGCTGAACTTGGTTGAGCTTGAGCTATGTCTCACCCCAGTTGTGGCAGGTGAATTTTTCTGGAGCCTATGATTAAAGACTTCATGCAACCCGTAGCCTAACATCTGTGCCAAACATCAAAAATCGATAGTTAGAATAAATGATTGTTGAGTGTTCACCATGTTTCTGACACTCTTCATGTATAATTTATGCAATCTGTACAATAGCCTTATAATGAAAGCATTGTTGTCCCCATTTTATAGATGACACAATTAAATAATAGAAAATTTAATGTGTTTGATGTCAAATAACTATTAAAGGTCCTCATACAGTAAGTGTAACAAAAGCAATGGCTTGATATGTCTTTTGCTTATTTACTGGAAATTTTGCATGTACCATGTTTCAGACAACTTTTTTCCTTCATTTTGTTATTTGCTCTTTTTTTTTTATTTTGAAATTTACGTGTGTATGTTTTGAATTTCTTTTAACATTAATTTGTTTAGAAAACTTTTCTCATCCCAGAAATATATTCTGAATTGTTGTAAAAAACAACAACAACAAATGGATTGGTTATATACTTATAAGAGGTGATTAGATCTGCAAGACGTATGTTAATATCATGATAATTTCTGTGTATTTTAATCCCCAAAGTGGCTGCTGGAAACCTAAATAAATCAAAGTGCATGTTCATTTTTGGTGGCAAAAAACAATGTATTGGATAAATTAAATATTATTTATTTCTCCCCATTACTGTACACCTGAAGTTCTAATGAACATACTGATCATTTGGAATCTTGTCAGAATACAGATTCCATTTCAATCTGGGGAAGTTCTTGAAATTATGCTTTTCCGACAAGCTTGCAGATGCTGCTGTCTCCAGAATACATTTTGAGTAGCAAGCCTTAATATGTCTTTGAATTGAACTTAAGTGAATAGTTGATTCTACATTGCAGTGAAATCCCCGTATTATAATATGAAAATAATGTCAGTTTAGATATTGCATAAGTGACTTCATTTTGACTGGTCTACATCTTCTTGTATAAATCTAACCCCAACTGTCCACTTCACAAATTCACAATCTGTACTCCAAATTAAACTACGAGACTAATAGCATCAGGCAAACACATGATTGCCACTGTGAGTGCTAGTGGGATGCTGAAAGAAAATCTTAGTTTGTATTATGCAAAAAACATGTTAGCACTATGAATGTTGTGAGTGCATAAACATACATGCAAAAGAAAATACATCACATCCATAAGACACAATATTTCAGTCACCCACTTATTAAATGAACATCATCACTGCCTATCTAAGTCAAATGGTATCTGGACTGCTGTGGGGACAGAGCCAGGAGTGCAGTTTCCAGGCTCTCGCCCTCACATAGATAGGTGCTGGCTCAAGTAGTAAATGGCCATCAACTGTGATTGGATGGCCACCAGCTGTGGCTAGTTGACCGTCAGCTGTAACCAGTGAGACACTGGCCACTAATATAACTGCTGTGGCTACGCTAGCAGAAAATGGGGGCTAGGAAGAAGATGGTGGCTGGCAAGCGTGGATTGCAGTTAGCATGGTGGAGTGCGGGTTGTGGATTGCAGAGTAGTGGACGGCAGGATAGTGTGGCTCCTGCTGCCTGTGTCTCCAACTGTCGCGCGGGAGACCCTGCTCGCTGCGCCATTTGTCGTGCGGAGCAGTCTGCAGGGTCTCTGCTCCCGCTCCCCACACAAGAACGCAGGATATGGTGAGGCCAAAAAGGAACACCCACGGAGCCATAGGTAAGGGAGTCATACCACTATGGTCTCACTGGAGGCTGGGCCCACCAGACGCGCGACCTGCCGTCCGCCTTTCCACCAATCGACCGACCGACGACTCTCCTCCACTCTCCTCGGCTCTGTTCCTCTACTCTCTTCCACTCTCCTCGGCTCCTCGGCAATCCTTGGCAGTCCTCGGCAATCCTCCGTAGCCGCAGCAGTTATACCAGCGGCCAGTCGGCTAACCGGCCACAGCCGACGGCCAATCAGCCACAGCCGACGGCCATTCACCACCCGGCCATCCACCACCCGAGCCAGCACCCTTCCACATGAGGCCGAGAGCCTGTAAACTACTTTCTGGGCTGTCCCCACACCAGCCCAGCCATCAGTGAGAATATAGTGGTATGACTCTCCTGTCTACGGCTCTGTGGGTGTGGTTTTTTGGCCTTGTAAGAGACCGTTAGCATGAGAACTGCTAGAACTGCTACTTTAAGGTCAAGGTAAGGTTAACAGCCGTGAGCTTAAAATCACCTAATGGCCTAATTCTTAATTCCAGGATGTGAGCAGTAGCAGCATAGAGACCAGAAGTCTGGTAGCTTATCTCCTGCTCTCTAAAGCTATGTAGACTTTGTAGCTTATCTTAAACTCTTTGAAGCTGTGAGACTTGTAGTTCAACTTGTACTCCGTAAGACTATGAAAAATTACTAAATGCCTTAGCTATGTGAGAATTGTTGTTTATCTTGTACTCCCTAAGACTATGGAAAATTACTGAGTGCCTTAGAAATGCTATAAAAACCCTTGGCTTTAAGGGCTGGGGTCCTTGTTAAAACCCGCTGCGTCGGGCAGAGACTGGGACCCCAGCTAGTTGGAAATAAACCTCGCTGTGTGACTTGCATTATCGTGTGCGTCCTCTGTCTGTCTGAGGGGGGACGATTCCAGGACTTAATCGCCTCACCTTATCCCGCGTTCTTATGTGGGGAGCAGAACCAGAGACTGAGCAGGACCAGAGACCCCGCCGGACGTCTTGCATGACACATGGCGCAGCCAGCAAGCAGGGTACAGTGCCGGGCAAAGCTCTCTGAAGAGTGGTGAAGCAGTTTGTGCGTATGAACACTCGGTCTCAGGAAGACCAAGACGAGCATCTGCTGGAGAGCTGGACCCCTGTGGAGGGATGGAAAGACATGGACGGTTCCCCAAACAGCATAGGCCGGAGAAAGCGTAGGTTGTTGTGGCCCTGTGGGCTGGGAAGTTCTTACTGAGGCAGCCTGGATGCAGGACTTGTAGTCCCAGGAGGAAACACTTGTTGAGTCCTCCGTGGGAGATGCAGGTGAGGTCAAGGTCGTCCCTCACCCCCAGGGCAGCCCTGGCGAATGACTATGGACTATGGGGAATTGCCTTCTATCCCTAATTTAATGGACCCCTTGACTGTTTATTTGGGAACATACCACCATGTAGTGAAACTGGCGGATGTTGGCTTTTGTGTCTCGACCGGCCACCAGGCGTTGAGAATATGTGAGAACGCTGGCTGAGCCCAGAAAGTCTGGCTATGCCAAGAGAGAGTGGCAGTGCCCTGAGAGCCCTGGCTGAGTCCAGGAAGTCTGGCTGTGCCCTGAGAGGCTCTGGCTGAGCCCAGGAAGTCTGACTGTGCCCAGAAGGACTGGTGGTACCCTGAGAAACCCTGGCTGTGCCCAGGATATTGCATTCACCTCCAGGGTCCTCGCACAGGGCCCCTCGCGGAAGACGCGTGTCGCATAGATTGTGAGGCTAGACCTTGTAGAGGTGGAATGTGGGATGGGGACAGAGCCAGGAGTGCAGTTTCCAGGCTCTCACCCTCATGAGGAAAAGTGCTGGCTCAGGTAGTAAATGGCCATCAGCTGTGGCTAGTTGGCCGTCAGCTGTAACCAGTGAGCCACTGGCCACTAATATAACTGCTGTGGCTACTAGAAAATGGGGTCTAGCATGAAGATGGTGGCTGGCAAGCGCGGACTGCAGTTAGCATGGTGGAGTGTGGGTTGTGGATTGCAGAGTAGTGGATGGCAGGCTGTGGATAGTGTGGCTCCTGCTGCCTGTGTCTCCAACCCAGCCGCCAGTGAGAATATAGTGGTATGTCTCCCCTGTCTATGGCTCTGTGGGCGTTCCTTTTTGGCCTCACCTATCCTGCGTTCTTATGTGAGGAGCCAGAGCTGAGACCTCTCAGGCCGCCCACCCCGCATGACAACTTCTGGTATCTAATGTTAGAAAATAATTATTTCTCATGTAACCTTTTCAAATCCTAGTCTAGGTCCACTATGTAAGTCCTATTAGAGTTGTACAAGAACAAAAGTTGTTTTCACTTTTTCAGCATCTGCCTGAAATTGCCCACCCTCAAGTTAGCTTTAATAGCAATTTCATGGATATTTTAGTTCAAATGTTGCATTTCCTCTGAACCATCCAGATTGCCCATGTCAAGTTCCAATCATCAGTACTGGGGCTTATAAGTCATAAGCAAGGGAACGAGGTAACAGTTGGAAGCAAAATAGTATCAATTATGCTATAGTATTCATAATTAGATGATTTGTGGAAAGAATCACTGCCTCAGGAAGCTACCTGAAATTACTTTTGCCAATGACCTCTTCTTGCACCTGTATTGTCAGCATCTTGGGCTCAGCTGGAGAGCAGAGGGCACTTGGCACTTGGAACACTGTCAGAAACCAGCCACACCTGCAACCTCACAAGTGATGAGCAGTGAAATAGGAATTACTGGTGTCACAATTAACCTTGACGAGCCAGGATCATTGCATACTCAATTTAAGTGTATATACAAATACATGGTAAACTCCACTGCACTATTATCAAAGCTATAAATTGAGCTACAGAAATTTGCGAACAAAGACTAAACTAAATATCACTTAAAATTGCACTTGGACTGCAAAAAGGAAATGTCTAATTTATGCAGTTGATCTTTTTTCTCTCAGGTTAAGACTACTTGCACTGATGAAAGAGTGGTGAGGTTTACCATATTTTTTGTTGTTGTTGTTGAGATTTACCATATCTTATGCTACATTCTATAGCAGTAATTTGCAGTAGAATCTTTTGGAGGGGTCTCTAAAACAAGTTGGTGGGCAGCTTACCTCACTGAATTGTGTTGCTCTGAAAATTTGGCCTGACAATTTGCACTTTTAAAGTTTCCCTGTCATACTGATGATTCTGGACCCTCGATCACACCTGGAGAATTACTACCTTTATGTGTACTGTGGAAGTGTACTCTCATGATTGGTTGATCTAATTCACTTTTAGTTTGGAAGCTCAACTTTGTTTGCAGATTTGAAATTTTTTTTTTTTTTCTCTTGCTTTAGTTACAAACCTTTCATGTAAAGATTTGTGGCCATTTTACTCCAGATAATGTTGTGTGTTGAATTATTCTTTGTGATATAAAGATTTCAATCTTATCCATATTGCTAAAAATTTAGAAGATAATTAAAATTCAGCCCCTTTGTACCTGACATTTAAGGGTTAGAAATGTATAGATTATATAAGTCATTGCTCAAATAGTTGGTATACTACAAGGCAGATTGCAAATTTAAGAAAACAAGAAAGGCATTTCCAAGTTAATTGCGAGCAACCACTGTGGAGGGCCATACAGATAGCCTTTACAGTCAGCACCCTGGCTGAAAACAGAACCCTGATCATCAGTAACAGATCTTTGTAAAGTCAACCAGTTTGACGACAAGTACACCTAACATCCCACGCTCTCACTCAAGGCCATGCCATTTACTTATATCTTCTACCTATTGCACATTTTCACCCCAAAAGAGCTCCTCTGTGAAAAGTTAAGCTCTATTACAGTCAGATTTCAATTCACAAAAAAGGCAATTCGACAAATTGAAAATAGGATGAATCGAAAAACAGTTTCAGTTATACATGGGTACTCACAATATCACGTGCTAGTGTTTAGTCTGGAATGAGCTTCTTCAAATCATCTGGTGGTAAACTCATCCCAAGAGAAGATAAAATTGCAGGAGTCAAATATGTAATGTCATAAATCAGAACTTCAGTATGGAGTTTTTGTACCAAGGATTTTTGAAACATCTCAGTATCAATATATCCCAGTAAATAGTTGAAAGCCTAAAGAACAAAAGAAGTATCTGGCTTAATCTCCAGAGGTAGATGTGTTTACATATTCTAAAACAAAAACAAAAGCATGGTAGTTGTAAATTATATGAATTGTATTACAAAGCCCCAGGATATGGATGAATAATTTAGCCTCTGCCAGATTTTGAGCAGATTTCATTTTATTTACAATTAAATTTTGGCAGAATTGAAGAATAAAAGTAGCCATTACTGTGAGCACACTCAAACAGATTTAGAATACATAGTAGAACCTTTTCTTTTGGTTGTATCTCTCTTTTGTATTTCCCAATTGCTGCACAATTTTCCTTGGCATATTTAATGTTGTAAAATTGATATGCAAAACTAAATAGGATTGATTTGATAATATCTAGTTTGATAACATCTAGTTTGCTTTGCCTATACCCATAGTTTGGGGAACAGCATTAAATAAAATGGATTCCTAAAAAGATGACGAAGGGGAAGCTTTGAGGCTAATTTTGGCTGCACGGACTTAAATGTATGAATAAAATATGTGTAAAAAGTCCGGAAGGAAATTTATATGTGATTCAACACAGTAGCTTGAAGCTCTTCATTTAAAAGAGACTGTGGTTATTGCTTACAAGGTATAGAGTTTCAGATTTGCAGGATGAAAAAATTCTTGAGAGCTCATTCAAACAATGTGCAAATACTTAACTCTGCTGAACTGTACACTATAAAGATGGTTAAGACGGTAAATTTTATGTTTGTACTTTGAACCACAAAAAAAGAAAGAAATTGGAATCTGAGGACTAACACGCTAACTTCCTAATATTTCTGATACTCCTTTTTGTATATTTTAATTACTTTTATTTCAAATTAATAGCAAAATCTTAATTTGCAAACATTAAATAATCAAAACATAGATGAAAGTAAAACTAAAAGTACAATTCTATCTCTATCTAAAATTTATAGAATTCCTCCCCAAATCTATATATATTATACTTTTTCTCTATCAGTAGTATGTCTTGGAAGGCCTGCTTTCATTCAGGCAACAAGACATTATCGGGTTTGGAGCACCTGCTGTGTAAAAGGCATGCTTCATCTGTGTGGACATTACAGACATAAATAGTACAGTCCCTACCTACAACCGGGCTTACAAAGCAAATGGAGTTTTCTTTTCTAATAAGGTCATTTTGATATATGTCTTTTTTTTAAAGGCTGTCCAATTTTTTATTGTTGTTGTTAGTGTGAGGTGTACAAAACAACATAATGATTAGACACTTATATACCTTACAAAGTAATAACCCCAATAAGTCTATTACTTATCTGACACTGTACAGAGTTATTACAATATTATTGACTACATTCCCTATGCTGTGCTTTACATCTGTGTGACTATTTTTAAATTATTGTTGACATTCAATATTATTTTATATTACTTTCAACTGTGCAGCATAGTGCTTAGACATTTATATAATTTATGAAATGATACCCCTGATAAGACTAGTACCCACCTGACATTATATATAGTTTTTACAATATTATTGACTATATTCCCCATATTGTACTGTACATCCCTGTGACTATTTTGTAACTACCAATTTGTACTTCACTTTGTTCTCTGTATCTATGAGTCTGTTTCTGTTTTGTTTATTTCTTTTATATTGTTCTTTAGATTCCACATATAAGTAAGATCATATGGTATTTGTCTTTCTCTCTGACTTATTTCACTTAGCATAATAGCCTGTAGGTCCATCCATGTTGTCTCAAATGCTAAGATTTCATTCTTTTTATGGAAGGGTAATATTCCATGGTATATATGTATGCCCTCTTCTTTATCCAATTATCTGTTGATGGATAAGTTGCTTCCATAGCTTGGCTGTAGTCAATAATGCTGCAATGGATATAGGAGTGTATATATCTTTTCAAATGAGTGTTTTGGATTTCTTTGGATAAATATCCAGAAGTGGAATTGCTGGGTCATAAAGTAGTTCTATTTTTAATTTTTTGAGGAATCTCCATACTGATTTCCATAGTGATTGCACCAATCTGTAATCCCACCACAGTGCATGAAGGTTTCCTTTCTCCACATCCTCACCAACACTTGTTTGTTAATTTACTGATTCATGGCCATTCTGACAGGTGTGAAGGGATATCTCACAGAGGTTTTTATTTGCATTTCACTGATGGTTAATGACATTGAGCATCTTTTCATATGTCTATTGGCCATTTGTATGTCCTCTTTGGAGCAATATCTATTACCCATTTGTTAATTGGATTTTTCTCTTTTTTTGGCCTTGAGTTCCATGAGTTTCTTATAAATTTTGGATATTAACTCCTTATCAGACCACTTGCAAATATCTTCTCCCATTCAGTAGGATGTCTTTTCATTTTGTTGATGGTTTCCTTTGCTGTGAAAAAACTTTTTAATTTGATATAGTCCTATTTGTTTGTTTTGTTTGTTTGTCTCCTTTGCCTGAGGAGATATATGAGTGAAAATATTACTAAGGGTAATGTCTGAGAATTTACTGCCTATGTTTTCTTCTAGCAGTTTTATGGTTTCAGGTCTTACATTTAAATCTTTAATTCAGTTTGAATTTATTCTTGTATATGGAGTCAGAAGGTGATCCAGTTTCATTTTTTATTTTTGCATGTATCTCTCTAGTTTCCCCAGCACCATTTATTGAATAGACTGTCTTTACCCCAGTGTATATTTTTGTTTCTTATATCATAGAGTAAATGACCATATAAGTATGGGTTTATTTATGAGCTTTCTATTCTGTTCCATTGATTTATGTGTCAGTTTTTATGTCAATACCATGCTGTTTTGATTACTATGGCTTTGTAGTATAGTTTGATATCACGTAGCATGATACCTCCACCTTTGTTCTTCTTTCTCAGGATTCCCCTGGCTATTTGGGGTCTTTTATGGTTCCATATAAAGTTGAGAATTATTTCTTCTAGTTCTGTGAAAAATGCCATTGGTATTTTGATAAGGATTGCATTGAATCTATAGATTGCTTTGAGCAGTATGGACATTTTAACTACAGTAATTCTCCTATCCATTAGCACTGTGTATGTTTCCATTTATTTATAGCTTCTTTAATTTCTCTCTTCGATGTCTTATAATTTTCTGAGTACAGGTCTTTTACTCCCTTGGTTAAATTTATTCCTAGGTGTTTTTTGTTTCGTTTTGTTTAATGCAATTGTAAATGGGATTGTTTTCTTAATTTCTCTTTCTGATAGTTTGCTATTGGTGTATAAAGATGGATTCAATTTCTGAATATTGATTTTGTATTCTACTACTTTACTAAATGCATTTATGAGATAAAAAAGTTTTTTGGTTGGATCTTTGGGGTTCTCTCTATATAGAGTGCTATGTCATCTGCAAATAATGACAGTTTTACTTTTTTTTCCAATTCAAATGCCTTTTATTTACTTTTCTTGTCTGATTGCTGGTGCTAGGATTTCCAGTACTAAGTTGGATACAAGTGGTGAAAGCGGACATCCTTGTCTTGTTCCTTATCTTAAGGAGAATGCTTTCCTTTTAGATTTTCCTCATTGAGTATTATATTAGCTTTGGGTTTGTCATATATGTATCTTATTATGTTGATATATATTCCCTCTATTCCCATTTTGCTGAGAGTTTTTATCCTAAATCGTTCCTTGATTTTGTAAAATGTTTTTTCTGCATCTATTGATATGGTCATATGATTTTTATTTTTCATTTTATGTTGTGTATCACAGTAATTGATTTGCGGATATTGAACTAAACTTGCCTCCCAGGAATAAATCCCACTTTATCATGATGTATGATCTTTATAATGTATTATAAAAATCAGTTTGCAAATATTTTATTGAACATTTTTACATCTATGTTTATCAAAGGTATCAGCCTATAGTTTTCTTTTTTGTAATGTTTTTGTCTGGTTTTGTAATCAGGGTAATGGGGGCCTTGTAGAATGAGCTTAATAGCCTTCCCTCCTCTTGAATTATTTGAAATAGTTTGAAAAGAATGAGTGATAATTCTTCTCTGAATGTTTGATAAAGTTCACCTGTGAAGCCACCTGGTCCAGGACTTTGGTTTGTTGGGAGCTTGTTGATTACTGACTTGATTTCATTAGTAGTAATTGGTCAGTACAGATTTTCTGTTTCTTCTCTATTCAGCCTTGGGATATTTTGCTTCCAGGAATTTTGTCCATTTCTTAGAGAATGTCCAATTTGTTGGAGTATAATTGCTCATGGTATATTCTTAAAACTCTGTATTTCAGTGGTGTCCATTGTCGCTCCCCCTCTTTCATTTCTGGTTTTATTTTTTTGGGTCCTCTCACTTTTTTCTGATGGATCTGCTTAAGTATTTATCAATTTTATTTATCTTTACAATGAACAAGCTCTTGGTTCCATTGAACTTTTGTATTTTTTTAGCCTCTATTTTGTTTATTTCTGCTCTGATCTTTATTATTTCCTTTCTTCTACTCATTTTGGGCTTTGTTTGTCCAGTTCCCTTAAGTGTAAAGTTAGATTATTTGATATTTTTCTTATTTCTTGAGGTAGGCCTGAGTTGGTATGAATTTTCCTCTTAGGACTGCTTTTGCTGTGTTCCACAGATTTTGGGTCATTGTGTTTCCATTTTCATTTGTTCAAGGTATATCTTGATTTCTTCCTTGATTTCACTGCTAACCATTCATTGTTTAGTAGGATGATATTTAGCTTCCATGTGTTTGTATGTTTTTCAGGTTATTTTGTTTTGTTTTTTGTAATTGATTTCTAGTTTTATACCATTGTGGTCAGAAAAGAGTCTTGATATGATTTCAGTCTTCTTACATGTATTGAGCCTTGTTTTGTGGCCTAACATGTTGTCTATCTTAGAAAATGTTCCATGTGCTCTTGAAAAGAATGTATATTCTGTTGCTTTGGGGGGTAATGCTCTAAAAATATAAGTTAAATCCATCTGGTCTAATGTGTCATTTAAGGCTGCTGTTTATTTATTTATTTTCTGTCTGGAAGATCTGTACATTGGTGTTAATGGGGTGTTAAAGTCCCCTATTGTGATTGTATTATTTTCAATCTCTCCCTTTATGTCAGTCAATATTCGTTTTATATATTTAAGGGCTCCTAATTTGGGTGCGTAGATGTTTACTAGGGTTATGTCCTTTTGTTGGATCGATCCATTTATCATTATGTAATGTCCTTCTTTGTCTTTTATTTTATTCTTTGTTTTAAAGTTTATTTTGTCTGATATAAGTATTGCTATCCCAGATTTTTTTTCATTTCCATTTGCATGAAATATTTTTTCCATGCCTTTACTGTCATTCTATGTGTGTCTTTTGATCTGAGGTGGGTATATTGTAGACAGCGTATCTATGGGTCTAGTTTTCTTATCCATTCAGCTACCCTATGTATTTTGATTTGCACATTTAATTCACTTACATTTAAAGTGATTATTGATATGCAAATAGTTATTGCTATTTTATTACTCATATTTTTTATCTTCATTTGTTTGTTTTCCCCCTTCTATTTAAAGAAGTCCCTTTAAAATTTCTTGTAATACTGGTTTGGTGGTGATGAATTCCTTTAGCTTTTCCTTGTCTAGGAAGCTCTCTACCTGTCCTTTGATTTTAAATATTAGCATTGCTGAGTGGAGTAGTATTGGTTGTAGGTCCTTGCTTTTCAACACTTCGGATATGTCCTGCCACTGCCTCTGGCATGCAAAGTTTCTGTTGAGAAATTAGCTGATAGTCTTATAGGAGCTCCCTTGTACGTAACTAGCTGTCTTTCTCTTGCTGCTTTTAGGATTCTCTCTTTGTCTTCAATTTTGGCATTTTAATTATGATGTGTTTTGGTGTGGGCCTGTTTCCTTTCATCTTGTTTGGGACTCTCAAGAACTTTCCTCCTCCAGCTTAGGAAAGTTTTCATTCATTATTTATTTAAATAGGTTCTTGATCCTTGCTTCCTTTCTTCTCCTTCTGTTACTCCTATGGTGTGAATCTTGTTATGCTTGATATTGTCCCAGAGATCCCTTAAACTATTTTTTTTTACTTTTTTTTGTTTGTTTGTTTTGATTGGGTGTTTTCTGCTACCTTGTCTTCTAAATTGCTGGTTCAATCCTCTACTTCATCTAATGTACTTGTGATTCCTTCTAGTGTATTCTTCATTTCAGTTATTATATTCTTCACTTCTGACTGGTTCTTTTTTATGGTTTCTATGTCCTTCTTTATACTTACTATCTCTTTGTTGACGTTCTCACTAAGTTTATTCAGCATTCTTATACCCAATGTTTTGAACTCTTTATCTGGTAGGTTGCTTGCCTCCATTTCATTTAGTTCTTTTTCTGGAGTTTTCACCTGTTCTTTTATTTGGGACATATGTCTTTGTTTCCTCTGTTTGTTTGTCTCTCTGTGCTTGTTACTATGTGTTAGGTAGATCTCCTATATTTCTCAGTCTTTATGGGTGGCCTTATGTAGTAGGTGTCCAGTGTAATGTAGCACAGTCTCCCTGATAACTTCTGTGTTTGTTCCAGAGTATCCCTGTGTGTGTTATATGTAATCTCCTGTTGTTATTGTGCTTTGATTGCTTTTGGCATGTTAGTAAGTGGAATCAACTCTCAGGCTGATTATCTCTGAGGATTGGCTATGCCTACAACATATAAGCTGCTATGTGGGGGCGGACCCCTCAGAGGGGGATTCACCCCAGCATGCTCTTGTGCCTTTTGTGACCTCACTTTGGGTGTGCTGCTTGTGGGGCTAATGAGATAGTCATCTGGTGTGGTCTGAAGCCATCCTCTGGGTATATTTTTTCTGGTGCCTCTTGGGATGGGCTCCCATTCAGTCCAATTTTAACCTTGCCTTAAACTGGCCCAGGGCTACCTGGTAGGAGCTGCAAAGCTGTTTGCCGTTGTTTGGTGCCTCTCCTGGACCTGGAGACATGTGGGTGTGGCCTTTTGTAAACTGAAACTGACTGCCACCACTATGAGTCGTGGTGCAGCTTAACAAAAGGCCCAGGGCCCCCATAGGCCTGTTGCCACCTGCTGGCAGCCTGTAAGGCTCAGCTGCTGAAAGAATTTTCTTACATGCTCAGGCCAGGCTGGTTGACCCAGTGCTCATAGTGCCCCCAGTGATGCTGCCCAAACTAGGTGGGGCACAGTCCCAGGGAGTCATAAAGGCATGGTCAGCATTTTTCACAGTGTTAATGCAGGTTCAGTTCTTGTGCCAGTAATGAGCCTGTGGCCACTCCACAAAACTACCAGAGAATACCATAGCCAGCCACCGCTCACCTCAGGCCTACAAATTTCTCAGGGCGAGCCAAGAAATGCTGCAGTACAAGCTGTGGCTGACCACCCGCCACCAAATGTGTCCCAGGTCACTGTGGGCCAGCCATTGCTGTAAAAGGCTTCTGCAGCTTGTGGGGTGGGGACAGCTGCCCAGGAGCTGAGAGTGTCCTCAGTGATACTTCACTAGCTGGGACAGGTCCCAGGGAATCACCAAGGTGGAGTGCATGTGGATTTTTCCAGCACAGTATTGTCAGATTTAGCACTGTGGGGAAGGGCTCAACACAGGAAAGATACCACCCGCCTTTAGTCAACATGTATGGTGGGCACCACACAGGGATAATGGAGGCTGTCCCTCTAGTCCTTGCTCTGAAGCCACACAACTCAGCCTTTCCCTGTATGTCTCTGGCACCTCTCAAGTTGCTGCCCCTCTGTCAGAGCCCAGAGTGAGTGCTTACAAGAGAGTGAGTCTGTGTGTGGGCCCTTTAACAGAATGTCTGCATTTCTAATTGCCTTTTGTCTCATCAGAATGGATGGAATCCTGGCTGATTTCAACTGCATGATGTTGTGGGGACTTGTCTTCCTGGCATAAGACCCTTGGACTGGGGAGACTGGTGTGGGGTTGGGACTCATCACTTTTCAAGAGGGACCTCCACCACCGAGGTGTCCCTCCCAGTGCTCAACCACTACCTGTGGGTATAGAGTAGAGTTAGCCCTGTTCACTCTCTGTCCCTCCTACCAGTATTGAAGTGGCCTCTTCTTTATGGCCTTAGTTATAGGGGTTCTATTCAGTTAGTCTTCAGATGATTCTTGAGGTTAATTGTTCTATAATTCAGTTGTAATTTTAATATGATCATAGGAGGTAGCAGGCACAAAATTTACCTATTCTTTCATTAGGACCTTCTCCTAAATGCTGTACAATGTTTAATTGCATAGATGTATTCTACTTTATTTAACCTGTCTCCTACTGTTACATACTTTGGATAATTTCCTTTTTCAGCTATTACAAATAATGCTGCAATCAATACTTTAAAATATATGTATTTAAAAACATATAATAATCTATTCCTATAATAAATGCATAGACATACAATTGAATAGAAAGGAGTTTTGCATTTTAAATTTTGGAAGCTTTTGCCATAGTTTCTCCAAACTCCTTTTACAAATGTAAGCTTTTATTATGCTATATAGAATTCCTAATCCCAGACTCACCACTCATCACACATAAATACATACTAAAGTCTCGTTACTCTATAATTACTCCATATTTTATTTATGATTGATTCTCTTGATATGCACATGTGAAATAGTATACTTCAGTAGTAAAAAAGTCATACTCTGTAGTCTTGCTAGCTGTAGCATGGTTTTTGGACAGGCAGCATCAGCATCATCTGGGACCTTGTTAGTAATACAGACTTCTGAGCCCCAACCCAGACATGCTGAATGATAATTTACATTTTAACTAGATCCCTGGTTGATTCAAATGCACATTAAATTCTGAAAAGCTCTGATTTAGGATACTCAGGCCTAAGTTTTGATCTTGTTACACTGCATAAATACTTAAGGGCATGAGATCATGGACAAGTCAATACATCTAACCAGGAGTTTCTACATCTACATAATGTGGACAGTAATATTATACATTTCATTTGGTTGTTAGGTGACTTCAATGAACTAATATTTATGAAGGACATGGAAGAGCACTTGACATATAAAATTGTCCAGTAAATATTGGCTCCTATTAATTATTTTGAATATTATATTTATAATTTTATTATCTGATTACTCTCTGCTGTGGGCCTTAACTATTAAGAATAATTAAAACCTAAATTATGAAGTTTACCATATTTTTTCATGATGACATAATGGCTTTTGTGCACTGGTATAAAAAGACCTTTCCTTTTCCAACATGATATAGAAATGAATTAAAAATTTCTTCACATCTTATATAGTTTTAATTCTTTAATCCTGCAATTTGTTTTCTAAATATATATACTATGAAACTTGTTTATATAATCACGGCTCTTTAAAAATATTGAAGGTAAGTAAATATTTAGATGGTTTGCCAGTGAGTACAAATAATTTCTTCCAGCATGTGTCTTCATGTTATGTGTAGGTATGTGTGTGTTTCCCCAGGCCCTTTTAAAGTGATATTGCTTGTGTCTTTAACACCCCACCCTAGGGAGACAGTTGCATACTTTAATAAATCTGTTTACTGTCTTTCCCTCTTTATGTGGAGCTTAAATTCTGCTTGGCTTAGTTTCATTTCATTAATTTTAGCTCAACTAAGTTTTCGTTATATCAGTCTGTTGAGAGAGTAAAAAAAAAATGGATATGCATTTATTTATTTATTTTTTTCATTTACTAAACACTTTCGACACCTCTGGGTACATGTGCACAAGAATGCTAAAGTCCTATAGTTGTTATAAGAATTCTGTTCACTTATTGCATGAAATATTTCATCTCTGGTCAGCACTGGCGCCTAGAGAGTACTTTATTCATAAATGATAGGCATCTTCACTTTTTTTAGCTTAAGGAAAGTTTTTATTAAATCTCCACAAGCATCTCTGCATTGCTTTCTTCTTAAAAGTGATGTATTTGTATTAAATATTTGGAATTCCCAATGGAGAATAAAGAGACTGTAAATATTATTCTATGGTAAAGATAGATTAGAAAAAGATAAGGGGAGGCTATTAGAAAGTCCTTTCTGATTATAAGCTTCATATATATATATATATATATATATATATTTTTTTTTTTTTTTTTTTTTCAATGTATACGTCGTTTAAGATAGAGGCATCGATACAATTCTTATTGCACTTCTTTTACTAGTGGAAAATATCTGTGATTTCAAATTTTATTTGCAGTTCCTCCTCCCACCCTTGACTTTCCTTTTATTTGAAAGATTGATCCCTCAGGTACCTGAGGTTCTGCAAGTGGCCTAACAAGACAATTCAGATTCCACTATGTTTCTGTAACAGGTAAATATACATATATCATGTATGTAAATATATGTTAGTGGCCTAACCAAAAAAAAATATATATGTATATATTTACATACATGATATATGTATAGTTACCTATTTCAGAAACATAGTGGAATCTGAATTGTCTTGTTAGGCCACTTGCAGAACCTCAGGTACCTGAGGGATCAATCTTTCAAATAAAAGATTGGGATCAATCTTTAAAAACACAAAAATATTTCAAATATATATATGTATATACATATATATGTATATGTATGTATATTCATTAATTACTCCAATATTCTAAACTAGTGAGCAGTACATCTGAGGTAATCTTAAGTTTTCATATTGTTACCCACTGACAAATGGAACTTCATGACTTCCTTTAGTGTGATCAATTCCTCAATCCCTTTAATAAAAGTATTTGTTAGAATTCTGTTTGCAACAGATTTCCACTTAAGATCTTAAAGCCACAAGACACAATTAACCCTACCTTAGCAATGAGAAAAAGCCAGATGAGCCAATAAAATCATAATCCAAAGGCTGACCAGCTTCTCTTAGGAGAGACAGGGCAAGCAGATATGTTTTGTCTTTGAATGAGGGTGGGTGGCAGCTACAAAAGTGAGGACAAAAATAATCTAAAATATTACTTAAATATTAAAGGCCAAGTATGGGCTACTGTGATGATTTAGATGTTGTTTTAGATGCTGGTGGTGTAGGAGGTTGTATCTATGACCCTTTTGCCACAGATACAAGTCTCTAACCACTTGTTTCGTCTTTTACATGAGCTTCTACCAAATGTGCGTGAGAAAGCTTGGGTTTAGAGCAGGATTGCTGAGAAAGCTTTCCTCAGTGGTACAGGTGTATAAATGGTGATTGACTGGCAGCGTAGATACAAATTACTGTACTTGTCTTCCCTACAAACAAAAACTATCTGCTACCAGGGAAAAGGCATTTTTTCACCATCAAATCCCTCACTTTCAGTCAGTCCCTGGAAAAACTTGGCTACCACTGTACCATTTGGGGGCTCATTTAAAAATAAATGACTGAATAAATACATGAATGTGGGAGAAGAGACAAATTTTCCAGGAACTCAGTTTGCTAGGGCTGCTGCAACACAGCACAATGAATTGATTGGCTTAAAACAACAGAAATTGATTCTCTTACAATCAGGTTGTTGGCAGACCATATGTTCTCTGAAGACTCTGGGGAGAAACTGTCCTTGCTTTTTCCTAGTTTCTGGTGGTTGCCAGAAGTCAGTGTTTTTTACTTGTAGATGCATCACTCTAATCTCTCCCTCCATTGTCACGTGTCTGTCTTCCCTCTGTGTGTCTCTGTCTGTGTCTTCTCTTATAGGGATATTAATCATAATTGAATTAATGACCCACCCTACTCTAATCTGATTTCATTTTAGCTTAATTACACCTGTAGTGGCCCTATTTCCAAATAAGGTCACATTCTGAGTTTCTGAAGAAGACATCAATTTGAAGGTTCCTCTACTCAACCCAGCACAAGTTCCAAATAATTTATTTAAATATTCAGTCCTCAAGGAAGGGAAGAACAACTTCCCACTCCTTATGTGTGGGCTGTGCGTAGTGATTTCCTTCCAAACAGTACAGTATGGTGTGTGTTGAGGTGGGGAGGGGGTTATTAACTTTATGGATGAGAGACTTGACAAACACCACCTCAGGTAGGTGATCAAGGTTAACATTAACAGTGATAAGTGAGTTACCTTTGTTATGATGTAATGACAATGGCACTTAACCTTAGTGATCTTCCTCACAATAACCCATAACCCCAGTTTAATCATGAGGAAAATTGTCAGACAAATGCGAATTGGGGACATTATACAAAGTAGCTGAGAAGAGAAACATGTACTCCTTAAAACTGTCTAGGTCATCAAAACCAAGGAAAATCTAAGAATTCTTCACAGCCCAGAGTTAAGGAGACGTGTTGACTAACTATAATGTGATATCCTAGATGGGCTCGTGGACCACAAAAAAGGTCGTTACATAAAAACTTAGGAAACCTGAATGAAGCTTGAACTTTAGTTAATAATAATGTATCAATATTAGTTTATTGTGATAAGTGTACCATACTAATGTAAGATATTAATAATAAGGAAAACTAAGTCTGTAGTATATGAGAACTCTAAATACTTACTTTGCAATATTTCTTTAAATCTAAAACTGTTATAAAATATTGATTTAAAAAATCATAAAATATAAATCAGAAAAACAATGTACGAAATTAACTGGATCAAAATTTTATTATAATGAAGAATAATAAATTAATAAAGCTCAAACCAGATTTATCAGGAACAAAATTGATAAGACATAAATTATCATTATCAGAAATAATAAATGGGGAGTACTATAGATGCCACAGACTTTAAAAAAGATAATAGATGATGATTAAGAACATCTTTATGTCAATAGATTCAACAACTTAGGTGAAATAATAATATGACAAAAGTTCACTTAAGGAGAATTAGAAAACCAGATAAGCTCTATACCTATTATTAAATCAGTTGAATTTTTGGTAAAAATACCACATAGAAAACATGTTCAGATGATTTTAATGTTGCATTCTACCGAATTTTCAAGGAAGAAAAAATACCTATTACAGACATATCTCCTTTTATTGTGCTTCACTTTGCAGATACTGCTTTTTACAAATTGAAGGTTTGCAGCAACGCTATGTGGAGGAAGTCTATTGGCACCATTTTTCTAATAGCCTCAGATGATGGTTAGTATTTTTTAGCAATAAAAGTTTTAAATTTAAATATATGCATTTTTTAGACACAATGTTATTGTACAATTAATAGAGTATAAATATACTTTTTATATACACTTGGAAACAAAAAATTAGTGTGATTCACTTTGCTGCTATATTCGTTTTATTGCAGCGGTCTGGAACTGATCCTGCAATATCTCTGAGATATGTCTCTATACACAACCTTTTCCAGAAAATAGAAGGGAAGGGAATATATCACAATCAATTTTATGAGGCAAGTATTACCCTGATCCCAAAAGTAAAAATATTATAAGAAAAAGAAAACAATAATATTCCTCATGAACATAGATTCAATTACCTTTAACAAAATATTGGCAAATAAAACAAGCAAAATAAAAGGATAATTCATCATAAACAAGTGGGTGTTATCCCAAGAATGCAAGGTTGATTCAATACATAAAAAATAGTCAATGTAATTAACCATATAAATTGACCAAAAAAGCAAACAAACAAACAAAAATATATATGTATGTGTGTATATAAATATATATATATATATATATATATATATATATATATATATGTATATATCATCTTGATAGATGTAGAAAAATCATTTAACAAAATTGAACTAGTGTTTATAATAAAAATTTTCAGTAAACTAGGACTAGAAGGAAAAGTTCTTAATCAGATAATCTTTACCCCAAAATCTGTAGCTGAGACTAAATTTAATGATGAAAAACTGAAAGATTTCCTCTTATGATTAGGAACAAGCCATGGATGTTGCTATGGGCAGAATTCTAACATGGCCATCAATGAGCCTAGCCCTTATATAATTTCCTACCCTTGAGAAAGGGCTGGGCCTGTGAATATGATGAAATATCACTTCTGTGATTATTTTATGTTATATGGAAAAAGTGATTTGGCCGATATAAAGTTACTAATCAGTTGACTTCAAAATAGTGAAAAGGTAGATTACCCTGCTGGACTTGATCTAATAACATGGGCCTTTAAATCTGGGTCTAGATTAAACCAAACTAAGTGTGAGAGGGACTCCAGATAAAGAAGATTCTCTTGCTAGTTTTGAAGCTGGAAGGGGCCACGTGGCAATGAATGCAGGAAGCCAGAAGGAACTGTGAGCAGCTCTTAGCTGATAGCCAGCAGGGGGATGGTTATCTATTTCCTACAACTACGTGGAACTGAATTCTGCCAATAATCTAAATGGGTGTGGGAGTAGATTCTTCTCCAAAGTCTCCAGAAAGCAACATGCCCCAGCTGATATCCTGATTTCAGCTCGTGAGAGCTTGAGGAGAGACCCTACAAATGCCATACTCAGACTTCTGATCTCAGAAGTTGAGAGTCATAAATGAGAATTGCTCTGAGACTCTAAGTCTGTGGTAGTTTGTAACACAGCAACACAAGACTGAAACAAAGAGCCATTCTTGCCACTTGTATTCAAAACTGTAACTAGAGATCTGAACAGAGAGCCATTCTTACACAAACCTTAAAAAGTTGATAAATTAGACATTACAAAATTAAAACTGCTTTTTGAAGGATATTATTAAAAATGAAAATACAAGGCAAAACTTCATGAAATATTTTTAAAGCATATGTCTTTTAAAGTATATATCCATGATGTATTAAGAACCTTAGAACTCAACAATAAAAAGAAAACCCAATTTTGTAATAGAAAAAAAATTCCAAATGGAACCTCACTAAAGAAGATATCCCAATTGCCAATGAGAACAGTGTAAAGACCCTCATAATCATTAGTCAACAGAGAAATATAAATTAAAACACAATGAGATACACCTATATATCCACTGCAATGGCTAAAATAAAAATGATCAACAATATCATGTTCTGGCAAGTGTGTAGAGCAAAATGACTTATCATACATCACTGATGGGAATGCAAAATGGCACAGCCACTTTGGAAAGCAGTTTGACACTTTCTTGTAACATTAAATATACAACTACTACTCACATATGACCCAACAATTCCAAAATAAATGCAAACATGTCCACACAAAGACCTACTTGCTAATATTCATAGGAGCTCTAGCTATCACTATCCAAATCTGAAAAAAAAAAAACCTCAAATGTACACAATCTTGTGAATGAATTAATAAATTGTATTGTACCCATAAAATGAAATATTACTGTGCAAAGAAAGGGAATAAGTAAATTACTAACAAATGCAGCAACATGAATGAATCTCAATAGCGTAATAAGTGAAAGTACACTTAGTATGCATATTCTATTATTCTTTTTATGTGCCCTTCTGATATAGGGAAAACTGTAGTCACAAAAAACTAACGAGTGGTTGTCAAGTGTTTAGGGCAGAAAAAGCACAGTGCAAAAAGGCAGAAGGAAAAGTTTTAGGCTGATGAAAATCTTCTCTATATATTGCTAGTGTTGGTGGTTATACAACTCATCAGACTATGCTCTTAAAGAGGATAATTTTTATTGGTGTATACAATACCTCAGTAAACCTTGGATTTAATAAGAAGTTCAATCTATAGGTTAACTGCATCAGAAATACCTGGGTATTTAGGGTGGTCAAGCATTCAAATTTTGAACCCCAACAGACATATTTTAAAAAATCTGAGTATGGTTCTTGAGAAGCTGCACTTTTAAAAATTACCCCTCCAAGTCTCTGCTCTAATATAAGCATTTGGTTCATTGTTCTAAGCTCAAAGTCGCCAGCTGTGTTTGTTAAAGAAAATCAATTCACCATGTCTCACTTGGGACCAGATATAGCCACCTCTTTTATTAATAAATACAAAACATTATTATGTAATTCCCTTCTTGCATCAGCTTTCTGAGGACAGATTCATTGATTTTGATGTACCAAGTAATACCACAGTATTTTTTTATATCTCACTGGCACAAACAATGGTACTGAATTTGGGCCCAAGTACTTTTAGGGATGTAGAAAAGTTCACTGTCAAGAGCTTCATAATGATCCACTCAGAGGCTTCATGGAGAAGTAAATTTAGCAGTTTATTATGTTTATGGGTCTCAGGTGAATTGAGCACATAACACCTGCACTCAGCGGTCTGCTGGCAACTTATCTGTTTGCAGGTGCAAAGCAAAGTGATAGCTTTGATGTTAAGTTTATTTATGCTAATATAGACTATGTCTAAGCTTTACTCTGTATGTGGGTAATTCCCCTTCCACAGTCCTTATATCATTGTTTCTGTTAAGAATTAGGAATTGTTTTTTAGATTATAATGAATGAGGAGTCAAGTTATTTTTGTGAATTTTAATGTCTATATTATAGTTAATGTAGCTGAAGCACTACAAATTAAAATATATTGTCTAAAAGCATTGACTTGCAGCATGGTGCTAGGAAAACAAAGATGAGAAGGTGCCCTGCTTTCAAATTAATTCACATTCTAGTGGTAGAATGGAAAACATAGTCTACAGATAACTATCATTTCATTTTGTAACCTCAAAACCTTTTGTACAAATAGAAAATACCAGATGCCAAATTTATAATGGGACTTTGTTTTTCAAATTACCAATGAATTCATTAGAAAAATTGAATTGGTAGTTGTTTTCTTTCAGCACAGATCAACATCACAACTTCCATAAGAACAATACCATTAAATACTTAGGATGTAAAATTATAGTTATAGCATCATCTCACTTGTATGTGGAATCTAAAAACATCAAATTGTTCAAAGCAGAGAATAAAATGGTTGCCAGGGGTTAGGGTGTAAGGGAAATGGGGAGATGTTGGTTAAAGGATACAAAGTTGCCTTTATGCAGGATGAATAAATTCTGGAGATGTAATGTACAGTATGGTGACAATAGTTAATAATACTGTAGTATATACTTGAAATAATACTTGTATATACTTTCTTTACTTAAGAAAGTAAATCTTAAGTGTTCTCACTACATAAAACAAAAAAGATAACTGTGAAGTGATGAATATACTAATTATCTTGATTAGTATGTAATGATTAGTAATGATTAGTAATGATTTCATAATGTATATGTATATCAAAACATGGCATCGTGTGCCTTAAATATATACTATTTTTATTTTTTAATTATACCTCAATAAAGCTGGAAAAAATAAAATTATAGTTATAAATGTTTACATGCCATGGAATATTATCTAATATAAATTATAAATATCATTTGAAATAATCTCTAGCCAAACATTACAAATGTTAGTAGTCATAATAATATCTATACAAATTGAAGCATCCTTATATTTTCTTTCCCTATGACTCTAACCTTAAATTTAGTTTTACATCTGTAACATACTTTGCAAAGCTACCATAGGGTAACAGGACAAAGAACAGCAAAACAAATTTGTCAAGTTAATCGAAGGTAATTTTCCATTGTACAGCAACTGTGTCTTGACTAAAACAGATGGGCATCCTGTTACATTCTAGCAAATGTCAGCCTTGCTTGACAAGGTCAACATTCCACTTGCTAAGAGGTCCACATTTCTTCATATTCTTAGCCTTCACCGTCTTTCACTTTTCTGCCTTGGGCATCACATAAGGTATAGAATTGAAGCCCATGGGCTTATGCTCTCTGCTCCACAACTCATGATTGCTGACAGTTATGTGAACACCTGACTTAAAATAGCATCATCTTAATCACTTGTAGATAGATAAATAGCAAAGGCAGAATCTTCCAACACAATGTCATGCTTGAAGAAGCAGCATTTAGAGTCGCCCTTAGCAACCAAGCTAGTTTATTTTCCTCCTTTCAGGTACATGTTACTTATCTGCTCAAATACAAGTTTCGTATTTTTCAGAGAGACCCCCACCCCTTTCAGTTGACATACTTTTTCTTCTATACATGTGATCACTCACTACTCCCTTCAGTTTTATCTAGCAGTAGACTCGGTCAAAAGAAAGACTATAATACATCATCATTTTAATGATATTTCTCACTTTTTATTATTTTTGACATTGTTATATTATTATGAAAAATACTCCATTGTATTTATTTAGTAAATTTGTATCAAGTGTTTATAAGGTTGGACAGTTACTTAACAAATCTAAAAATTAACAAAGAAAAACAAATACAGAGATTCAAAAGTAAACATGAGAATAAAGTTGTGCTTTCTTTGTTTTAAAAGTAAATGAACTGTGCTGTTTCCAGGTTAAGCATTTATTTGCTTAATTACACGGATTGCTACACCAATTTTTTCCCTGCTATCTTCTAAAACACTTGTAACAATAATAACACATTGTAGAAATGAATATGTGGAAAGAAAATAGCTTTAATTTTGGGGTTATATTATAACCTATCGTCATACTGCATTTTGTTAAGGCCCAAGACTTCCAAGAAGTGTTATGAGAGATAAATAACAAAAATTCAACATTCTTAAGTAACCATTTGTTTTTACATCAAATGTCAGGACAGAGTTCTACATCATCTTCCTTGAAAATATTGTATTTCCACTTACAATGTCCCACTTTGATTACTTAAATATTCTATACCCATTTCCTCTTGGGGAATGAATAGCTATTAAATAATATTATGTTGTTTAAGTGTAAGAAATATTGTTAATAATAAAGTAATTTCAGTTATCTCTACTTAAATGTTGTCATGCTAAATATTCTGTGAAATTGGACTCTATGTTTATTGAACATTGAGTTTGTAGTCCCTCATTCTTCTTACTTTTCCAAAATACAACATCCAGAATAATCTCCCTAAATTTCTATTAAGGTATTTTTACCTCCACTTATTCTGAATTCAATAAATGTGTGCTAACAAGCAAAGAAGACATTAGATACAAACCTGTAAAGAGGAACCAATGTCTAGATTGTGTCTGGGTGTTGTATTTATTAAACAAACATTTAGACATCTATATCACTGATGTCATTAAAATAACACTGACACGGGCACCTCTCTAAAATTTCTTTCTTCAAGGTTTCTAATGTGAGATCACCTTGTAAGTGAAGTTATCCTAAAAGAGGCTTCATTGGTTCTATTAGCTTAGGCAGAATATATTATCTATCAACGATTTAATCTTGTTTAGGGGTAAAATTATCTCTTGGGTCAAATTTTTCTTAATAGTTTATGCATATGCTGCCTGCTGCATAAGATTTTAAAGACATTATGAGTTTGTAGGAATATATGAAATATCCTAGGTCCTGAAATATCAATAGGTATAATACTGCATCTGACAACACGACTCACATAGAACGATTTAGTCAATGGTGAGAGTGAACATCTTTAACCAATAATACCTCACGTAGTCACCAAAAAGATGGAAGTCCTAGGTAGTCATAATTGTTTTAAATTCACTTGGGAATTGAGTGTGTATGAAAATTCTATAAGATTTCTTTTGAGGAGAAAGAAGGGAGGATTCTTAATCCTAAAGGATCAAGATTAAAATTAGGATATGTAGTTAATGAAAATTAGAATTCAGTATATAAACAATTATAATATCCATTTATATGTAGCTTACAATATACATAAAGTACTTTCAAAACCATGATTTTATTATTGTTTCAATTTTCAGAGATTCCCCGTTTTCACATAAGGAAGGCGTGACCTGATAATAATAAGGTAAATAATTTTTCCATGATTTATAGAACTAGAAAGTAGAATGACCAAATTAGGCCACAGTTATTCTAATTCTGAAATCAAAGGCTTGGTTTTTTGTTTTATTGTTTCTATTTAAAGTGACTTTTGTAACATGATTTTTTTGAATGGTAAGAGCTCTAGGCAACTTTGTTGAAACAAAATTTACATAAAACATTCTCAAGTATACTAGTTGTGCTTTCATTACTTGTGCTTTGGGATTTTATGTAAAGTTTTATCACAATAAAGAATTCAGTAGCCTAAATAGTTTGAAAAGCACATTATGTATATACAAGAAAATAACGTAATCTTTAGCTATATTACTGAAAAAAAAAATCTTCTGATATTGTAAACAAATAGTGGATAAGGTTATCCTTGAAAATTTGCTTTCTAATATTTTCTTAATAATATGAGAGAAGTTGGGTTTGACCTATGGAATATCTAGAATTAACATAGTAGTATAGTGCTTTTCATATGGTTGGATTTCTCAGAGTAGAAATAATTAAATCTATGGTCTTATTTGTGCAGTAGTCAGCAGACTACACACATGATTGCCATTGTTTCCTTTGGTTATTTTCTTCCTTATTATTCTCTAAACAATGCACACAACAAAGTGGTATCAACTAAAATAATTTACCTTGTGACCCTAAAAACATGAAGTAATGTTTCTGAAACCTTACGTTTGAACTAGAAATAAAAGTATGAATTTATGATTAGTTTTTCTTTTAAAACAACTTTTCTATCCTCTAATAAAAAAATGGTAAATGAGCCTTCCTCACCCACCATTACCCAAATTATGGTTTCTAAATTTCATTTCCAAAAGAAATCGGCACTCGTTGCAAAAGTGCTCAAATTCAAGTGCTTAACTCTGGTTCAAGGAATATACAAGATGATCCTGGGACATTTGTGTGTGTACAAATATGTAACCAGATAAGAAAGCTATAAAACCACAACAATTGTGTCCACAGGACACAAGGGCCAATTGGAGGAGCTCCCACTTTCCTAAAATGGTATAATTTAAACAAAAAAGAACACTGATTGTTATTAATTAAAACACTTCAAACATGTAAAAATTCAAGAGTACATAACAGTGATTTAAAAGTAACTAATGCATCCATCAAAATTAGAGATTATTTGTGGCGCCAATGAGTTACTATAGAAATTTTTAAATAAAAGGAAAAAATCAGACATGTATCTTCACTTTCTGAAGTTAACTATATTTGAAACAAACACATAGGTAATTATAATAAATTCCTGTAGAAATTTGGAATAAAAAATCAACCATTTTGCAATTTCCAATGAAAGAATTCATTCAGGTAAATATATATATATATATATATATATATATATATATATATATATATATATATATATATTTTATTATTGTTTCAATTTTTGGAGATTCCCCATTTTCACATAGGAGATATATATATATATAGATTTTATCATTAAATCATTAGTTGAAAGCTTGATGTAAATTTTTAATTCAATGTTCAAGCTAATCTAATACCCAGACCCAGAAATCTCTAGTAGAATTCTAAATGTCATTTATGAACAATTGTTAAGAACAATACTTTATACTAAAATTCTATTATGTAATTGGATTTTCCAAATTTTGTACATAAAAATTGCAAGATTTGGGGAGAGGTGAATTCCACAAACTGAAAAAATTAGACTACAAACTTACCTCATATAATGACTATTTAGTCCAAGATATTTCTCCATAACATTCTTGAGAAGTTATATCACTTTTTGAAAAACCACTCCTTACTGTGGTATCATGACTCTTTTATATCCCAAAAAGTGCTAAATACACACTCCGTAAGGTGTGCTATTATGACATAGTTTCAAGCAAATACACTCATCAATTTATTAAACATAATAATATGACAAGAACAATGACTAAGGAGAATAAATATTAGGATGGCAAGGACAAAACCATCACTTCTTAAACAAAATGTGATTGTCTTTTAGAAAAATAAAAAGTCAGAGAAAATAATTGTAGTATATGTAAATTAAAAGCAGAAATATCTAGAAATTTTAAATGTGACTTAAAAAATAATGAAAAAGACAAGTAATTCTAAAGAAGAGTGGATACTACATACCAGGGGTGCCAAAAAAAATGTATACAAGTGAACACTTTGTTCATAGTTGCTCAAGCAGTAGTTCACCGTAATCAGAAGTGTCTGGACGCTGATGGTAACCACGTTGAGCACTTCTTGTAATTGCAGAAGTCAAGCGTGACTTGTATTCATCTTTTGTTATTGGTATATATTGAGTATTACAATTTTAATACAGTTTTCCTTTCTTAAAATATGTATATATTTCTTTTGGCACCCTTTGTATACACAGGCACTTCACAAAAGAATAAATATACTTTGATAACAAACTTTAAAAAAAATATTTAACTTAATTCATAACCTAGGGAACACAATTTAAAACAATTGTTTTAAATGTATAATTGTTTCCCCAATAGAGCTTCAAATTAAACATGTATTTGTATCTTATTAAATACTGCCAAAGATGTTGAAAATGAATGGTTGATTAATTTAAAAAGAAAACACAGGGTGAAAAATGATATGTCATTTGATTAGGAAGTGGATGGATGCACTTATACTCTTAGGACTCATAACATTTCATAGAGGAGTCTGCATTTGACCAAGGTTTTTAAATGTTGGAAAAGAGCAAATGGAGTATCAAAAAAGAATGCCATGTATGAAAGTAGAAGATGAAAAGGTACACAGACCTGGAAATCCAGGGGTTTCCAAAAGGAACAACAAGTCTTCACTTTAGCTGGAGTGACCAATTTTTAAAAGGAAAGAAATGATTGAAAAGGTAGGCTAGAAGATCCTACGTAGTAATTGTTGAATGGTTGTACTGTTCTGGCAAAGGGAGCAGAAGACAATTATTTTGGCAGCACAATATAAGGTAAAAGCATAAAGACTGTAGTAAGAAGACAAGTTTTGCAACATTGTAGCAAACCAGAGTCAAGACTCAGAAAGAGAACACATAAATAAAAATAAAAATAAATACAAAAAACACTGCAAACACAAAACCAACAGAATTTTGTAGGAGATGAGAGAGGGAGCAAGTTCAAGATGATTCTGCTATTTTTAAACTATGAGTGGGAATATGGTTCTATTATCACATGAGTAGTAGAAATATGGTTAATATTTCAGATTTGACTATGCAGTGTTTTTCTAATTATTTCAAATTTTAGTTATCTATAAATCTTAATAAGAATGTTTGTAATTGTGCCACATTCCTCTTTGGGCAAAACTGCACAAAAATACCGTACGTACACATCACCACCATCATCACCATCACATTCATTGTTTTTTTTAAAGAACATTTGAACATCCTAAAACTCTTTTAGAAATATTTAACTTTCTATTAAATCAGCAGCAAAATAGCATTTTAATTATAAAAATAAAAAACATGGTTTCTCTTCCTCTTCCTTTACCATCCTTCCCTTTACCATTGTAAGCAATTCAGCCCTAAAACTATTAAGTGACACACAGCAATGAATGCTGAGCTGGGGATACACAGAAGATGAGAGTAGGTTACCAGATCTGGGTGTTAGAACTTTAGCAGAGTAAGAGAACACAGAAGGTGAAAGGTTCAAGAAGCAACTTAAAGGAGCTCTCCCTCTGGCCAAATAAATAACATTAATTGATATTAAGTCATTGAACAAAATAAGTAATCATGAGCCCATGTTGATATTAAGTAAACAAATTGAATAAATTGAAAATTTGATAAGGAACTTGGCTATTTACATTATTTAAATGTACCTGTCTATAAAATATTTGTCAACTGCTGTAGAAAAAAGAAGTGCCCTAGCAGACACCACCTTAATTAATCAACTGATCAAAGTGATCATCATCAGTATGAGGAAAAAATTGAAATCAGATGCTACCTAATAAGATGCAAAGAGAACTCAACATAGCTTCTGTTATATTCCTGGCGAAGATGCATAACCTATATAAATAATCATGAGGAAGCATCAAACTCAGATTAACACTTTACACAATGATTTTCTTCTACTCCAAGATTTGAAGGTTATGAAAGTCAGGGCAACACTGAGAACTATTCTGGTTAGAAGGAAACCAGAGAGTCATGGCAAGTGAATGTCATGGTTGATTCTGAACCTGATTAATTTGCTGCAAAGAATAAAATAAGGATATTGACAAAACTTGAGTGATATCTAAGTATGACCTGGCTATAATGTATCAATGTTAATTTTCAGATTTTGACTTGGAGTGTTATGTGGGAGTGCTTACTTAGTTGCAGGAGATACATATTAAAGAATTTGGGGATAATAAGGCATCATATGAGCAATGTACACTCAAATGTTTTGGAAAACAACCCCACAATCTTTTTGTTGTATTTACAGCTTTTCTATAATTTTAAGATTGTTCACAAACAAATTAAAAAATGAAGAGCATTTTCACATAGTACCTTAATAATAGGTATTCTATAATTACTTTACCTTTTATTAATTCCTTATTCAACCCTTTTAGGATATATTTTCCCTTATTGTTTTCCTTCATATTTCTATGTTTTACTATAGACTATATGCATTTTAAGACAACTTATTCTTATACATAGCCTACTGTACAGACATTTAATGTTCTTGAATATAGCCAAGTAGATATTCACAAAAATACTTCTAAATTCAGTGTTATCAAGTCTCACATTTTCTACGGTTCACAAGGAAGTGGTAATACAATCCTCCTGCAGGGAAGGGAATATATACTCAAAGAGGGAAGAGATAACAGATTATGTATGCAACCAAATGTAACCTTTATTTTGTGCATCTATGGAATTATGGAACCTGAAAGTTAGAAAGGACCTCAAAGAGTCTTTAATACAGTGGCTATTAAGGTTAAGTAACCATGTGCTACTTTCCTCAGGATAAATCCTTTATGGCTCAATACATGAAGTAGTTAAAGTCAATTTGCCCTGCTCAAAACATAAATGTAGGCCCCTGGAGCACTGTCTGCTTGGCTCTTTCTTCATTCCCAAAGAAAACCCTTGGCAACCTGAAAAGATTCCTAGAAATTCATAGAATACAATTTGAAAACCACTGTTCCATACCATTTCATATTTGATGTATGAATCCTCTCTACAGCATATCTAGGACATCGTTATATATTTCCTAGCTTTGTTTTTGACAGTTTAAGTCAAAAGAACTCACTAATTCCAAAGACAATCCATTCCCATTTAGACAGTACAAAAATATCTGTCACTGAAAAGACCCAAATTACTAGAGAAGCCACCTTTATGATAAAAATATCAATGTTATCTTCTATTATCTATTATTAGAGGTGTAATAAGTGCCGAAAAAGAGATAAGGCACAAAGTGAGGTCAATAATAAATCTTGTTTTGATTCCAAATGCATACGCTATGTACTGCAATATGGCTAAAATAAAAATACATACATACATACATTCATACACACATATATAGTACAAAAATATGATGTATGTTCCTAAATAAAAGTTTATTGAAGTTTTAATTAATACTAGCAAATCATTTTAATAGTCAACTTTTTAATATTTCATGTTCCATAAATTTGTGTTCAATTTTATAACAATTAGAATGTTATGTTATTTATCAATTACTTTCTATTATGTATTGACTCAAAGGCAGGTCGTAATCTATGTATGTGATTGCAATCAATATACAACTTAGGGACAAAGCAGAGTCCCTGCTAGCATATTGATTAAATACTAGAGGCAATGGACTACTTAAAACAGATATATTATTAAATACAAAATTTGAATTACAATTTAGTAACCTTAAAAATATATACTGTATGTGGATTTAGTTGGTTTCAACATTTTCACTTCTTCATTATAATATAATAATACTATCATGATATGGATTTTCACAGTAGACATATCTTTAATACTAAATGTTGTGATACTCAAACATGTTTTCTCTGAGAAGTAACCAATATACACATATACATTTTCTTCCTTATGATTATCACCTATGTTTATTCTTAACAATTTTAGGACTCTCCTTCAGCATGTCAATTAAACATGTTATGGTAAATTCCCAAACAATTCATTCTTTTTTTGGACCTATTTATTGTACTAATAGTTCCATGCAAACCATTGAAAAATAGGAGACAGTAAATAGTATATAATATTTATTACAAATCATCTTTTATTTTAAAATGTTAACTTGACAGCGATTATGTCTAGAAACATGTGATCTCTTTGTTACATATAAATAATTTATTCATATAAGTTAGCTGACTCAAAGGGTAATATGGTTTTAGTTTTTCTTGATACTACAAATTTTAATGATTGAATCTGAGAATGGTAGAAGAAAGGTATTCTTAACACAACTATATATAAAACTCTCTCAAAAGACCTTTCAAAAGAAAAAGCAATTAACAAATGAATTGACCTCATTTTATAAGCCCTCTAAAACTAAATCTCTTTTCTTCTATTGATAGCTATTAAGTCTTACTCTTACCTTTATACTCTTACCTTGAGCTGGCTCTCCATGTTTCTTTCTGAAATCTCCTTGATTCTCGTAGTGTTTATACGACATATAAAAATATACTTGAATCCTGTTTCTAGTACTTATTGAAATCCAGAAAACTCTATTCTTGTTGAATAAAAACAAATGTTACCCATGTTAATAAAATCTATAAATATAAAATTATTTTTCACAACTGTTTAGCGATATTTCTGCACTTAATTCCTGCATCAATCACAACTTATCTTCATGGATTACTGAGTATGTATATGTCTTTGAAATGCTATTTTGGAACTGTTGAAGGATGTTACAAACTACAGTTTGAAATATATATATATGAAGACATATTTAATAGCACTTATATTTATTAAGTAAATTTGTTTTCCAGTTTTTAGGAAAGATGGTCTGTTTTCCAAAGCTCAGCCTAAAATGACTTGATGTTCTGTTGAATATTAAAAAAACAAGAGCAGTCATTTTTTAAATGAAATAAGCCTCATATTCATATATATTAGATTAATGTGTACATCAGTGACTCAAGTTTCCAAGCCAGGTATGTGAAGTGGGGCAAGGCTCAAATATGTGCCCTATTTATTTGGTAATTATTATATCTTTAAAAAATAATGTGAGAGATTAAATATCATTTTGTAGGAATTAACTTTGAAATGTTCATAATTATCTAGATAACCACACATGGCTGGAATTATAATGCCAAATTGATTCAAGCCTGCTAGAAAAACACCTGATGGAAATCTCAGTGGTTGGTGGATAGGTGCTACTGACCTATTAATTGCACTTGCTAGTTAATTAGGCAATTACATTTTTCTCCATATTTCTGGGTAAGTCTGACTGTATGTGTCCTTCAAACTCCATTTTGATAGCATGGTATAGTGGCAATTTTTATACAAAACTGACAATCAGGGGATGAAACATTTATACTGTGCTTTGCAATTTGCTTTCAAAACCAGTCATAGTAGTAGTCCTGTTAGGCATGATTATCCTCCCCATTTATACTTGTGTAGACAGAGGTTCAGAAGATAAGTGCTTGTTCAAAATCATAAGGTTTTATAGAAAGAGAGCTAAGACCTGGCCTTTGGAGTAAAAATAAAATTTACAAAGCTAATGTATATGTTGGAATATGGTATAAAGAGATTATTGATAAAGATGATGCTCTTAGCCAGTTTGTATTGGGACGATGCAAAGAACATTTGTATGCACAGTAGAGCTGATCTTATTAATCATTTACAGAAAACAAACAATATTTAAAGCGCTTTACATTTGTCATCTTTCTTAAACCCTGAGCAAACTTATGAGGTAGTTATTATTATCCTCATGTTGCAGATAACAGAACTGAGGTCTAGGGAATTTAATTAGCCATAATAAAATAACTACTGAATGTGTCAAGTTTCAGTCTCATCTCTGAGCTGCTCTATGACATGAGTCCATATCCTTCTATGCTTATGTTATGTATACTTTCAGCTCTGAGATGACCTGAGATCCAGACATAAAGTATATGTGTTTTAGATACATTGAATTAAAGTCAGGATGAAGCCTACACAATACACTGAAGAGCCTGGGAAAGTGTTTTAATTTTTGTACTTTTTCCTAATTTTGGTTTAATTGAGTTGAAATAAAAACTATTTGCGGAAATGTTTTAAATATATAAAAGAGCCAAGTTATAGGAAAAAAAGTGATCAAAGGAGATATTGAATTGAAAAAACAAAAGAAAAGATTTTTAAAAATAATGAATGCATACAGTTATCAACAAAATTTTAAAAGAGTCATAAACTAAAAGGAAGAAGAGAGATGATGAGAATATCAGTCCTACCGAGAAAAGCTGATTTTCTCAGCGAGTTGGGCCAAAAGGAGAAAGCTACAGCCCTGCTTCATACCCCAGGGCCCTTCTAGCCTCTGACTCTTTTCATTGGCCTTTTTATATCTTTAATTTCTACCCTGTAAGATATATTGCTAAGATCAAAGTTTCTACTACTTGGATGATAAATTAAATGTGGTAGAGATACCAAAAAAAAATTAGAATTGCATGAAGAGAGGTTTGATCTATACTGAGAGTTATTACATGTTTTATACTTCACATTTTATGGTCTGCAATATCTGAGTTTGGGGGTTGGGTTGGGTGAGAAAAGGCAAACTATGTCATATATAATACTTTGAGGGTGATGTTGACACTTTAAAATAATCTCCAGGAGCCAAAACTAATTGAAAAGTAATCTATTCAATTAGCACACCCACAATAACCACCAATAATTACATGTCTCTTTCCCAAAACCCAGAAACAAAACATGAGAAGACAAAACCCTTTGGTATCATATCCCATATTAAATCATCAGGTCCAAACTACTGGTACTCAGGTGAGTACGACTGGGGTGTGAAGAAAAAAAACCTTATAATCTTTTGGTAAAGAGTAGATTATGTCTGTAAAAATGCTTACATAATGGCCCTATGTTAAAGGAAAAACCAAATACCCAAAGATCATGACATCATTTTTAATTTATTCCCACATTTTTTTAAAAGAAGAGCTGAAATACAAATTTTATGATGTTATGGGTTGAATAGTGACCACCGAAAAATTCCTGTCTTGAAGTTTTTATTCCTAATACCTCAGAAAAATGACCTTATTTGGAAATACAGTTGTTAGTAATGTAATTAGTTAACAGTTCATTAGGGTGGGCCCTGATCAAGTATGGTTGGTGGCTTTAAAAAAGAGATTTATACATGGGCACATACAGAAGAAGACCATGTGAAAATGAAGACAGGCATCTAAAAGCCAAGGAGACAGGCCTAGAACAGATCTTTCCCTCATAGACCTCAGAAGAAACTGACCCTATCAACACCTTGACTTCAGGCTTCGAGAACTGTGAGACAATGAATTTCTGTTGTATAAACCACCCAATTGATATACTAATACATATGGCATCACGTCAATAGGAATTTGAAACAAACAAACAAACAAAAAACACTCTAGTATTGGCCTAGTTTAATGGGAAGTACACAGAACTGATCCTTAGAAGACTGACCCTAGTTAGAATTAGTCTTCACTCATTTGCTATAAACATTTTGAAGTCAAATGCTTTGAAATAACTAAACTTTAGTGAAAATATCAAATTATTTAATTACCTTGCTTGCAAATGTTTCAGAAAGGATGTTATAAATGTACAGTGCTATAAAAATGTTGTCAATGGAATTTAATTTATGTAACATTGCCAGAGTTTCTCCATAAGAGTGATCACTGAAATGAGAATAAATGACATATATTTCAATGAGAAAGAAAATTTTAACTTCTTCCTTTGATTTGCCTAACCAATAATCTGATTCCAATTTGGAAGGTGTTGAAATTTAGCTCTTAGATTCTGGAATCCAAAATACAACTATTTAAAATGGGTAGTTTTCAATCAAATTGCACACTTTGATTTTGTGCCCAGTTGTCAAATACTGCTGATTAGAATCCACCTCCTCATTCTAAATACTGGGAGATCCAGTAAAAATCTACTGTGCAATATTTTCTTTATGTAAAACATTTTACCTTCTTTTGCTTATATGCTTTTTCCCTCGGTTAAACCTGAACTCCTTAGGAGAGTAAGTGCCCAGAACGGTGTCTGCAAGCACACTCAGGATGCAATGCTTGATGAAGGAGAAATGGGAAGGCCTGAGGATTGGATAGAGACAAAAAGGGAGGGAACTGTGATGAAAAAGCCATGTACTCTTAAAGACACTGTTCGTTCCTTTCCAATTATTTTTTTCCTTATACCATTCCGAGTCATAACTTTTAATTACCAATAACCTTCATGGTGAGCTTCTAGAACCCAAAACACAGTGTAATACATTTCTTGCGGGAAATGCTGGAAGATATTATCATAATAGCAATTGGGAGACTTCTGTAAGGTACATGTACTTTATGGAACTCTGTATCATATATATGAGAGGAAGAGAAAAAGAGAGGGAGAGACAAAAGGGTAGGGTGTGTGTGTAGGGGGGAACGACCCCATACAAATAATATTTTATTCTATGGTTCAACTCAAGTTAAAATTCTATGCAATTGTACCACTTTTAAGTGTGCAATTCCTCCACTTTTATATGCATGGCTTAAGAAAGGAGAAGCCACGAAACAAGATAAATAACGTACTCCTTCAAGGAAAACTCAATAAATGTTTATTCACTATCTGCTAAGATGAAATTTCAAAGTACACAGTTTGTAACCATAATATCTCTTTCAAAATTACTGATAAAATTTAAAATAGGTTATTGAAGTTGCTAAATATATTCTCAAAAATCACAGTTCTGAATCAATGTTGAAATTTTAGTGTTAATTATTTAACTCATCTTTATTCTGTGTGTAAAATATAGTTTACCTATGAGAAAAAAAACGAGGCTTTTATGCTTAAACAATTGATAGTGAAGGAAATTTTACTTTATACGGAAACCATTTAAAATAGGTTGAACCTATTTATTGCTTTTGACTAGGTGCAAAATAATGTCTAGGATCAAGAGTATAGTCTTTCTAATTGAACTACTTACGTTTCAGTCCTGATTCAATATTGATTTTGTCAATTACTAATTATGTGATGCTGGCCATGTAATTTAGTACCTAAATCTCAGTGTTGAACAAAATAACAGTATGTACCTCAAAATTGTTTAAGTATTAAGTGAAATAATATCTGTAACATTCCTAGTATAGTGCTGCAAGTACCATAAAACACTTAGCTGTTACAATTATTTAGCGCTATATCCATCTGAGCCTACCACCAAAGGAACAAATATATATGCTATGCTTCTTCCTGTTTTTCTTATTAAATATGCAATTATTATGTTCCACTTTGACTGGAAATTTGGAATACAGGGATGGCAAAAATAAATCAGCATGATCTTCTCACAATGGAGTAAGAGTTAGCAAAGGCCATCTTCTTGCCTGCTTGACCAGGTAGAAATAAATTGGTAATGATCTTTAATTTCCCAATTAATCCCTCATGCTTCCCTATAGATAAATGAATCCAATGTTTAGCTCTTAAGATGTCTTGTCATCACTAGTCCAAAAAACACGAGGCAGTTGGTAGATGGGGAGTGGGGATGTGGCTTTCAATGCCAAGCTAAGAGAACCAGAGGTTTGTCAATGTGTGTCCGCATTGAAGGGGGTCACATTGCCTAGTCTTGGTTCTGCACAGTGAAGAAGATGAAGTCTGTACACTGCAGCTGTGGCACTCAGAACCATAATAATGTTCCCAGGTAAGGGTTAATTTACATATTTTTCAGTGCTTCCCTCATGTTCAGCTAGTATTACCTGATAAACGTTAACTAATGAGCCTCAAAATATTCCAGCCTTAGAGAGAAGTTAAGATCCACCCCGAAATCAACAAGTGTTCTCCCCCAGTTCATAATACCCCATCCAACTCTTGATCCTTTTTGGGTGTATTTAAGGGTTCTCTTACCAAAGAACGTCAGACATGGCACCCTTTTCCCACACAAAATGTTGCTCTAACATTGAATCTCGGTGCAGCAATTCAAGGCAAACTTTGTTTTTTGTTTTTTTTTTTGGATTGTTTTGCTTTCTTTTTTTATTAAAGTTTGTTGGGTTGACAATGGTTCGTAAAGTTACATGGGTTTCAAATGTACAATTCTGTAATACATCATCTATATATCACAACCTAGCTTTTTTTCCTTTTTTTTTTTTTTTTTTAAGCCATAGGGCTTCATACACAATTTATCCAATGACTTCATAAAGCTGAAACATCAAAATAAGTCATGTTTGCTAAACTACAAGATTTGCTCCAGGTTACTTATAGCCAGGCTACTTTTTAGCAGCTGGTAGCCTTTCTCATTTAAAAATAAATGTGTTAACAGTTATCCTGTTCCATAATTAAACAGATGATTATAGTTCAAAGAGGTGTTCTGTGATTGAAATCAGTATGGGGTGCTATTGGAGCACTGATGAGGGCAACAAATTTGAATTACTGTAGTAGGCTCTAGAGGAGAAAAAGAAAGAAAAAGAAAACTGAGAAAAAGAAAAGCTTTCTTTTAAAGAGGGGTTGAGGGATCAATCTTGGAATAACTGTGATCATCAGCAGGATAGCAGCTTTTAACCATGAAAATTTGAAAATCATTCATCTTGGCAAGAGAAAATGGCAATGGTTTTAAAGTGAGAGATTCTGGTTCAAATTTGGTCTTTAGCATTTATGATACATAAAATTGAGGTCATTTCTCATCTCTTTTAAACCTTTGTTTCTTTATCTAAAATATTGGAATAATTATATACGAGTATATTTTATTATTAAGATTGAATTAGTCTTTACTAAAGAACAACAGAAGTCATAAGATAGGCTTCCCTCGGTGTTCTCACAAATAAACCAGAAAGTCTTAAGACTCCATAGGGACAGAGAATAGGGTAGTGGTTAGTCATCTTGACCCTGGGGTTAGGTTTTCTAGGTCTGATTCCCAGATCCACTAGATACAAAATTTGTTTTTAGCAATTTACTTAATCCCTCACTTATAAAGTGGGGATTTTAGTAGTTTCTAGTATTTATATGGCTATGGATTAAGTGAGTTAATATGTGAACGTTTAGAGAAGACTTGGAGTGTCGTAAACATTTTCTTTTTAAGATATGCACCTGCCTCTGTTGTTACTCCATTTCGGGAATAAAGAGGTTTGGCGTTTAAGCCACGCCTGCCTCCTCATGGACTGATTAACTATAGGACTATAGAATTAATCACCATCCTCTTTTCTATATGTTCCATTCCACCTATTTGCTTTACCTTTTTCATCATCATTGAAACTGGCTGGAATCTCCCTGACCTTAAAAAAAAAAAAAAAAAAAAGAAAAGAAAAAAATCCGTCTTCAAAGCCAATTTTCTATTCAGCTACCACTCATTATTCTCATCTTCACAGCCCAGCTTCGTTAAGGAATTCCTTTATCGTGCTCCCGTTCTTCACTCCATTCCATCCTGTCTTACTGACTCTTCAGAGAACTTGCTCTCACAATCACTGATCATTAAGTCCAGTGAACATTTTCAAATTCTCACCTTGTCTGATATTTCAGAAGCACTTTATACTATGTTGGTATTAACATAAACCACTACCTCTGAATAAAATAATAACATCAACAATAGTAATAAAAATAATGTCATGTTGCCTTGATTTATTTGATATCACATTCTTCTGGCATTATTCTTACCAAGCAGATATGGCTTCAGTTGTTACATAAAACCCAACACTAAATATATAAATATGTGTCAACATCTCAACCCTCTCATTTGAATTCTAGCCCCATTTACCCAACTGCCTATTTCTATCTCCATATTCAACAGTTAATTTGTAGTGTCTTCCTCTACTGGCACCCATCTGAATGAACCATAAAAATATCCATTCAATTGCACAAATTGAAAATGTGGGGCTCGTTTAAAACACTCTTCTTCTCTCTTGTCCCTCTTATCAGTGAAGTCTGATGTTCTGTTGATTTGCCTCCTAAATAGCTCTCAGACTTTGCATATCACAGCATCTTCTCTGCCAGGATCCTAATCCCAAACTCTCATCATCTGTTCCCTGAATTAGAGGAACAACCTCCGAAGTGGGCCCACTTCCTTTTGTCCTGCAAATCCTTTTTCCGCAGTATAGGAAAATCTGAATGTGGCTTTCTTGTTTATAATCTTTCCCTGGCTTCCCCACTTTTAACATGTTCAAGGCACACACTTATCTGGTCTCTACCTTACTCTCCAGCTGTATCTTTTAATATTCTCTTGTTCTTTCTTTTCTCTCTGATGTTCCTTCATTTCTTCTAGTGAGCAAGTCTTCTCCCTGTCTTAGGCTATTGCACACACTGTTCCCTCTGCACAAAGCATTCTGTCTTTTCTACCAGATAACCAGTCATCCTTTAGATCTCAATGAAAAGATCCTAGTTTCATTTTCAGGAAAATACTGACGACATTTATCTATACTAATTTTGATCTTTCATTTATATCATACTGTATTTGTCCTTGATAACTTAATCATATTATTTTTAATAAGGCTCTTCCAATAGACTTCTTTTTTTTTATTTTTTATCTTTTAAAGATTTGTTTTTAAATATAGCTAACATACAATATTATATTAGTTTCAGGGGCACACCATAGTTATTCAACATGTATAAACCTAAAGAAGTGATCACCATGATAAGTCCAGGAACCATCTGACACTGTACAATGCTATCACTATATTGAATATATTTCCTATGCTACGATATAGTATATCCCCATTAATTATTTATTTTATACCTGGGAATTTGGACCTCTTATTCCCTTCACCTTTTCCCCCCTTTTAAATTTTTTCAATTACAGTTGACATTCAGTATTATTTTATATTTATTTCAGGTGTGCAGCGTATTTGTTAGATATTTATATAATTTAAGAAATGATCCCCTGACTATACATAGTTATTGCCATATCGTTGACTATATTTCCTATGCCTTACTTTATGTCCCCATGACTATTTTGTAACTACCAATTTGTATTTCTTAATCCCTTCACCTTTTTCACCCTGCCCCCCAACTCCTTCCCTTCTATCACCCCAGTAGATCACAATACCCATCTGAAAACATGCATTGTTATTACAATATTATTGACTATATTCCCTATGCTATACCCTACATCCCCATAACTACTTTGTAACAACCAATTTGTACTTCTTAATCCCTTCCCCTTTTTTTACCTAACTTCCCAAAGCCCCTCCCATTTGGCAACCATCAAAATGTTTTCTGTATCTATGAGTTTGTTTATTTTGTTCTTTAGATTCCACATGTAAGTGAAATCGCATTGCATCTGCCTTTCACTGTCTGACCCTCCACTCAATACAACATCCTCCAGATCCATCCACGCCGCCACAGATAGCAAGAATCCATTCCCTTTCCTGGCTGATCAATATTCCATTGTATATATGTAGTACCTCCTCTTTATCCATTCTTCTTTCAACACCAGGCTGCTTTTAGGATTCTCTCTTTTTCTTTATTGACTTCTGGGCTGAAAACTTTCTGTGTGCCACTTGTGGGGCTAATTGGGCAGTACTCTGCTGTGGTCTGAAGCAAATCTCCAATTATGTTGGTTCTGGGGGCTCTTAGGAGGGGCTTTGATCCAGGCCTAGGTCATCCACTTCCTGTGACTGGCCAGGGGCTACCTGATAGGAGGTACAAAGTGATCTGCAGTTGTTTGCTGCCTGTGCTAAACCTAGAGTCCTGTGGGAGAGTCCACACTGTGCACTGAAGACAGCAGCTATCAGTACCAAGCCTGTGGTAACTCGCCAAAAAGGCAGGACACATTGAGGCCTGCTGTCACCCGCCAGCTCCCTTAAGGTTCAGCCAATGACAAAGCCTCACGTGGTACAGAAGTTGGGTAAGGCAGGGTCTCAGGGATTCACTAGAGCGAGAAGAGTTGTGGTCAACAGTTTATTGTAGATTATGGTTTGGTGCCAGTGCTAACCCTGGAGCTACTCAGACTATCTCAGAGCACATCGAGGCTAGTCCCTGCTTGACTGGAGCTGGTGGACTCAGATAGTTTTCCAAGAAAGTGCAGTGTGGGTGGGGCTGGCTGCTCTCAAAGAAACTGCCTTTGGCATTGGGGGAATTGGGTGGGGCAGGGTCCTAGCTGAGTCAGCAGGGTGGAACATCGGCGCTCACCAGACCAATCAGATACAGATTTGGCCTGTGGGGGTGGGATCAACACAGGAAAGATGGTTTCCACCTGCCAGCTGCCCAGGAGAGGGCTCTTTCACAGGGAAATGGTGACTGTCCTTATCCCTCATCGCACAGCTCAGTCTACCCCCTATATGCCTCTAACGCCCTCCGAGTCACTGTCCCTGAGCCGGAGCCCAAGGTAAGTGTTTGTGAATGAGTGAGACTGTATGTGGATCCCTTAAGAAGATGTCTGGGTTTCCTACTGCGTTCTATATCACCCAGATGGTCGAAATCCCCACTGTCTTTCACAGCCAGATGTTATGGGGTCTCCTCATCCCGGCACCAGCACTCTGGTCTTGGAAGCCTGGTGTTGAGGGCTGGGGTCCCTCACTCCTCCAGGGAGAAACTCTGTGGCTGAACTATCACTCCAAATTCTCAACTACCACATGGAGGTTTGGGGCCAGTCTCTTTTACGTCTCTGCTTCTCCTACTAATCTCGATGCTGCTTCTTTTTTTCATATCCTTAGTTATAAAACTTCTGTTCAGCTAGACTTCAAATGATTCTCCATGCTGATTGTTCTATAATTTAATTGTAATGTTAATGTGTTCATGGAAGGAAGCAGGCACAGTGTTTATCTACTCCGCCATCTTGGATTTCCTCTAGATTGTACTTTTGACAACAGCAAAATGGTGTCTGTTTTACTCACCATTAAATTCCTCAATTTTTAAAGAGCTATAAAGCCCCAATTCTAGCAAGATTTTTTAAAGTGATTTTTTTTTTCTCCTAGTTTTAGAAACTACCACTCTGGACTCAACACCCTGGACTAAGTATAATTTCATGTTAATGGGTAAAGAAACTCCACAAAATTTAAAACATTAGAGACAAAAACCAATTAAACTATGTTACTTTTAATTATCATTAAATACAATGGTTAAAATGTTTTTATAAATTAGAATGACCCTCATTGATTTCAGTTTTCTCCCTGAATTTGAGAAAGTTCAATTGACTGAGTACTCTTAGGACCTGCATTACTCTATCACATTAGAGGCATTCAGTAAAAGAGATTCCTGCAGCAAACAATAAAGTAGTATATTCAAGGAATTTGTTGGGCAACATACATACTAAAGTATGAAAGAAAAGAGCTTATTCTTTATATTTTAATGAACTTTTCTAGTGTGAAAATTAAGGTCCCAAAGAGAATGTTCCTCTCAAACTCTCCAATGGTGAAATCCCATTAGACTTTGTCAGCCTTATTTGAAAAACAAAGGTACAAATCTCTGCTTAAATAGTTTAGGGATACATACATATCAAAAGAACAAGGGAAATCCCAGCGGGTTTCCAAATTTCAGAGGTTCAGTTTCAGGTCACTAGCACCATTCTATCTCTGGATTTAGGTAATGAAATGACATAGTTAAGGATACCAAATTGTTATGAACAGGTAAAAACAAGATTTGGAATTCCTTCACTAAGGCAGTAACCCCAGAGTTACCCCTCATTATTTACCATCTATAACAAATCAAAACAAAATAAAACTCAATGGACAGAAAAAAAATAAAATAAAGGAGGGCAGAAAAACATAAGTTGGTGTATAAAATGTGAGATAGATAGGAAGATAGGTAGGAGGGAGGAAGGGAGGAAGGGAGAGAGCTAGCGCCATCTCCATGTCCTACAAAACCTTCGGTTTATATAGAATTTATATTATTCTCCCAAAAGAAGATTCATACAATTTTTTCCAAGTCAAGTTGTCTTTTCAATCTTAGTTGTGGAGGGTGCCATTCAGTTTCAAGTTGTTGTCCTTTCAGTCTTGGTTGTGGAGGGCGCAGCTAAGCTCCAGGTCCAGTTGCCGTTGCTAGTTGCAGGGGGCGCAGCCCACCATCCCTTGTGGGACTCAAGGAGTTGAACTGGCAACCTTGTGGTTGAGAGGACACTGGCCCATGTGGGCATTGAACTGGCAGCCTTCGGAGTTAGGAGCACAGAGCTCCAACTGCCTGAGCCACCAGGCCAGCCCTGCATACAATTTTTACTTGACCTATTCATAAAATGTTTTTGCTATAGTTTCTGAATATGTATAAATTATTTGATTCAGCCAATTCTTACTATATTTCATATATGTGTGTGTGTATATATATATATATATATATATAGAGAGAGAGAGAGAGAGAGAGACAGAGAGAGAGAGAGAGAGACAGAGAGAGACAGAGAGAGAGACAGAGAGAGACAGAGAGAGACAGAGAGACAGAGAGACAGAGAGACAGAGACAGAGAGAGAGACAGAGAGAGAGAATATGTTATATATATTTTCTGAGACAATAATCATCAACTCAGTGGATTCAATAGCTCTCCAAGTGACGCTACAATCACTGAAGATTTCAGAACTACGAGAGTGAATTTGTTATGACTTTAACTGAGCTTGTAGCCACATATAACTCAGGGAAAACTTTGTTTTTGTCATCTGGGTTTGAGACAAATATGTAATTCCCTAAAACTTGCTTTCTAATTTATATGCCTTCATCCAAGAAAGTTACATCTGAAGTCCAGCTTATTTTCCCAGTGAGGAAGATGGGCTACTGCAAGTTAGAATAGCAATTATTTTTCTTAAATTCCTTCAACATGTGGATGGTTATTTTCTAATAGTTCTGTGATGTCTAGCAGCTAATGTGTATTAACAAGTGATTGTCAAAACTCTCAGTTAACTAATGATAGCTGTTTTTGAAAATGTTCATGTAACTAGATAAGATTTCTGATGAAACTCTTCATGTCCTCTGCCTACCTTCAAGGTGACATAATTTTGCACTGACATCATTTCTTCAACGATTTGGAGTAGAATCAATTTTCAATTCAAGAGAGTGAAAAACATTGGCTACGATCCCACATTTATGAGTGTTTCTAGGTTATACCATTAAGGGCTAACAGACTTGGTAAATTTTTAGGTTCACTGTATTCATTTATAAGCCTCTATGCATTATTAGATTTTTATTTTGCAACACTACATTAATGCAGAATTTTAAAAGAAGATATATTTACCTTTATTCCCTTAACTTCAATTAACTTACCCATATCTACCAAGTGTTTAAAAGTTACTTGTATTGATTAGTTTTGTTGTGGTGAATAATAATAAAAAAAAGATCCCAAATGTTCACTGTCTTACATTTCATCTTACAGTACCTTGCAGTTTATAGTAATTATTTCTCACTCATGTTATAATGCCAGCACCTGTGGCTTGGCTTTTGTGGCTCTGCCTCATTTCTAGTCTTACGCTGAAGGAGAAGCTTCTGTTTGGAACCAGTCATTCTCATGGCAAAGGAAAACGGCTCTAGGAACTTTTATTTGTAAGTGGCATCATTCACATATGCTTATATCTCATTTGCAAAATCCAGGCACATGGCCAAAACCAAAGTCAATTCGTTGAGGAAGTGTATTCCTTCTACAAACCATAGGGACATGATAGGTCATGTGGCAATGGGAGAGGATATAACTTTTTTTAAAGGAGGTGAGAAGTGAATAATTATGAATAATAATAAATCGACAACAATACCTATATTATTTAAAATTTGTCTGGAGCCTACAGATGTTCTGTCTGTTGGACGGCTGATTATCCATATATATATATATATATATATATGTATATATATATACACATATTTCAATACTCAGCCTATAATTTTCCTGGTATCATGAACATAGGTTTAAGTCATTGGTACTACTGGAAATTTCTTGATTGTTGAACATCTTAACTTATTGGTAAAATCTTTAATAACACTTATTTTAATTAGTTCTTCAATGATATAATTAACTCAATTGATGACAGTCTTGCCCACCTTATATTCAAAGTGGTTCCTACAAAATTGGGTATTCTCTACCTCCTATAGCCATAAATTCCAAGAAGACTGAAATTAATGAAAACCCTAGTACTAATAATGAAATTACAAGCTATATGATAATTGGCCATCACCTGCACTGATCACTGTTAGTATGAGAAATAGCACAGCTGAGCTATTTTAATAGGTCCATCTATTTTTAAGGTATGTGGAAATAATCTAATCTTTTATCTAGTTTTGTTTTTATTTCCTAAACTTGTTTACTTCCTTTAAGTAAGGAACTTTCCACCCAATAATTGTCTTTTTGAAATTGGGATACATCTTTCAATTGATGTCTGTATTCATTGTGGTAGTGTTTTAATTTTTTCTCTTATAGGCTATAATGAAACTGAAATTATGTCTAAAATTTTGGAACCTCTGTGTTCATACAGTATGGCTGACTGGTTCTCAATAAATCCTATTCTACTCAGTGTTATAGACCATTTCCATAGGAAGAAAACTACCTGGAAGTTTTCATGGTTTCACATTACTGACAGTCTCAGTCACTTAGTCTCCCAGGAGTGTTCTGGCCTCATCTGGCTATGTCTGATAGCTTTTGAGTCTTCAAGGTTTATATCCTACCATCAACACTATTTCACCTTTACTTTTATATGGTATGCTCTCTTTCTTTTAAGTTTGTCTAGTAGACCTACTCTTAGTACAAAACTTGGACATACAGCCACAATTCCTTTCTTTACGCTTACTGTTTCATTAGCACATCTTTCTTCTTTCAGCATAGTGGAGGTACTAAGAGTTACAGTGTCAATTAGTTATTTCATTGCCAAAAATATGTATTAGTTGTGTAAATTACGAGCAATGATACCTTAACGAGAAGGCAATTTAACACAAGACGCAGCTTCTGTTGTTACAGGACCACATGACCAATTTGCCCAGGTCAGTCCTAGCTTGTATTTATTGTTTTTATGTTACTATTAGTAATGCTTTTTTTTTTTACTCTCACAACTGTACGAATTTGGACAATAAATTATATAAGTACCATATTTATTGTAAATATAGTATCTTCTTCAAAGCTGGATTTAAACTTGACTTCTTTTTTGCACATTTTTTCTTAGTACTTCCCTTTAAATATAAATCCACATATTTCCCAGGCATGCTCTTTCATTAAATGTGTCGTACTTACTTCTGCTTATCTTTGCACAAACTTTGCCATCTTGTAACACACTGAATAGAACCTGAAAAATGTTGTTAATTATTTGCTTAAAATTCTCACATATGTACACACTTATTGTAGTTGCTCCACCCATTTGGAGACAGTTTCCACTTGATTTCCATTATCAATTTTTTCACCCTTCAGAGATCATTGTAACCATCTAGCTGAATCATTTCAGTTCATTCTCCAGAATCTTCCCTGAACACACTAAATATCAGGCTCACAATTTACAACTAAATATCTGTCTCTTTCTAGCCCCATATTTAAAACACTAGACCATCTTTCATTGTTATTTTTCCTTTAGTATATCTCTTATTTTCCTTTCACATATGTATTATTCTCTAGAACCTCAAATCTTTTAATAAATAGGTCTCTTTTTAAAAAAACTAATGATAATTTCTACCACTTTCAAGGTGAAAGTACCTACACATACATTCTCTTATAAGATAGTTTTTTCTTGTACTCATTGTGTCCACTGAGAAAAAAAATAGATTAAGAAAACGCTGTCTTCAATCATTTTTCAATATGTGTATATCAAATCATTACATTGTACAACTTAAACTTACACAATGTGATATGCTAATTATATTTTGATAAAACTAAGGACAAAAAGTAAAACACCTTCCTCCAACTTGTTGAATATTGGGTGACAAATGTTGATGCAAGTCCTGACCTATCCATAAATTCCACCACTTCCACCCAGAAGAGTCTGCATATTCACTTATTTCTCATGTAAATCATAGAATGCACCAAAATAATACTGAGACATGAGAAAAGGAATAATGGAATGAGCCAAAGTGGAGGCGGGGGGAAGGGAAAAAGAAAGTCGTAGTCACTGGGCTGGAATCACAGAGCATTTATGGTGGAGGGAGATTGTAAAATGAGAGGCTTGCAGATTATGGGAGAAGAGGAAACCAGATATAAAATGTTTCCAGGTGTTGTGAAGTAAATCCTTTTGATATGAAAGAGCATGCCTGGGAAATATATGGATTTATATTTAAAGGGAAGTACTAAGAAAAAATGTGCAAAAAAGAAGTCAAGTTTAAATCCAGCTTTGAAGAAGATACTATATTTACAATAAATATGGTACTCATATAATAAGAAACTGGAGTAAAAAGTATAAATTTCTTTCATTTTCTTAAGTATTTATTTATTAATTAACTTAGATGATTGTATTGCACTGTTTCCCCGAAAATGAGACCTAGCCGGACAGTCAGCTCTAATTCATCTTTTGGAGCAAAAATTAATATAAGACCCGGTCTTATTTTACTATAATTTTACTATAATATAAGACCGGGTCTTATATTAATTTTTGCTCCAAAAGACGCATTAGAGCTGATTGTCTGGCTAGGTCTCATTTTCGGGTAAACATGGTATATTCTTTCAATGTGCCTCATTTCCTAGTCTGACTCACATGGAAGACTAACTATATCAATAGTAGTGTAAAACATTAGTGGTACTTTGATTTCTAAAAGCCAAGACATTCAGGTGCAGGCTTCTTAGCAAATCTGGGGCCTATTCCAAGCATATGAAAAGTTCCCACATAATTAGGGCCACCATTAAAAATCGACTAATTAATAATGTCCACAGCAATACCCATAATCTACTATCCACTGCTATATTTGGCACTGAGTTAAAACATAAGCCTCAGCCAATTTGGGCTCCCATAGCAAAGGAGACTGGATAACTCAGAAGGATTTCTGGAAAGCCAAATGAATTCCTGGAGACTATTCCAATCACAATTTTCTTTCTGAGACAGGATTCTATCAATGACAAGGAAAAGACTAACTCAATTTGAAATAGTCAATATAGCACCATCTTCCTGGGCTCAAAACCCAAATCCAAAAATCTAGTACCCTCTAGACTTCTGTGCAGAAACCTAAATACACTTCCCAAACATTACAGATATATTTATTGCTCCAGGGTATTGTACAACATCACACACATCAAATCTGATATCAAATTGAATCTCTGAGATTTTCAACCTCAGACTTAAACTAAAAATGAGCCACAGAAGACTACTGTGCTGGGGGTAGGTGGGGAAGGGGATGTAAACTCTGTCAATGAGTACAGGAGGCAGCCAGCCAATAGAGTTCCCTTAAGACAAACTGCATTGTTATTGTGCTACCTTTTGATAGACCATGGAGAAATTAAACTCTTATTCCATTTTTTAAGTGCAATATTAATCTTAGTTGTACAGGTTAAAGAGATTCGAGGAATGTAAAACTTATTAGGAATGAGCCAATTACTTTTATAAATGTGCCATTTTTAAGTGTATTTATATTGAAGGATTGGACCAAAGGAAGCCCTATCTGCCTTTGGTGGGGGAAAAAAGCCTAAAACAACTAATGAATCTCTGGTTTCATTTGAATGACCAATCTAGCCCCCACCACTGCCCACCGTGTCCCTGCCCCTTTTCTATATAGCTCCATGACCTTGGTAATATAATTGACAATCCAGGTGCCCAATGAATTGGTTTAGTTGCACCAATATGATAAATTTAATAAATAATTAACTATCCATGACACATTATTCAAAAAGAAAGCATTTGAGTATGCTCACACCTTTGATGCGTGCCAGATGTTCTCCAGTCGAACATACTGTCAAACTAATGAGCTGTCAGAGTCTATGTGTTCGCTGTATCTGTAGCAATTTTGCTTTAATTTCAGAGATTTTAATCTCTTTTTTATTCATATTAAAAGTTTAATGATACATAGCACTATAGAAACATTAGCGATTAATATAGTTTTATATATCAGTCTTATTTAAATATATCATAAAAAGTACAGAATAATAGAATCAGTCTATTTAGGCCATAAGTGAAACAATGTAGCCTCCAAACTACAGGTTTTTAAATGAAGTAAAACAGAACAGTGGGGATGCTAGTCTATTTACCTAAATCTAAAGAATAAAAATAAACGTTTTTCTTTGCAATGGAAAAAGGATGCTTTGATTTAAAAAGCAATTTGTTTTGTCAATTTTAAGGTAGTAATTGGATTATCCTTTTAGGATTGTTCTTCATTCTCCTAGGAGCTAATTCCTTTTTTACTTTCAGTTCTCATTTGGAAAGCTGCCTATTCAGAGACTCTCTCTTCAGATTAGGTTATGCTACTGGCGACCTGGACCTACCTATTCTCCCAGGTGGTCATGTCATTTTTGGAATAGTTCATCCCTTTATTTCTGGTAGACTCTTGATACAATTTTCTGCTGCAGACTGGTTAAAAATCATCCTCAATCTACTTGAGAAATGTCTTCAGAGGAATATTATACCTATATATATTTTTTAGCCTTTTCTTCTCACTGCCTTAATTAAAAAATATTGGCGGATTTACTTTTAATATTTTTTAAATGGAAATTTTGAAACAATGCATTTGCATTTGATGAGAATTCAATGAACAAACTTTTGGATGTAAGGAGTTAATGGAGTCATAAATTAATCTAGATGAAGACCACACATCAAACTTTCAAATTAAGGGTTTGTGCAATTTTATTTGATGCCAGTTTGCAGTCTTCATGTTTATATTTCTTTTCTTACTAAATAAAATTCCTGTATGCCAGTGTATTTTTATAGGTGTTATGGACGAAATAGTGTTCCCCTCAAATTCATATGTTAAAGTCCTATCCCTCAGTGCCTTAGAATGTGACTGTATTTGGACACGCGGCCTTTAAAGAGGTGATTTAGGTTAAATGAGGTTACAAGAATGGGGTCCTAATCTAATATGATTGATGTGTCCTTGTAATAAAAGACATAGACACGCACAGTGGAGAGGCCGTGTGAGGACACAGAGAGAAGGTGGACAAGGAGAGAGGCCTCAGGAGAAACAAAACATGCTAGCACACTGACCTCAGACTTCCAGCCTCCAGAACGGTGAGAAATGCATTTCACTTGCTTAATTAAGCCACCCAGTTTCTGGTGGTATTTTGTTTTGGCAGCCCTAAAAACTAATACATGAGGTAAACACTAATGGCTACCTAATAGCTGAAAACATTGACATTTTATAAAATTTAAGTAAATCCTTATGCTAGCTGTCTCTAATTAGATCTATAGATAAAGTTTGATCCAGTACATGTTTGAACCATTAGTCCACTTGACTCTAAGCACAAGTTCTATTTACAACTTTATCAATCATGATAGTCCAATATGTCAGGGTGTAAAGAATTACAAAAAAGATTTAGTACTTAGTAAATGTGTATATTATGTTTATTTTCCCTCTGCTCAAATGTTGCTTTGGGATTTCCATACCCTGGGAGATTTACTTAATACAATTTGACTCAAATTCCCAATTTCACCATCATAGAAAACTCAGTGACCTCCCTCAAATTTTATTATTCTTCTGATTTTTTTTTTTTTACATTCCCACATGGCTACCTCATTCTCCTACATCTACCAAGGTAATTTAATAATTTCCCCACCCACCTAACATATACACACTGTAGCTCATAGCATTAATCTACCCATCACCAAATTTAGTCACAGCAGGTATGTCATTATATTTGTAATTTTATTGAAAATTATTTTCAGGATCATAGTAGGTGCATGTTCAGAACACATCAACAAAGGGGGTGGAAAGTACTTTGAAATGTGATGATGTTCCCTATATTGCTGACCTTAAGAATGCTACTTATTTTCCTAAGAACTCTTACTTTACCTCTCAACATCTTTATAATATTCAAGCTCAAGGAACATGACTCTGATTTGCATAACCTGACTTTCTCTTCATTGCTCCAGTATCTTAACCTGTATATCTCTTGGAGAATTTTCCGAATAAGCCAATTTTTTGTTCTCATTCTTACTTCTGAATTTGTCACCAATTTTAATGTGCATATTCATGCAATATTTTTAAAACAGAATCTTCATTGTATGTTTTATTAATTTTACCTTCTCTTTGTTCACTGGAATTATATTGTAAGCAATTCTTAAGGTCATTAATTACATTCTGAAGTATTTACAATGCTTAACATATTATATTATTTAAATGCTCCATAATTTATTAACTATTCTGCAATTGAACATGTTAGCTGGATCTCATTTTTTTGCAATTCAAAATAACACTGAATGTCTTTAAACATAAGTCTTCTTGTGAATTTCTGGCTATTTTATAATTGATATCTGAAAAGGGGACTACTGAATCAAAGTAACCAATAATTCCCACTAAAAATCAATGCATATTGTAATGTATTACTTCAGCAATTTATGAAAAGAATATTATACAACATGAAATGATCTGTAGCTTATAGTTTAGAAACTCTTGGAACAATTGCATATAAAGATAAATAAATAAATATCTACAAATATTTACAGAGAGAGATAGAAATTAATATAATTTGTCATTGAAAGATTTTAATCTGGGTAAACAGATAATTTGGTTCATTTTCTAGATATATTATCCTGAGAATAGTTAACTGGTTAGTTGAATAGTTTAGTCCAAAGTTGATGAGCTTTTTAACTAAACAAAGTGTAGAGGCAATGAAGGTTTGATTTATAAGAACGGCTCACAAGTTTCTTGTCAAGTGATCAGGTGGATTGTGGGGTTGATTTGTGAAATGGAAAATGTAGGAAGAAAAGGTTTGAACGTGTGCTTCCTAATGTACATTTTGAGTTGCAGATGATAATGAGAATCAGAGGTGAGAATGTCAGGTATTTATGCTAGATCTGTGGCAAGTAATCAGATTCTATTAGAATATTTCTAAACATTGTTAACTAAAAGTATAGGAAAAGATAAGGGATGGGGTAATAGAAAATGTCCAAGGTTGAGGTATAAGAAGAAAAGGATTTAGTTGAAACTATACTTACATATGAAAAATCTAAAAAGAAAAAGGTGAACAGAAAGCTTTTTTAAAAAAAATCTCTCGTTTTCTTTCAAATTTATCAGAGTCCTTCCTTGCACTATTAAATATAAATCAAAGAACTGAGTTCTTGGATAATGTTGAAGTTGGACTAACTTTCAGAAAGAAAAGCCTATGAAAGTTTTCTAGAAGTCTCATTTAAAAAAAATGTCTCATGAGCTAAAGAATATTCAGAACAATGGCTTTAACCTTTAGAATATGGGTTATTTTATTTTATTTTTGAGAAACAAAAAGAAGTATAACTATTAGATAAAAACAAAAGTAATTTTCTAAATGAGATGTAATTTCTAAAACATCTTTTGAGAAGCTGTGAATAGCAACCTTTAATTATGATTGGGATTTGTACAGAAATACTGGTACACCAGTGTAAATGTTCTACTTTCAGTGCTTTTCCAAAATGAGGGACGATGACAATAGCAACTTAGCAACTAAAATAACAGAAAATATGGTGTCTTATTAATATTCCTTTTACTCAGATACAGACCTTGTCATGGGAAGATCTTCTTTTGTTTAAACTAGTCCTAATTACTATAATAGCTTGCTAATTTTGCTTTCCTTGAAGTCATTCCAGAAGCTTAAATTCTAACTAAAATGATGCTACTCAATTTCCATTTCTTCTCCTGCCCATGCGCAGAGATGCTTTTGCACTTTCTTCTAAATATCCTAAATGCATCTAGAGCAAATATGTTAGGCATGTATCTCACACATCAGATTATCATCGATTTCAGATTTTCCTGGACATCAATTTTTCAGTTTGAAGGTTTGGAGGTTATATCTTGTTTCTCTTTAATTCTTTCCAGTTTGAATTAGATCTTTAAAGCCAGTTAGAGGTCATAGGAATTCATTTGAGTTGCTTTTCTAAATTGCTCTATCATTTGTTTCTGAAAGGAAAATCATGTTTAGAACAAAGTCCCCCTGAAAATATAAAAAGATCTGTTTGGTGTAATCAGAAACTTTTTTGTTTTGTTTTGTTTTTTTCTCTTGTCCTTGCCACCTATCTTTTAATCACCTCACTGCTCATTTGTAATAAATGGTTAAAAGACAAGTTAATGAAAACAAATTTAACAAGCACATTTTTACATAACAACTCAATTGAAAGAATGAGGTGTCTTAAGTCTACCCCTGTATTTAAAAACATTAAAAAAAAGGAAGAAAGGAAGAAAGAAAACAGTGAGCTTAGTACATTTTCGTCCATTATACAAAAGAACAGACAAAACAAAACATTTCGTGTATTTGACAAGTAATATAAAAAGTTATGAAGAAATGTTATATTTTAAATGTATAAAAGAGTAAGTTAGAAAAATTTGAATAAGTAAGTTATTTTGAGTTTTAATTACACATAACATTATGGCCATAACTTTACATAGCTTGATAATAGAAAGAGTTAAATAAATTTTGATATTTGATTGTTGAAGAGCGGTTAGAGATTTATGAAAGATTTTTAACACAGAACTTTGGGAACATGAGAAGTCAATACTTTTCTGATGATGGTAATAGGTAGGTTGATTATATAATTTATTATCAGCCAGCAAAGTTTTGAAAATATCTTATAAGAAAAGATATTAGCATGAAATATTTATGTCTTGAATGCATTTATTTATATTGATTAACATATTTGATTAAACAAATATACCAAAAACATTTTTTTCTTTCTACATGTCCACACTTTGTTTTACCATTGGACAGCAAAACAGGTCATTTTTCAAAAAGAGGTATTGGTAACATTTCTATGGAAAGGGTCATATAGGGAGAAAATTGTGGTGCCAGGCAATCCCACAGATATAACGAAGTTTTAAATTGGGACTATGAGAAAAGACCTTGGAAGAAGCTAGTTTTCCAATGCGAAGTTATTCCAAATCTAACTTGGCTTATTTTAATGCAACTATTAATACTAAGACAATTAAAAAAATGAAAACTAAAAGGATAAATGCTAATTTGTATGATCCAGACTACTCCAACAGATATAAAAGGGCTAAACTTGGATTTATATGCACCCAGTAACCACGTAGAAAATGACATATTTACATTACAGAGAAGAAATGTTTCTATTCTCTGAAAGGTAAAACTTTGGTATAAATGAATAAGTGAATTAATATTTATTTGAAATATTCCTAATCATGATAAGTAAACCAAAAGCACATTAAGACATAATTTTCAAGGTTTTATTATGCAATGTGCTGTTTTTTTCTTAAATGAGCACTTAAGCTATTCTTTTTTGATTCATTTAAAAACTTTTCTATATAATATCCTATATAAAATTAAAAAGTACTAAATCGGTCAAAAACTTCTTTGTTAAAACAATACATTTTAATCTCTATCTTTTATTCATGGGAAAAGTTGAATTTTGATAAAATATTTTTATAAATGGTAAAATATGATTAATATTAAAAACACATATTGAAACCATACTATCTCATTTAGTTTATTTCAACAAACTCAATAATCTGTCTTCTTTTATTATATCTAATTATAATTTATCTTGACAGGCATTTCTTCCTTTTTCCCTCCCATTGGTACACTCAAAGCCAGTGTCAAATTTGAAAACCATCTGTTGAGGATAATTAATATTCACAATTATCTATTACAGAAAAATTGTCTTAGCCAGATGACCAACATTTGTGGTAGACTCATCTTCACTTTTCCATTGAAGAGTGATAACGTGTGTTCTTTGCAATTGTATGTATACACTGAAAGTAAGTAATGCGATTGGCTGTAATATATTAGCCATTCCCCATGTCATTTAATAGATATCAAATGCCTAGAGTTTAAAAACTAAAATTATAAGTACAATGTTTCTCCTGTTACATAATTTGAAAATTTATTTCTCTGATATCACTTGTTTTTAAAACAATTCAATTAATATTTATTCAATAATTTTCAAAGTATTTATAAAGATAATCCACACTGTGTTGTCATACTTATATAAAAACATTATCATAAGTTTTTGTAATGTTTTTTAACTCAAAATATATATATAAAATAAGTTAAAATACTCCATGTAAAGATATTAATTTTAATATTCTTATTATTTTGAAATACCACCATTTGTTTAACAAACTACCCCAAATTTGTTTGATATTTTCAATTCTTTGCTAGATCAGTGACATTAAGAAAATCTTTAGAATTAAGTTTTTGTCCACATTTAATCTATATTTTTATAATATATTCTTAAAATTGTACATACAAAAATGTGCAAATTTCTTTTTTTGCCTATGTTGGTATTTGCATATATACAGGTATCAAAATGTGAATATCAACATAAACAAAAAATAAGTTTGCACATTTTTGTATGTACGATTATATATATATGTATTTAATATTTGGTACTATAATAGGAAGATAAAACGATGTCTCTATTCTTTGTTTTATTTTGTTGAGCAATTAATTTTTATATTGTTTTATATACTCTTCTTTAGGAATGGCCTATTCATATAATTTATGTATTTTTTTATTGGGTGCTCATCTTTTACTTATTTGCAGAAATCCTTTACTTATTGAGGAAATACACACTTTACCTTCAATGTATGTTGCAATCAAGGGTTTCTTGATCTGCTTTTAAGTTTAGTTTACCATTCCTCAGATATATAGAAATATATTTTTTTATTTTTATGTATAATAGTTTATCTTTTTCATGATATCTACTTTTGGACTCATGCTCATAAAAACTAGAGCAATACTTACGTTGTATCCCTCTATTATTCTAATGATTTTACAATTAAAATTTAGGTCATTCACCAGTTTTAAATTCATTTTGGTATATCTACTGCACCTGTTTTAGTCAGGTTTCGAGCCATTCCTGGAATTGTTGAGTTCATAAGCTCCACCAATTTTTGTAATGTAATTGCATACAATTTTCCACATATTGTTTCAGGTATCTTACACTTTAAATGTTCTCTGTACATTATACAAGCAAATTCTTCAAAAAAATTTCAAGTCACTGATTAGTACATATGATCTGTTCCATGTTTTTCTGTCATACACAATGTACTTGAACTTTGCATTACATAGGGTACAAAAAGAAAGCAAAATAGAGAATGAGATAAAAGATGAGATTATATTACATGAACTGTTTTGAGATCAACTAAGGGAATGGCTGCAATCAGGCAGACACTTATTTCTGTACAGACGGTGAACAGGACTGAGACTCACGGTAAGAGTATTTAAGGGTGCTTAAGTATATACATCTATGAAATATCATCGTTCATCTCTTGAAGTCATTCATAATGCTGATGGGACAGAGACTCGATATGTTGGAATTGTTCCTTTTGAAACCACTATTTGAAGATTCTCTTTCATAGCATGAAACACCTATCAAACAAAATATAAGATACATTCTAGTCCTTTAAAACCATTTAAATTATTTCATAAACATAGTTTTAAGTACTTTTATATATGCATTTATGTTACAGTCAATGAGGCTTAAAAATGTTGTTCCAATTATTATAAATATAATACAAAATTAATTCATATTTTAGGCTGATTTTCTGTGGAAACCTTATTTTTAAAAAAATCCCTCAGGCTCATTTCCTTTCTGGTTGTCTTTTCTCTGTAACTTAGTAACATCTGTCAGTGAAGAATCCCCAGGGAAGAGAAGCTGCTTCCCAATCCTGAGTCATTCACCTAGGCAACAGTGGGATGCAGGTGGACAATGTCCTCCAAAGTGGGATTAAATTGCATTGGCTGTTACAGACTATTTCCATGCCCCCATTTCCTCAAAACAAGAGTTTATCATTCAAATGTGCATTGGCCTGCCTCAAAGGATGCCCTGGCAACCTTTTTAGCTCTTTTCTCCTAGAATCCACATCCCTCCAACAAGAGCCAGAAGCTCCCCAGTTTTGTTTTAGTCATCCAATGTGTGAAGCTATTGGAACCAGGATATGTAATTATAAACTTAAATATATAATAAGCATTTATAATTATTCTCATTCTGTAGGATTCTTATGTTTGGATGAATGATTCTCCAACTGTCACTCAACTATAAAATGGCCAGGAGCCTGAACATAAGACATAAACAATTGAATCAGTGTTTAATGAATTTCCCCTGGGCCTCAAAAAGTTATTATAAAAGCGGGGTGAGGGGAAACAATTTTATACTACATTTCTTGCATTCAGGGGCACACGTTTGAAATTTATTTTTTATCAGTACAGAAGCCTCCTCACATTATCACCTATCCTTAGAATAATTCCCATGTAATCTAGCATGCCATGGCCCTTTCTGTCCTCTCTTCATATAAACTTGAAATAATTTGTTACATAATCTTAATATTATCACTAAGCCTAGTCCACTTTCACATCCCCTTGGTGTGTACCCTTTCCCTCCTGCTTCTCTCATCTTTTTCTCAAAAATTGGGAGGCAATGTGTAGTATAATAATTACTGAGAGTCCTAGGTTTTTCAGAATACTGAAAGACAGGCCTGTGTATCCAGGAATATAAAAATGTGCAACTTATTGATGTCATTAACCTTCTATTTAGTTGTTTTTTATTTTCAGGAATTGAGTCTTGGCCCACACTTGTAAAGAATTTTTTGGATAAGCTTCTAAAGCACTCTTTGACCACATTCTTCTATAATGCTAACAGTGATTCTCCATAATGATTCTCACAATTAATGAGGTGGATTAGGAAACACAAATTGGTAGTTACAAAAGAGTCACAGGAATGTGAAATACAGGATGGGGAATATAGTCAATAATATTGTAAAAAAACTATGTATAGTGTCAGGTGGGTCCTAGATTTTTTGAGGGGAGCACTTCATAAATTATATAAATGCCTAACAACTATGCTGTACACCTGAAATTTACATAAATAATATTGAATGTCAACTTTTACCTGTCAGTCTTCAGAGGGAGAAGCTGTCCTCCTCACACCAGGCTTGTGCACAGCTAATGCATTTGCAATCTCTTGGGAGCTGCAATCAAGGACTCAGGCCCTCCACCAGTCATGCTTCTAGCATGTTTTTTGCCTTTCTAGCCATTGTGCCCTCATTCCTAGGACTCTTTATATGAGACCTTGGGGAAAGGTTATTTTCACGCAGCTCTGGTGAGGCCTCTGTATGGGGAAGGTGAGGGAAATCTTGAAGACACTTTTTCCCACCCTCACTCAGTGCCAGGTACTTTTTCACTCGTAGCCCTGCCCCCTGGACCTTCTGTCTCCCACTACCCCAGGGTCCAATGGACTGCCCAAACCTTTTGTTTCGGACTCCCTCAATAGCAGGATGACCCCCACATCTCTGCTGATCCACCTGACCATTAACCTATAATGGCATTCCATGGGGAAAAATGGACCACTGGGAGTTCCTCAGTTTTAGACTTTTATTTGTACCATTGCAGTACGTGATTAAAGGCTTAACTCTTTTTTTTTTTTTTTTTTTTTGACTTATTGCTTTAATTGGCTACTCCAATACCTGGTAGCTCAGTTCTCTCTTTCCCAGATTAGTTGAGCTCCTGACATGAACATCCATCATTTTAAGATGAAATAGCAACACATTAAAATAAGGGATCAACACAAGCAATGGACTTTGATGCCAAAAATATTTAGCTAACAGGTACTCAGCATTGTGCATTGCTGATACCCACAGATTTCCAATACTCACTTTAGCCATCTGCTACTATGTTAGCAGCCATATCAATTGAGAGTGTTCTCAGATGACTAAAACCTATCCAGCATTCCATCTCCTTTCCCTTCTTATTTGTATCCTATTTCTTTTTCCCTTGGCAAGAAGAAGTATAATCATTGCCAATTCCTTTGGCAATTGACCTTATGCCGAAAAATATTTAGCTCAGATAAAATCAGGTGATGTATGTTATGGAAGCTGAGGGGAGAGAGTCGATATCATGGCAGAATTAACATAAAAATATTTCTCTGGTAGACTATGAGCAATTCAAAGTGCAAACAATGTTTGTCTAATCGCAGACCATGGTTAGTATTAATAGTTTAGTTAAATGCTTTAGGAAAATTCTTGGCATAAATATGGGCATGATATAGTTTTTGAAAGCATATATATTTCTAAATCTGGTCAAATATTGACTTTTTTCATATAGGACTTCAATAAACTTTATAAATTATAATAATCATATAATGTTTATATGGAAAAATAGTCACAAGATTATAAATTTTAATTACATGAAAATTATTCTTCATAGTCTCATATTACATGTAAAATAAAATATAGGTAAATTTATATTTTATGATAAGTTAATCCAATAAAAATGGTAAAATCATTAGACAGTAACTTCCTAGTTTTGAAATTATTTTTTTTCTACTAATGCATGTTAGAAATTTATATATTTGTATTTTAGTCATAAAGTCTAGTTGGGAATATTATTTGTAAAATGTTTTTATGGAGGGTACCAAAAAATGCATACACATTTTAAATGAGGAATAAATTATATTAATTGTAATAATATATACTGATAAAACAAAGATTAATACAAGTCACGTTTGACTTCTGCAACTACAAGAGGTGCTCGGAGTGGTTACCAACAGTGTCCAGACACTTCTGATTATAGCGAACTACTGCTTGAGCATAGATAACATCTCTTAAAATGTGTATACATATTTTTGGCAACCCCCGGTATTTGAGATCCTTTTTTTTCTTTTTGTATCAAATCATAGAAGAAATTTCTCTGCCCTGAATTCCTTCTTTCTCTCCTTCCTTTTTCATGTGAAATAGACATAGTATATTGTTTTTCAAGAGAATCTTATTTCTTTTCCTTAGTTTTGAAGTTTCAATTTTAGAAGAAAAGGAGGGTTTTAAATTATGAAGACCTAAGCCATTTTCAGGAAATAACTAAGATTATAAATTTTATAATTTATAGAAAGAATAGACTCCATACAGAGAACACACAAATGGAAATAGGTGGTAAAGTAGAAAACTGGGGGAAAGCCTCAGAGTGAAGAACAGTACACGGTTAAGATTGATGCAAACCCACTCAGTTATTCTAGGAGAATTTGATGGTGTTCTAGAAGGTAATGGAGAAGACAAAGTCATCTATTCACCTAATCAAACAAGTGACAGGTGTGGGAAGATACAGACAAGTCATGACAGAATATATAAATACTTCATGTAAATTGCAGAACCTCAAAAAACTGGCTAACAAGAAAGTAACATAATGTAGAGAATTACATTGAAAATAATGAAAATTTCTTGTCGTTTTAAAGAAGGGAAACCACAAATATTATCTAACAGAGTAGGTAGTAAATTATAAAACTTGTTTCCTTGCAGAGTGGTTGAAATCAACTATTCAAAATAAAATTAAAAGGTTTGGAAACCTTCAGTATGGTGGTTCTCTAACAGATTAAGGAAAACTTCAATGTTTTCTGTTATAATTCATTGACTGTTTAGAGGCATAAATATTTCTAGCAAGAGTGTGAATTATTTGGATATACAGGACCAAGATGCATTCATGTTGTTTTCTTTATGACTGTCTTATGCAATGCAGAAACATAATAAACAATGTATGGATTATTAAAATCTCTATGGAGTATAAAGCAATTAAATTGAACATTTAATTTTAAGTCATGAATATTTAAACCACTAAAAATATCTGAATTTTTAAAATATTTTTCAGCCAACCTTTCAGTCTTGAATAAAACATACTTATATAAATGAGTATAAATTTTAAGAGCTTTGAAAATGTATCAAACTTTCCTTTATATCGACATCTGATATAAAAATTACACAAATCCTCAAAATGTATCCAGTATTTAAAAAATACTATCAAGGAGTACAGTGGTAATATATGGAAAATAATGATCCATGGATGATAATGCTCTGTAGTGTATACCCCACACACTTTATCCTTGTTTTATTAAGTGATCTGATAACTTTTTGAGTATGCTAAAATATATACATTTTATGATTCAAATAGAATCGGATTAAGTCAGTTTTGGAATCAATTATTTATCTCTTTATATATTTATAATGAATGCTTATACTAAAAAATAAATCCTGTAGACTACAGTATGATGTTAATATAAAGTCTTATGTTTGATCTCTAGAATGGTTAACTTTTCACTGATCAATAGCCATTGACAGAATAATTAACCTCAGTATGACATAGTGCAGACTACTTCCAACTTATTCCCTTGATCACAAGAACACTCGCTAATGACACAGGGAAGAGCAGTACAAATTTATACACATTAGGGGAGAAAATATGTTCTGGCATAATCCATCTATGTTGGCAGTTCATCAATTCTATTGCCTTCATATATATAAAATGAAATTTTATGTTTCAGAAAGGTAGCCATTTAAAGTAAATAGTTATGTAGGCAAGATGATAAATACAACAAAAAAACTGACATCAACATAAGGAAGCATTTAAAAGCAGAACATTTGGGGCAGGCAGATGTGGGTTCCAGCACTGGCTCTGCCAATTAATTTCTTTGTGAACTTGAGAAAATTATTTACTGTCTGCAAGATGTTTAATGGTAAATGAGGATAATAATAGCTCTTTTTGTTATTGGATTATTTTCTTAATAGTCACAACTGTATAGTTAATTTAAATGCTTAGTATGCTGTTTGGCACTTGACAAACAATAACTATTAACTAAATTAGTACTTATATTCAAAAGTGCTTTGAATGTTTTCAAATTTATTTGTGTGCACTTTGATAAAAACACAATGCCATTCAATAAGGAAAAGAAATAACGTATCAATACATTAATTATTATTATAAATTGTATTGATATATCAATAGACTTAAAGATCCTCACTATACTGAGAGCCTAGGATTAAAAGCTGTTTTGGGTAGTTTATTAGTTTCAAAATCCTTATACCTTGCAAAATGCTTAGTGTATAATAAGTGAGGTCTACATATTTGTTGAGTGAATGTGTTTTAATCATTCTTAGAGTTTTACCTTTTGAAAAAATATAGACAATTAAATCTCACATATAGTATAAATTTTAAATATTTAAGTCACTGGTTTTCCTCATAGACGGATAAACAAATTATTCACTGTAATGTTTCCCAAATTGTTTTAAGGTATTATTTTCTAAATATATTTTGTTATATGTTATAAATACACTTTAAATATTAAAAATTAAAAAATGCATTACTGCTAGGTGTGATTTTTATGGAGCATTATAACAATATGATGTTTAATTCCTAAATTGCTGCTTTCACAGCATTTAATAATATCAACCAATTTCTGACAATTGTTTGGAGAAGGTACGGCATAGATGACAATCTTATTAACAAAACTTACCTAATACAAATCACCTTTCTTGATTTGGGAGATCTTTTTTTTAATATGATCCCACAGGGAAAATGAGGATGATTGAGTGGCTTGTCACCAAACTCCTCTGGTACCATCTTTGTTAATTTTCTTCCTTTTTTTAACCCTTTCAGTTTGAATTAATGCCTAGTTTTTAAAGAGAATTGATGAGGCATTTTGTCATGTAATCTTTTCAAGATGCAACTCTTTGTATTAATCATTTAGATTAGTTATGTAAAGGATTACTTACCATGCAATGTGAAAATGTAAGTGTGAATCACAGTAAGTTAAAAGTTCATGGGGGGTATAGATTATAAATTGAAATGTATTTTTCCTAATAAACACTTGGGCCTTTCCTGACTTATTTTGTATTTGCATATATAATAATAATTCACTATTTGCAGATTTGATCATTTTGCTTCTGTTTAGTTTTAGTGGATATCTTTGGTACATTTAACTAGTCTTTACTCTTTTTAAAAAAAAACAAAAAAAAATCCCGTTTCCTTTCCACTTATAAATGGGTTTCACATATCTGAGACACAGCTTCTCTTTACATCTTTCAATGTTTCTCAAGTCAGTTTAATAAATAACTCAGTTATAGTAAAGATTTCATTTAAATTTATAATGTTTCTGGTACTTTACGTATTGCCTGGTAGAATTCATTCTGTATTTATTTATTTATTTATTTATTTATTTTAATTTTGATCTATTGACTTGGTGATCACTACTGAGTATCTGCTTCAAATTTGAAAATTCCATGGTATACGTCTTTTTGTAGTTTTGTGTCTTGTAAAGTGGTCTCTTTACACACTGAAAATCTGACTATTACACATCCCCTAACCACTTTTATTTCCTTCCTTACTATAAGTTTTTCATTTTTAAAACAACAAATACAGATTTTTTTCTCACTTATAAGGTGAATCATTACTAGTGAAACAGCTTTTAAAAACATTGTCCAAAACAGGATTTTTAATTGAAATTATATTATCATGTAAGATACAAAAGGTATACATGTTAATTTACATTTTCAAAGAATTCCATTTTATTAAAAACAATTTATTCTTATGCAACTATGTTAAATTTCTACTAATTTTTATGCTTCAATTAAATTACTCTGCATAGTCTTGAAGTTTTCCTAGCAAAAAATTAGGATCCTTTTGGGAGCCCTTCTAATAAAAGTTACATATAAAAATCTCAATTAATTCTTTAATGCATCGGGTAACTATTCCAGTGGACAGTTCCATTAATGTTACTTCCATACTTTGGGATTGGTACTTGCAACAGCATAATTAGTCTTTGACAAGAGTGTTACTTAAATACAAAAACATCCCACTTATTTTTTACAGTTTGATTTAATTTTTAACCCCATCTTCTTTAAATTATAATAAAACAACTGGGCTTTGATTTAATTTATGAAGACTATTCAGTATTTAACATCAGAAAACAACTAGACATGAAATAACATTCCAAATATGTATTCATTTCCTATGGCTGGTGTAACAATACAATACAAATTTATTCTCTTGCAGTTCTGGATATCAGAAGTCCAAAAAGATTTTATGGGCTTAAATCAAGTTTTTGATATGGCCAATTCCAGCTCGAGTGTCCAGGAGAGAATCCATTTTGTGCATCTTACAGCTTCTAGAAACTACTGCCATTCTTTGGCTACATTGCTGCCATCTCTACTTCCCTCCTTATTTTGCCTCATTCCTTCCTTGACTGTTCTTACCTCCCTGTTGTAAGGACTTTATGATTACATTTAAGCCTACCTAGGTAATCCAGGATAATCTCCTAATCTTAAACATTTTAACTTGATGTCCCCTTTACCATGTAAGAATTCATTCACAGTTCCCAAATTCCAAGGATTAGGAGTAGATGCCTTTGGTGGGCCTGGGCTGAGCAATAGTCAATACTACTTAAAGCCTGAAGTATGTGGGATATCACTACCATAAAAAAATTAAATGGCATTCTATGAATGCAGCTATTAATGAAAATTGGTATCCTATTACAATGTTTATTGAGTGTGCATTATGTACTCAATGCTACAAGACACAGTAGTGTTTTCCAGAACAAATGTGAAAGATTCCATGATACTTTCTTTAGTTTCAGAATTATTCTGAATTTATTTAAATCTAAAAATTTAAATATATTTTTTTTCATTTATTTATAGTATGTTAGGTAGTTTCATATTAATTAGAAAAATCAATTTTATAATTGGGTGTTATATGATATATCAAAATCATTATGAGGTTTACAGCCAAACAAACTTAATTCATATTATGACCTTGATTCTCTGCTTGCTTAATTTCTCTAAACCTCAGTTTCCTCTTTTACAAAACAGGGATAATAGATAATTCTCTAGGTGTTTGTGTAAGGATAAAATGAAATAGTTTTGCAAGACATATAGCTTGTTTTCTGGCATCTGAGAAATGCTCAAAGCCTGTTAGGTTACTTAAGTGTAAGATATGAAAGGTTGTATGATAAATTTGTTTAATGATACAGCATTCTTACAATTGTTATGATACTCTTCTTCCAATGATACTCTTCTTCCACTCTGTCATCTGCACATAAAACTAAATTAAAATACATTGACACATACGTATGTTAGTTTTTGAATAGTGTCATTCAATGTTCTGCATTAATGCTATGCTAAAACATAAAATGTAAAAATGAATAACTTTACATTATTAAATTTTAGAATATCATATGGGAACCATTACAATGGAATTTATGTTATGTTGAATAGCTAAGCATAGAAATAGGTAGGTGAGCAGACAGATATATGGATGTGAGTAATTACAGTTGGCCCAGACATTCGGGAACCATCCATCTGTAGAGGTCAGGCAGCTCATAACAGGTTCTATTATTTCACTGTACTTGATTGTGATATCTGCTTGTTCAACTGATACCTTAGAATTTGGACGTTCTTACTACATTTTTAGAAAACAGTAAAAATAAGACCCATTTAAAGGAATTTTAAAGAAAGCAATTAAAATAACTCAATACATGGAGTAGTCAATGATAAGACACTAAAATGATTATGTATTTTTTCAGCCTGGAAATAAAGTGGCTAAAAGAATATCATTGATGTCTCCAAACCAGAGAGAGAGAGAGAGAGAGAGAGAGAGAGAGAGAGAGAGAGAGAGAGAGAGAGACTTAAGTTCTAGAAAGCACAAAATTCTTAACAAATTCTCAAACTACTAAGATTTACTATTTATTCAAGATGTATCTTAGAAGATAGTGATTCTGCAAAGTTTATCTTGCTTTCTTCTCTCAACTGTTTTCCTTTACCCCCAGTAGACTGGGTTCCCATATTATTAATCAAATGACAAAACAAAAAGTTTTTTTTGCCAATATCTTATAGTATTAATAGGCAAGCTTCTTAGGTTCTCAAATCACCATTTATTTATTTTTTTCCTTATTCCTGATACACTGCATGACACATTGCATAAACCAAATAATGCTCATGGTAGAAAGGGATATAGCATGAATACATGACCAATTCTTAAAATATGACATTGCTTTGACAACTACAATAAATACTTCTTATTAAGCAAATGTTGCAGATTGAAATCACTTTAAAAAATAAGGGATATGTAGATATAGTCACATTATTATGTTACCATAAATATATTAGACATGTCAATGCTATAGTTCTATATTTTTAGAAGACTAATGATAGATTAACATGATTTTCTACAGATCTGCCAAGTCAGAAGTGAAGCACAAAGGGGGTAGTCTAATGAAGAATGATACTTCTTGAAGTTTTTATAGGGTTTGATAAATGAAGGAAGATTGGATACTTGACCTAATATGCAATACTATTACTTTATGTGATTTTATCTTTCAAATCAAATGTATAATGAAGGCTATAGCATTTTTTATTATTTTTTAGTATTTTAGTTCATTTTAGAACCAGATTATATGTATAATAAATAATTGTAGGTTCTAGTCAGTTCCTGACCCAACAATAAAAAAAAAACATATATATATATATATTTATCAGTTAGGAAAGGTATAGAAGGAAATGATACTCCTAGATAGAACCACAAACAATTTCAAAGTCAAAGCTAAAAACACAAATTAGAACAAATCTAGTGTATATTGTATTATAAACCATCTGAAATGAAATACGAGGTCTGACAATTAAGTTCATGAACTCATCTTAGAAATAGTGCTACATACATAACTCATTGCTGAATATCATTACAGTCACCTTCCCAGTACTCCCCATGGGAAGCTATGCACTGATGCCAGTGCCTAGTTCATCCTTCAAAGCAATTTTGGAACTCTTTTCTGGAATGGCCATCAGAGCTGTCATCATATTATACTCGATGTCCTGAATGTCATCAAAATGTCTTCCTTTCAATATTTCCTTTATTTTCTGGTAAAGAAAGAAGTAATTAGGGGCCAAATCAGGTAAGTAGTGAGGGTGTTCCAATACAGTTATTTGTTTACTGGCTAAAAACTCCCTCATAGATAGTGCCATGTGAGCTGGTGCATTTTTGTGATGCAAGAGCCGTGAATTGTTGGCAAAAAGTTCAGGTCATCTAACTTTTTCACGCAGCCTTTTCAACACTTCTAAATAGTAAACTTCATTAACTGTTTGTCCAGTTGGTACAAATTCATAATGAATAATCCCTCTGATATAAAAAAATGTTAGCAAGTCGTTGCACTATGTTCGCGTACTTAATTGTCAGACCTCGTAGATAATTATTTCAAGTCTCAGCATAAAGCAGTACAAAATAACTGCCATTTCAATAAATCAGGAAAAAAAAAAAAAAAAAAAAATATATATATATATATATATATATATATATATATATATATATATATATGTGTGTGTGATCTGAATTGTGACATTATATTTCAATGGTTTATCAGAATAATATTTGATTCAGAATTTCCAAATTAGGGAGACTTATTCAAATAATTGTAGACTGAGATTAGTAGTGGATTAAATCACCTGCAAAACCAAGAATCTCCATCTTCATGTTCCGCTTCCCCTATTATTTTAATCCTAATGTGTATAATAAGGAACGGGCCTCAACCCAAATGAGTGTGGGCCAAATGGCAGTGTGTCCTTTCTTCTGGGTATTTTCAAGGCTGAGTCAGGATTTATTTCTTTCCATATGGCCATAATTTCATTCTCTTATGGGTAATACATCTATAGTGGCTGCTGCTGACCAACTGCTGCTCACAGGCCTTTTTGTTTCCTAATAGGGAGGTAGCTATACCTCTATTTGAACATGTTTTCTACTTGTCATTTAGCCCAGAAATAAATATTTTAGTTTTCTAGATGTTCATAACCTCCAATATCAGATGACCCTCCTCAAATCTTCTCTGGTCCCACATATATATCCATTTTTCTTTTTTCTTTTTTTTACCTTTATCCAGATTCCTCACTCGTATGCACTGAACTACTCTCAAATGCTCTTTACTTTTAAACTTTGCCTTTCTAAGAGATTCCTGTCCTGCCAATAGTTCCTCCATAACCCCTTTTCTAACCTACTTTACCTCAGCTTATCTCAAAAACTATATGCTTGTCAAGTTTCTACTTAATCACCCACTAATTTAATATTAAGCCTAACATTATGCTAAGACACAGGGGATATAAAGATGAATAAAGTGTAATCCTCTCCCTAGGAAAGCTCGTGGTCTAGCAGGAAAAGAGACAAACAGTATTATTTTATAGCAACTGATAAAGTCATTGTGAAAAATAGGCATTAGATTTAATGGTGCACATGAAATGGACTCTATTTGAATATGATGATGCTCAGAAAGTGATAAGTTATAAGTGAGGACTTTGGCCTAACATATTGACTAGAAGAGAGAGATGGCATTCTAGGGAAAGGAACAGTATCACCAAAGGCAGGGAGGCAATCAACTACTAGTGTGCGTAGAGAGTAAGGCAAGGGCTGTAACACTGGAAATCATATTTACCATCATGAAAACTTTAGCCTTTTCCCACAGGAAAAGGGGATATAGCAGAAGGGTTTTAATCATGGTCAGATTTTTAATTTATACAAATGACTCTGATAAAAATGTAGAAGAATGAATGGAGATAGATAATAGTTCAACAAAATGTCAAAAAATGTTGAAATTGTATCTTTACCTTATACTATATAAAACACAAAATAAAAGAAATAAAAGAAAATGAACCTCAACATGGAACAAAGACCTAAATGCAGCATCTATAACTATAAAACTCTCTTAAAAGAAAGCATGAGGGAAAGCTTCATGACCTTGGATTTGGCAGTTATTTCTTGGATATGACACCAAAAGCACAGGCAACAGCAACAAATAGATAAATTGGATTACATAAAAATTTAAAAATTTTGTGCATCATAGTACACTATCACCTGGGTAAAAAGGCGAATGGGAAAAAAAATATTTGCAAAACATATATTAAATAAAGGATTAGTATCCAGCATATATAAAGAACTCCTAAAATACAATAAAAAGCAATATAAAAATGGGCAAAGGACTTGAATAGATATTTCTTTAAAAAATATACATATGACCAATAAGCACATGAAAATATGTTCAACACCATTAATCATTAGATAAATGTAAATTAAAACCACAATGATATAAGTTTTCACACTCATAAGATGGCTACTATCAAAAATAAAAAACAAAACCAGAAAATAACAACTATTGGTGATGATGAGAAGAAATTCGAATGCTTCTGCAATCCTGGTGGGAATATAAAATGGTGTAGCTGATATCGAAAACAGTATGGCATTTCCTTAAAAAAAAAAATTAAAAATTAAAAATACAATTAGCATATACAATACCAGCAATCCCACTGCTTGGTATGTACCCCCCAAAATTAAAAGTAGTGACCCAAACAGATACCTGTACACCCATGTGCAAAGTAACATTATTTACCATGGCTAAAAAGGTGGAAGCAAATCAAGTTTCCATTGATAGATAAATAGATAAATAAAATACATATAATATATATTTCAGTCTTAAAAAGGAAGGGAATTCTGACATATGCTATAGCAAGAATGAACTGTGAAGACACTGTGCTAAGTGAAATAAGCCAGCCACAAAAGGACAAATATTATATGATTTAACTTCTGTGACTTACCTTAAGTAGTCAAATTCATAGAGACAGAAAATAGAATGGTGATTGTCAGGGGTTGGGGGTAAAAGAGAATAGAGATTTATGTTTAATGGGTATAGAGTTTAAGTTTGGAATGATGAAAAATGTTCTGGAGACAGATTGTGCTGAGAATGCACAACAATGTAAATGTACTTAATGCCAGTGAACTCTATATTTAAAAGTGGTTCAAATGGTTCAAATGATAAATTTTATATTATGTATATTTTACCACAATTAAAACAAAATTGATGTTTTAAATATGAACAGTACTGTCAGGGATAACATAGAATGATTTTAGAAATATCCCAAAGATAAAATGGCAGAATTTGAGGAAAGAGAAGGGTAAACAAAAGTATCTATATGGGTAGGTTCTATTTTACCTTCCTCCTTGGAAATTTTCAACAGTAGTGGTCTATATATACCAGAGAGTGTACATAGCATTCTCTTTCATATGGTAGAATCTGCAGACCAGCTGAATCAGAATGACAGTGTGTGGTGGGAGATCTCCAAAGCATCTCAAGTTTGAATAAGCTCCTTGGATGACTCAAAAGCACATCAAAGTTTTAGAACCGTAAAGCTTGAGAAGAAAGATTAGAAGAATGAATTTGGACATCCGGAGAACACCAACATTAAGGGGAAGAGGGTCAAATTATATTCAATATGGAGAGAGAAGAAATGATCAAACAGATGCAAGATGAATCATTAGAGGTTGTTGGAAGCTAAACAGACATATTCGTGAAATACCAGAGTAATTAACTGTGTCAAATGCAGCAAGAAAGTCCACTAAATAACTGGATTAAAACTAGGTGACATTAGCAGGGACATTATCAAAACAATTGTAGGAACATAAATCCAATTGATGGGTTGAAGACAAATTCAAATCAATTGATAAGAAATCAAGAAGTGAATGGCAGCTCATGGTTTAAACACAAAATTTAATTAAGAGAAGAGAGGGAGAGAAGTGATACAATAGCTGAAGAAGTCATTAAATAAAATTAATCTATTTTTTATTCATGGACAAGTAATGTAAGCATGTTTATAGACTGAAAGTAGGGATCAAGTAGAAAGAGTGAAGAGATACACAGAAGAGAAAGAAGAGAGATGAAACTTTAGGACTCCAGCCAAGAAACAAGGCAGACTTGATGACCTTGAACTGGAAGTGTTTAGTTGAACAAATGCCTCTCTTGGATATCCAAATCCTGTGTATTGTGCAAGTATGTACCAAGCCACAGATTTCTTCAGTCAAAATGAAAATCTTTCAGTTTGTAACTATTTTTCTTCCCCAGAACTATGACAACACTTACATCATGCTTCAAGTTTTAGGTCGATGTTCCAGAAATTCAGAATCTAAACATTTCTAATCATCCCAGTTTGGTGTCTTTTCTGCTTCTATTTGAGACTCAAATAGAAGCCTGGGAAAGTTTATATTCCATTTTTAATTTTGCTTCCTCTCTCAGGATGAGTGCCTAGGGGCACATCTATACATGCACTTAGAAAAGAAACGTTGCATATGTGGCTCTACTCCAAGTGAGGAGTTAAAATGGGGCCAGCTGGCCAGAGCGCAGCTATTATAGCAATATCTCCTATAAGAAATCATAAGGTCCTTGCAGAGATAGCTTCATTTTCAGGCACTGAATCCTGATCCTACTGTCATTTCGTTTGTAATATACAAGTTGCACAAGTGATTAAGGAGTGCTTCAGTGATAATAGAAATGGGAAAGAGAACCCTGAAAGGAAAATCTCACTTCCAGAACCATGAAAAAATTATGCCACTGTGTGTCCATTTCCTCTTCAGGAAAAGGAGCAGCTGAAGGAAGGACACATTCAACTTAGGCTATAAAATATGCTCTGGGAAATTAGTTTTTGAAAATTTGATGCAAGAAATCTATTAAATTACTAGAAAAACATGGATTATCTTACCTGAACTCTTCTGGGGAATGAAACCATTAAATCTGTAAGTCACAAAAGAACTCCGAAGGAATATTGCAGACCCAAGGTTGTATGTTAACATTTTTGACAGCCTTAGAGAAATTTAGAAATGACTTCTTCCGTATGAAAAATAGGAATCTTATTCAGGCTAATACAACTAGAGGACTGATAGATTCAAGTAAGTAAACTAATTACTGTGAATAACAAAATAAAACATGCATTTTCTATAAGGACACAAACATGCACACACACAAAAGCAAGAGTAGTTTATCAAAATGGCCCTTATATTGAACTTGTTTAGTGTATTTTCCAGTGAGTGGAAAATATTTTTTAATCTGTTTTTCTCCATTGTAAGCACATGAAAACATCAGTTATGTGTCTATACCGGCTGTATGACTACAAGCATATCCAACAAATATTTTAAAAATCCACTGTGGTGTTCTACAGTAATGGAATATTTCAGTTAGTATTTAATTATGTAAGAACTATAAATATAACACAAAAAGTATTTACCAATCTTAATTCTCTGTCTTTGGTAGAGATATACATACTCAGCAAGATTCAAAGGCAGTTTTAAAAGCTAATCACAAATAGAGTGATGAGAGTAATATTTCTGATATCAAAATTGAGAATCATAAAAATATACTTCAAAAACATCTCACTCCCTTATATCAAACATTGTCATCCAAGTTTATTTATATTTGACTAGTTTCTCTCCTTCACCCACGGTATTTATTAATTCAAAAATATTTCCTGATTGCTTCCTTTGTGCCAGATTCTTATCTAAGTGCTAGGGATACAAAAGTGACAAAGAAAAAAAAAATACACTATGTTCTTGGACTTTAAGTTCTAGTAAATGCACTCTATTGCCTATACTTGTCAATTTTTCTATGCATTGTCTTTGTTAAATGCTATCTAATTTTCTTTTGTACTGTCTGTCTCTTTCTCTATTTCACACTTGCGCTACTGAAATGCCTGCCCAAGCAATGTTCTTCTTTCTAATGTTTCTCCTTTTGTAGCCAATCTACCTTCTTCTATAAGAGTTTTTTTTTTTCTAAAATAAAATTTTAATTATGTCAGAATCCTGCGCAAAAAAACATTTAATTGCTCCCCAGTTTCTGGAAATTCCCCAATATTGCTTTAAGGCTCTTCATTTTTGAAAAAAAATGGTTTTCCAGAATGTTTTGAAATTACACCTCTGTACTATGACTAATATTAATGTTAAATAGGACTGATTCCTACTCTCAGGTCTGTCCCTGGGATTTACAACTTTCCTGCCTTGCCCGCTACTGTACATCAGAATTTCCCACTTTTCCTTACCAAAATTTTACATTTTGAGTCAGTTAAGGATAACACCTCTTTCATGATACCTTTTCCAATCCCCAGTGTAGTGTTTCTTCCCCCATTTGAATTCTCACAAACTCCCTTTGCATTTCTAAAATAAATCTCAGGTTTGTTTGTATTTATTTGTTTGTTTGTTTATTTATTTATTTATTTTCGTATATCTACTTTTCTACATATTTTTAGGTTTTAGCATTCATGAGATGAAATAAAAAAGAATTTGGAGGCAGAGGGGATGACCTCTTAATTCTGACTTCATCACTTACTAGGTGATCTTTAAAATTTTAACCTCTCTATCATTTAATTTCCCACTGCAAAGTAAAAATAGATCACTTTGGATAGATCATGCTTATAGAAATCTAAAAGGCATTTGTATCCACATGTAGACTATATTTTGAGAAATAATGGCTGTGTACACTAGGTGAATAGACACAATGCTAGGGTATTTCATAGCTGTATTCACAGTTTCTGGCTCATATTAGGTATGTAATACATCTTTGTAAAATGTATTGATTTATATTTATGCCTATTTCCAATTCTAGGTATTAAAATAAAACCTATAGACCTCAAGCACAAATCTACCTAAAATTTGGAATCTAGATGCTTGTAATTTTGTTTTAATTAATTTTTCTCCATTTCTTCCTCAGATTTCCCCTTCCTAGGAAGGGATCCATTATACTAATGCAGGAAACATAAGTAAGCTAGATCATAGTGCATTATACATTGACTAATCCTATACAGTATATATTATTATTGCTGTCCTTCGATTTTTTTTTTCAGTGCTGACTTTCCAAAAATTAGCTGCAATTAAAGCCTTAAGGCTTTATTACTATAGGTAAATTTCCTATGAAAAGAATCTTATTTTTCAGGGACCAACAATCCTACAATTTAGATGTGGAAATTAACTTTATGGCACATTTTCTTTAATCTCATAAAACGAAATTGTCCAAATCCAAAGGAAATAAGACTTTGAGTATAGAAGAATGATAATAAATATAAAAATTCAACTTACTGCAATATCATTTTATGTTACTCTACTGATTTGCACTGCAAACAAGTACATTAATGTGTATTATCAGGGAGAGTAAAGAGAATGAACATTTTTTGTGGCAAAAGAAAGCAAAGTGTTCTAATAATATCTACAAAAACACTATAGTGTGCACTTATAAACATACACAATTCTGAATACAAAGTATCAAAATAGATAATTTAGCACAGTTTCTGATAACTCATAATTCTCAAAAAAAAGTGTTTATTTTAAGAGTTCAGCCAAAATAAAAATATTGACTATTTTATATATGAAGTTCATCTCTCTCTAAATACCAAACACATATAGAGGATAATTACAAAACTCTGTCAATTCCATTAATATATTTTGAACAGCTATTATTAAATAAGATTCCCAAGGTTACTTGAATTTTAATCATTTTGAATTTTGATATAGACTTAGGCTGAATCTATCTGAATTTACAGAAATGAAATTCACAGTTTTTTTCAGGTTTGAAGACAATTGACAATTTTCTATTTTAGTGTTCATTGAATTGAATAGTATAATCATATACTTTAATTAACAGATTTTTGTTAAATTTTCTTTAAGATATATGTATTAGCTATATTTATATAGCTCAAACAAAACATTCCAAAGAACCTAGAATATCTTTAGTTTGAATAGTTTATCTACAATAAAATGATAAATCATGGTTATTAAGCTTGATACATCATTGGTGAAGTCTTATCTGGTTACAAACTGTTTCTGTAACTGGAATCAACTAATTATTTGCAAACAATTAGTGTATGAAGAAAAAGATAAAGAAGTAGAAGGAGAAGAGATAGAGAAGAATGAATACTTTAGTATGTCCCAGAAATGAATTTCTTTCACTTAGATAATTAGTTGATTCCCAGATAGTAGTTAACTTAGCATGAGGTCCAGGTCACAATTATTATGATCATTTCTGTTTTTAATAATCACTTTTTAAGTACCCAAACACACCACATTCCCAATCAATTGAATTTTTTGTGAGTAAAATAAAGAAAATTAAATTGTGTACAAGAACCATGATTCGTAAGCTAAATAATGAATTCAAATAAATAAAAACAGTATTATCTTTAACGGTTTTAATAGTAACACTAATCACGCGACTCAAATATTTAGCAAAGATGAATTCTAATAGGGGACGGGAAGAAAATTTAGAGATACCTACGTAGTATGGGTTCAGCAATATGTACTGACATAAATATGACAAACAGAATCATTAAAATAAAAAAGAATTCAAAGTGATCAATCTCCAAATCAATATTTGATGAATATTTTAAAAGTAAATATTTTGGCCAAATTCCAAAATTAAAGTAATAAGAAATTATAATATAAATTTATATTCTGGTGTATTGAAATTATCTATTTTTCTGTATGTTTCTCTTTCTAGATAGCTAGTGCATTGAGAATAATGACTGATTCTATTTTATTGTTTTTTATTATGTATTGTCTGTAGAGTGTCTCCTTGATGCTTGATATGTGAATATTAATCTAATAAGACAAGAGCTGTTCACTCATTTGCATATATATAATATACATGATATATATATAATATATATAACATATATATATATATAATCTGTCCACTATATTAAAAAAGCAACCAAAATTGGCCAATTTCTAACAAGGACTACTGTCAGTTGTCAAGAAATAAATGGAAATAAATGTAATGTCCCTGGTTACTTTACCCCACAACGACCTCACTTCCCAGCTGAATATGAAAACCTGCATATTTTTGACAATAAGAACAAAATATACCTTAGAATTGCTTAACATACTGCTTCTTCTTCAGAATGACAGTCACCTACTTGTCACATGTATATGGTTTTTTGCTTTACTTGGTTTGCTACTTTTTGGTAGCTGTCTTCTCATTTTCAGAAAGCATTTGACTCTACTTTTTCTTTTTGCCTTGTAGTCTTCATACCATGATTTTTTGGGAAATACAGTTATTCCTTCTTGTCAGCATAATCTGTCTGCTGCTGTCATTTCATAGGCATAAATATTCTGCTTCATATCAGGCTGAAAAATGTTCATATAAAAATTATCTGACTCACATGATAGAAACAATAGAATTTCATAGTATTATTAAATAATTAGAAATCCACTCACAGTCTAAATCACTTATTAAGGCAGGTCATCTTATTGATGACTTGACGAAGTCATTAGATAGTATGGATGTCCAAATGAAGTTAATGTCCCCTACCTAGAAATGTCCAAGGCCATGACGGTTTCTTAAGGACTGATGAGACAAAGCTTACTTTAATGAATGCTTAATAATATATTCTTCATTTAAAAATTAAAGCCATTCTAAAAGATACAGTACTTTTTAGATTTAGATGTGTTAGTATGAACAGAACAAAATTCACAGAAATTTTCATATTGTGCTCTTACAAAGATAAAGATACCTATGGCAAGTGTCCAGATTGCTCTATTGGAATCTACATATAGCTGCATAACGCATTGTGGCTATGCCTTTTTTCAATGATCAAGTATCTTCAAGGATGTACATTCTTAAACATATCATTTACTTTACCTGGTCACCAATGATATTTAAGAAAAGAAAACCTCAGCATTTCAAATACTAAATAAAAAGTATTAGCAATTTTAATTCTACATGCATATATTCTTATGTATTTCTGTCACTAATAGATTAAATGTAAAGTTGTGAAGTAGTTAAGAAACACACATCAATGAATTTACAAATATGTTATTTTAAAACATTATCAAACATAATCCCTTTTTGAAATCTTTTTCTGATATAATCAAACTACAAAAACATTTTTGTAACTGTCAACAAAGATAATCTAATCATTAATGCTTCTTAAGTATTTATTATGTTGTGTGACTATTACAGACAACCATATGTGACAATGTTCAAAATAATTCAATAGTCTAAGTTACCAGGAACATATTTCCAGCCAGATTATAGGTTATTAACTCCTGTCTTCTCCAAATGTAAAGGCACAAGGATGTCTCCAATTCTAAGAAAGTAATTAAATATTTCAAGGACTGCAGAAAGAATTCAAGGTGAGTAAGATTGGGTGAATATGGAGAAGTGGAGATGAAAATCCTGTAGATGAATATTCAGCTCAGGGACTAGGGTTAGATCAGCAGCTCCAGGTAGTAGAGAATAAAATGAGACTCCAGAAGACAGCACATTTTAGGCCAATTAACATTCACCCAATTTCTTTCCTTTTATTAATGTTTTCTCCTGCCACTACTCTTTACTCTAGTCAGGGTTCCTTTCCTCCCTAATCCACCAAATAATAGAATAAAGTTACAACTACACAGTATCTCCCCCACCTAAAACAAATCCACAGTCCATTTATCTATCTATCTATCTATCTATCTATCTATCTATCTATCTATCTATCTATCTATCTATCTATCTATCTATCTATCTATCTATCTATGTATGTGTCTGTCTGTCTGCCTGTCTGTCTATCTGTTGTTGTTAGTGTAGGAAAATAGACATAGGGTTAACTGTTTCTTTTTGTTCTTCACCTACCAGTCTCTTTTTGCATATAGATAGAGAGTAGTAAAAACAAATTAACACACACACACACACACACACACACACACACACACACACACACACTAAATTCTGAGTGCATGGACTCAAAACAAACAAATAAACAAAGAAATAGAGAAATAAAAACTATATGTCAGAAAGAAATATCATCACAGAAACTCGGCCCAGAGCTTCACACTCATGCTTGGGTTACTTTCTAGGAACTGTGAATGAAGAAATGGAGTAGGCCCTAGAATGCTCCACGCATGTTCAGAGTCCTAGGGCTAGTGAACTTAGTGGTAAAAAGAGTTCCTTTCTCCAATTCTCTTTACTCTCCTTTTTCTTTTTTTCTGTTAACTCCATTTTACCACCAATGGCTCCACCTTGTACCAACCCAAGGAGTCTGTGAGTCTATAGGAGGTAAAAGAAGAATCCTAGACAGCAGTTGAGAATGGAGAGTGAAAGGAACAGGAAATTTCGAGTTCAAAAGTAGAAAAATGCTTGGATTCAAGAAACACTGAACTGTGATGACTTTTCTTAGGTGGCTATTTAAAAGAAAATATTTGAGTGACTCAGATTACTGAAATTGTCAGGGTATATCATCTTCAATAGTTAATAATAGTGCAGTTTTAAAAGTCAATTATCTAACCAAATAGCCATTTGTAGTCCAAACCTAACTCATTTTAGGAGTTTAGGGGAATGAAATAACAGCAAAGGACCCAGGAAAAAAAGCACAAATAAATTATTATTCTTCCATAATATATAATACAACTTTCACTTGTACACAATAGGTTTCATAGTATTTCCCTAAGTATTTTCAAGCTTCACTTGTACTCAAACCAATACAATTAAATGAAAAATAAAATTTCCCAATTTTCAAAATTTTAGTTTCACACAAACACACACATGAATAAAACAAAGTAATAAAAATTTTCATTCAGGGTTCCAAAAAATGATTTTTCAATTTTTTAACTCAGTAAGGACTTTCACATCATCATATAAATCTTGTAATAAAATGGAATCCAATTTAAGCAAAATATCAAGGAAAAGGAAAGCTGAAATATTACATAACAAATAGGGCACTGGAATGAAAAACAGGAAAAAAAAGAAGACCTATATTTTGTACATTGAATCATTATCCACATAAAGTATAAAGTTAAACAAATAATGATCCAGAATTATATAATAAGGATTATTTTTCAATGCTTCAATAATATAATTTTTTTTCTGTCAATAGTAGAGAAAATGAGAAATATGTAAATAAATGATTCTAAGGAAGAATATAAAAAATAATCCTGCTGTGGCACACTAGAAATATATCAAAGTAGGCAAAACAAAGAGTAAAGGGAGACTAATTCACAGTAAGAGGTCAATATTTTACATGCTTTTGCTCTTTTGTCTCAATTATATATCTTATTATGCATTATTTGTAAAAAGGATAAAAAGAGATTTAAAAAATCTACTTAAGGCAGATGTGCATTGGTTCTATTTTCTCACTGAAAATCTGATTAATTTTTTTCTGGACCAAAACTGTTGTTTGAAATACTCGTATATTTGACACTGAAATTTGAAGATGAGTGGCTATCACTAACATCTTGTTAACATCCCACAAATCAGATAACAAACATATATGCAGTTAACGAAGTATAACCTACCGATGCTACATTAGTGAGCCCCACTCTATCTTGAGAACATGATCAATGGCGATTATATCTCATAAATCTTGGCATAATTTCCTGCTGGTAATTGATGGGATAAAAGCATTGCTAAAAGATTGTGCTGCCCGTTCCTTCGTTCCTTCAAATTTTCAGCATGTTCCTGTGTATACAGCCTATAATGAAAATGTTCACGATGGCTTACAAAATATGAAAAACAAACAAACAAAAACTGAGAAACAAGTAACCCCTCCTGTAAAACTTGCATTAACACAAACATGCATACACATATCATAACCTGAAAAACATACTGAAAGGAATCACTGTATGTTTCTTCAGTTCTCATATTTGGCAGACACAAAAAAATAAGTTTAGTGCACCAGTTTAAAATTGTTGGCCATGCAAATTCCTCTCTATCTGTTATCCACTGGAGTGTTTTAAGATATTTTAAAGATACTCATGATGTTGAAATATTGAAAATAGAGGATTACCTAATCATTTTATCATGCTTAGTTATATTATCTTATAGAAAATATATTTAATACATGAGTTTAGGTTTTATTTTCAAACATCCCAATTGTAAGACCAAAATCACTTGTTTACACTTCAAAAGGATAAGCACAAAATTTTTGTTTTATTCAAGAAAGAATCACGGAATTGTGTTACTATTGAGGAGTTATGCTTTTACTTAAGAAGCTATTTAAATTAGAATCAAAAGGGAAATTTTAAAGGAAAAAATTACTAGTTCCTTTGAACATAGCTTTTATGAAATCACACTATATTTGTAGAGATAGAAATAAAAGATTTCATTTTACTAGTAAATATAGTATAACTGAATAGTATAGTACCAAAATGCATTTCACCCAAGTCTGTAATTTATTCAGTAACTATACATCATTGCTATATCAGCCAATTAATGAAAAAGTTATATATCTGTTGCTGATAATTTTTAAACTTCTAGATTTATATCAGAATAAATTTTGTTGATTTGTGGAAAAACTAGTGACTATTGTACATGCACTCCATTTTTTCCCATTTAATATACCGCATGAAAAATGTGGCAAATACAGTTTAAAAGATAGTTTTTAGGAAAGGCAGTTACACATAATAGTTAGAAATAATTAGATTTGGTGATTAAAATACCTTTCCTTGATTATGTCCCATCTATACCCCAATTTGTTTATTTACCCAAAATGGAAAATGTAAACCACAAAAAAGGTTATTGTCTTAGGTAGCTACATTTTTACATAATTGGCATGCTTAGTCTTCCAATAAGATGAGTGAACTAATCTGCATAGTTTCTGTCTTTGGTGCTGAGCTTGGTTTCCTGTTGCACATTGCCTACTATCACTATAGTCATGGAACCCCGAGTTCCATAGGTATGGATATGTTTAATAGCTTTGAAATCCTTTTTGATCTTTGAGGCACCTTCATCATAACATCACTTTCATGAAACACAATGTCATGAACAAATTACATTTTAGAAAGAATAAATTGGAAACAACATGATTATAAATTTCCTTGTCAACTGCAGGTTAAAAGAAAGCCAAAATAGGGAGAACAAGACTGTCAGGGAAGTATGATTTATCTACTTCACAGTTTTCCTAGATTAAGTCCAACCAGATTGAACCAATTCATAATGTTGTGAGCTACTAGAAAAATGTAAATATAGACATTTTTCAAAATTCAAAGTAATGTAAATCAGCTATTTAAAAAGTAATCACAATGTATAGCATTTCACTGAGTTACAGTTGTCAAAGTGTAAAAAGATCAATAATCCTTATAACACCTTTTATTTCCATATATACACAGATGCCATATCCTTACACTTTATTGGATTTAGTTACCTACCCTATCTGGCTCATTGCATTACAAAAAAATTATCAGACAAAAAAGTGATTTTCTATACAATTAAAGAAAATAATAGGGTAGTCTTGACACAGGGGTAAAATCTTTAAAGATCCATGAATTAAATTCAATTAAAACAACAGAAACCATTATAATATACTATGAAATGTCTAACAATAATGTAAACATGAATCTGGTTAATGTGAATAATTCATTATATAGCTACTCTTGCACCAACATTCTATATTCATTGGCGGGGGGGTGGGGGGGATAAAGAGGAAAATGTGAGATCCCAAACCCTCAATCCTAGTTAATACATGCACCATTCCAGTTATAAAATAATGGTGCTCCCCAAATATGAGAAAACATATGTGCCAAACATACAACACCCATACATCTAGTGCAACAAGAGTTCCAGATGATAAGACCTAAATAGATTTCAGTAGGGCATGATTCTAAGGGGAAAACATAGCAGCAGCAATAACAACATGATCTATTTGAAGAAAATCACCTCAAATGGAATTTTTGTCCAATACTTCTAATATTTCAAATATGAATCTAATAGCAATGTTACAACGGATTATAATGTAGTGGAACTAAGAATTGTTTTAAAATTATCCAAAATTCCAATGTAATTATCGTATTTATGTATTTACTTATTTACTACCTGATAGATACTAAATTCAGAACTCCTTAAATATAATTTAAGGTTTATTATTTTAAACAATGTCTTGGTTTGATCATAGCCCCATTCTTATTTTCCTTTCATTCATTATAGCCACATTCCATTCACATGAGAAATTTCCTGTTTCACAGAAAGATTTTCAAATGGAGAGAAATCTAACATATAAATATAGTACATTGGAAGCAAAACTAAACCAAATGTTACTCTTCCAAAATATTTACAAATTTGTCATAGCTGTGATACAGACTATGCAAAAATAATTGTCTAATATAATTTTTTTTCTATTTTGAAATAACATTTTAAAGGGATTATCATGTGTGTCAAATATTGGCATTAGTTAAAATAAGAGAATAGAAAGAATATGTGAAAATACATACTACTAATTGAATCACCATGCAAAACATCTAGAGATCAGACTTAGGTTAAAATTTGCCACATAAACTTATTTTTTTCTAATTAGTTTTAAATAAAAATTACTTATATTCTTTAAATTATGTTTGTCTTCATTCTCTGGTATTATAAGTAATGTTGTGTTTAGTGTTATTCATATCACGTATAATATAATAACTTTTAATGTAATTTTATTTTAAAATATTTGCAAATAGAAATGTAACCATATAAAACTTGAATTAAATATCTACACATTGTTTAATTTAACACAAATATTCAATTCTGCCAATATGTGGTTTTAATTTTCAAGTTACTATACAAAAATGTGCACAATGACATATAATATGATGTAGTATTTTATCAACATAATGTCCTGAAGTTTTCTAAATTAGTTGTCTAAATGTTATATTATTTTTCTCCAATAAAACAAACAAAAATGTAATTAAAACTAATAAGACAGTTTGTAAAGCATGCATATGAATACCCACATTTCTATTTAGAAACACATGTAAACAGAAATCTGTATGTCAGGATTGTTTATAGAATTGCAGTTGAAATGTTTAAAGAAATTCAAACTACAGAAAAATAATATATTTTTTTATATTTAAAAGTATTCACTGTGATCTAGCATATGATAAAATGGCTCCAAAACCCAACGTATGTAATAGGTTTTACATTTCTAATTTGTGAAATTCATTTCAAAAACAACTGATCTGAATTAATTTTAATTAATTATGTCATTTAAATGCACAAAGAAATAGCTACATCAAATTTATGAATTAGTCAATGTGTTATTTTTATTTTAAATAAAAAATAGTGATTTTATTTTTGCATAATAAATAGTAATTCAAATTAAGCAATTTTTAATGAATATTAATAATAGGAAACTGATTTGGTATTATGAAAAGAGAAAATTAGCGGGATGATAAGATCTTTCCCAAATATGAAAATCTAACTTTCATTTTGTTTCTGCTAAATATTTTGAAAAGATGCTTCTTTGATTTTTATCCCTCATTATAACACATGTTAGTATCCATAAAATAAAATACATTTTCATATTTAGCATCAGATTTCTATTGAAATATTTTTATAATATTGATACACCTTATGAAACAAAGTGTTATTTACTATATTTGTTTGTTTTAAAAGTGTATTTTACAAACTAAGTACAACATCAACATACCTTGATGTTTTGATATTACATATTATATAATTGGTTCTTATTTTGGAAAGGAAATTATGAGTTTATAAAAGATAAAATAGCTAAGTATTTAAAATTCAAAAAGTTATATCATTGTACTCCAATATTCTTTAATGGGCAAAAATAGTGACTGAACAGAATTTTGAAATATATGAATATTAAATATAATGTTGAGGAATTAAAACATGTGGCTATAATATCAAACAGTTTCACATTCTCAACTCTCCAAAATATTTGAAGTCACCATAAGAAGTAATTACTTAATCCTCCAGGTGTTCATCTTGGATGGAAAGAAATAATTTATTTTTTGGTCTCAGAACAGCTTACATACTTCTAAAACTGTGCTGTTTGGGGCTCATAAGTGAAATTCTAAAGCCATTTTATTTAAGCCTATTGTTCTTCAAGTTTAACAAAATACATAAAGTACATATTAATAATTATCTATTTTATTGTACCTCAAATATGAAGACAGCTAAAATTTTAACAATAAAATTTCCTAAATTATAATTGATGTATAAAAATGCTCAGAAAAAATGTCAATATATATTCAAAAAATATCCTATCGTCATGGTACCTTGTGACTAAATGCAATGATTTTTTAAAATATTAAAACTCTCCAACTGAAATATACATGAGTCGGCCTCAGAGAAAAATGTGTCCCTGTGTAGGAAAATGCCCTGAGTAATGTATTATTCCTTCTGGATTGCTTTTTCTCTGGAGGTAACATTCTCATTAAAAGGATGAACTAATTTTCTTATACCCAGGGGAAAGCACACAGTGTCCAAAAAAGCTTTCTAAATAGATAAACACCTCGCCAGGCTTAAAACACCAGGAGTATATCTGCGAAATGCCTGAAAATTTCATCAGTATCTTGAGTAAGGCAGGTTTTGAACAGTAATATAAATGCAGGACATTAATCATTATTTTCCTTAATTGTTCAAAAAACTTAGCCAATTGTGCCAACAAAGTAAAATTAACAATTAAAATTAAAAATTGAGATGACTTTTATGTCTTAAGTGCTCAAGTTATATTTCAGTTTTTCTTAACTATTTGATTTTTTTTTGTTCGTTTGTTTGAAAATATTTCCTGCATATTTTATAGATATATTTTAAATGCACTAGCAGTGTCCCCAATGGTTTTCAAGTACAAATTTGCATTATAAGGTACTAAACAGTCACCTAATACTCATATTGATATTTTGGACTTCCTTGAAGTTAATGCCAAGGTAAATGGTGTGATAGACAACTTAGGAAGTTTATAACATACACTGAATTCACCTTAATCTATAACCATCTATGGATGCATATTTGTTCATTCATTAGGGGAGTGACTTCTACACGCAAGGTATAGTTTTAGGATCTTATGATAACAGCCATTATCCCAAATATCTCTTTTTCCTATTATACATTTATTTAGTTGAATTTTGGCAAGGTAGGTAGAGAAAGTATGTTCAAAATAATTCTGAATTAATTAATTATCTATTGCACTGAATAGAAACATATTTGTATAGAACAATGTGTGGTAAGATGATATTAATAAGACCTTTTATTAAGTATCGATGTCAGCTTGCTACAATTCCGTATCTTTCAAGACATTTAATGTACTTGAGTTTCTGTTCTCTTCTTATTAGAGAAGATAGTGATTTAATTATTATGTTTACAGTGGATTTATCATTGCTACCATTTTAAATTCCAAACATTACAGCTCTCTCTTTATAAGAATCTATAAAGAGTCCTTTCATCATTTGAGGGGAAGCTCAGATCCTTACTGAGACTGGTAAATAGTACTTTAGTGATATTTGAAAACCTTGAGAATGGAAATGATTTCATTATTGAATTAATAACCAAATTTATACCACCGGATTAAGAGAAAATTAGTACTACCTATATTATTAATTATGCAAAACAGTTGTTAAATATAGAATATTAAATTTATAAATGATGTATCACATAGTTTTTTTGCCTTTTGTAATTAACTCTGAAAAAATAAGCCAAAGATCCTTAAATATTATATATAGTACAGAGTATTGATACATCTTTGTACGATATTTATTATTGAATCTTATCTAAGAAAAATAAGTATGCCCAAGATTGTTTGAATTAAAACCAAAATAATGGAAAAAAATTACCTCATACATTATTTCAACATGTGTTAAATGCAAATTAAAAAAGGAAATGTAAGAAAAAATTACCAATAATTTAGAAACAGCACTCAATTTTTTAGAAAGTCTTATCATATATTTTTGAAATATACTAAAAGTTCAATGTAATCATTCATAGTGTGAGAATATGTAATAAGTCAATAAAACTACACTAAGTTCCTTCCTTTTCAAAGAAGTTGTACCTTTAAATTTACTGTGAAGTATTTACAAATGAGCATTTAATTTTGTAAACAACAATATGTTAAAATACATTTAAAGCTGTGATATCTGTGTGTGTGTGTGTGTGTGTGTGTGTGTGTGTGTAGCATGAGAGAGAGGTTTTTATCTGAGAGGTTTTCATCTGAAAGACATAATCGTATCTTTCATATGTATATAGTGTAAATAGCAATAATTAATTACCACGTTAATTTTAGAAAGAATTACAATTGACATACAACCAGTAGAGAAAATGGAAATCTAAAATTTTTAAGCTCTTCATTTGATTGTGCATTGTATTAATTTTTAAAAACTGAAAAGGCAGAGACCCAAAGTAGTTGCCAAAGTACACATCATCTGTAACGAAAAAAGGAACATAGTTCAGAATTTTAGAATCATCCTTCTGTCCTGTTGCCGTTGGCTATCATTTGGTATAAAATAGCAGCAAATGTTACACAACTATTATTTTGTTATTTTAGACCCAACTTATTAAACAACTCTCAATGAAGGGAAAAGTTAAGATTACATGATCACTAAATCAGATCAACAGTAAAAATAAAAATCCAACTGACAGTATATTTGTATAGCAAATCTAATTCACATTTTGTTGGAAAAATAATAGAGAAGATGAAATCCAAAATTTCTTTACAAAGTATATTAGTATTTAGTCTCAAAAAAAACACAATGAAATAAAACCTTAAAACAGATTTGAAGAGTTTGGGAATCTTACCATGTCCTATCTTACTTCCTCTAGATATACCTCAAATTACAAACAGCTTATCACTAACACAGCAATACTGAAGAATATATTTACTCATTCTTTTGTTCTAATACACTGGAAAAAAAAAATGTTTTGACAAGTCTGTGTCTCCTTTTTAAACATTTTTGGTCCTACACTTATTGGATCAGACTTTCCAAGTTATATCTTCCATCCAGCGATTCTCATATTTGATGTTTGATACATTTTCATTGACTTGACCTTTTTCAAGTTTCCAAGTACATCCGCAGTTACACATTCGGAGAAAAGCTTCTGTTGTTACCTGTGATTATAATTTTCCCTCTATAATAACATGCTTCTTAAGTTACTACTGCAGCTCCCTTAGGATGTCCAGGGGCCTGTCGGAGTCAGGGCAGTTTACAAATTCTGCTCTGGGAGACTCTAAGTCACTTTAAATCTTTAACACATTTACATTTCTAATAGAATAATCATTTATAGTAAACCAGTTTCCTCTGGTTGTAAAATAATTCATTCTTATTTTCTCTGATTTCTTTATAGCGTAAACCAATGTAGAATCTGTTACTTCAAATATTATATATAAAGCATTTATAAACTGTGAGCTCCTAGAGAACAATGCCTGAAAATACATGATTATGATACATAAATTTTAATATTGGAGGAACAAATTATATTTAAACATGGTTGAAAGCGCAAATGCCATGGTCCAGCACATAATATAATATGAAGCTCCTAGGTTAAGACAATATGGAGGGTGTCTAAAGGCATTCAAATTCAAATTTTTTTTAAAAGAAAATAAACCTATTCTGATCAAATAAAACACAGATTTTTTTCAGGATTGAGTTGTGGGTCACCAGTTGGTGAGCATTGCTTTAGTGCTTATAAGCACATAGTAGAGGCATTTTGTAAATTGTATGAGCTACCCAGTTAATCAAAGTGTATAATTTTAGGTATGTTAACATTCAAAGAAATTTTCACCTTTATATTTAGATGCTCTGTGATAAAGATGACTATTAATGTGTGACAAGTCCACAGTGATAATTTCATACCCACATCCTCAAACATTGTCATGCTTAAATAGTACTTGGATTGTTACGCTAGGTATAATGTAAGATAATCATATTTTTAATTTAACAACCTGAGGAGAAATAAACCAAATTTTTAATTTCAATCTTTTGGGGGGAGGGAAATGATTTGAGTTGCAAGAATCAAACATAAAAAATAGAGAACATTTCCAATATGTTTAAAATTGGGCACAGAGCTTTAAAATGAAAGTGTAAACCAAAGCCATAATAACAACTAGATGACTCAAGTTTGTTCTATACAAAAAACAAAACAAAACAAAAAGAAAAACTTCTCTAAGATAAAAATTCCTAAATGAAGAGAGTTCGTTGTTAAAATTCAAAAGATTATTCAAGCTATATAGAATTAGCCACATCATAAAATGTATAATTTTATTCAAAGACCCTTTGTAAATGGTTTTCAGTATATACAATTTTGTCAGCTTTGGAGAAGATATTTTAAATTTAGAATCTGAATACTCAACATCTATCTTTTGCCTTCTTTCTTATTAAAATTTCTGATGAGATACCTAATTTTCTTCTAAGACTCAGGGTTCTTTAATGATAACCAGTAACAAAAATACCATTGTACTTACACTTAAATGATGGTATGGTAAATGATTTTGAATATTCTCTGACATATATGAGTAATTTTGGGGTGTGAATGTTCATATTTGGAGGCACCCATGTAAATATATTATTTACTAGATTTAAAATTTGGGGGATAATTATAAAATTGAAGGATCGGTTTCAGTGAAAAAAAATTAATTGACAATTTAGCAAGTGCTAATTCATAATTCTTTATTTTACTATTTGCTACCTAAATGTCAAACAAAAAGAAAAACATGACGAAAAAAATGTTATGTGTATTTATATGCTTTAAGGGAACTTTAGCAAGGGCAGAGTTCAGTAAAATAAAGAAAAACATGTACTGTTACCTTTACTCTTAGGATTGTAGATAAAGTTGATGTTAAAACTCAGGATTTAAATAAATTTGATAACTATGAGCTTCCCATTATTATTAGGGTTTTCAGAAGTGAAACATCCTTTGACTTTGGACTTAAATACAGCAAAAATATTCTACTGTTGTAATGTTAAAAGCATGATTCTGTACAGATAATTTATGTAGACAAGAACATTACAGGTAAAATATATTTATTGATCAAGTATTCATTTTTACATATAAATTTTATGTTTAAAATTTAAATTTTTGTCTACATGAGCCTAATGAACCTCTCATAAATAAAGCATTCTGGTCAGTCTCTATCACAGTACCTGGCAAGGAACTTTCTAATGAAATAACATGGGGTTACTGCCACCCTTCATGTTCTATTTATATAGTTACGTACCTAATTCCAAATTGAAAATATACACAAATTTGGGTTTCAATACCCAGAATTAAGTTTTTGAAAAATGAGTTATGCAATAAGATTCTTTAAAAAATGTGTGACTTGGAGAGAGTAAACATTATTACTGGTGGTAGAAATAAATGTGTAAGAAAAATCTAAGATATGTGTATTCCAGAATGCTGAAAAGCAACCAAATTTTGCTACTTGCATATATATGATTCAATATTGCAGCATTACAATTAAATTCGAATTTATTTCATTATATGTTGACACATTTCTTAAAATGTAATGATCTGCAAAGAAGTTTGTCGAAAGTAGACTATGATATTAATGAGTCTGGAGTTCAGTCAAGCCACAATTCCATATCTGCATATGTTAAATAGAAAAAATCCTTGAAAACATTGTTTCATAATTTAGTTTTAGAAACATATGTAATTTTGAAATATGTATATGTTTATTTTATTTTGGAACTATACAATATTCCTTCATGATCACTGAAAAAGCTACCTAATTAAGAAGAAAATAATTTGGAAGGCTTCTGTTGAACATATCACTATCAATATTAATTTTCTCCTATAAAATGACTTTCCTAATGTCTAATAAAAAATATATCTCATATACTTAGCATTATTCAATATATCATTAAATTTTTATTTTTACAGAAATAGAAAATGAGAAAGCAAATCATTTTATATTTACATTACATCAATTCTCTATGAAATATTTGTTTTGATCTTCAAAAGATGTTTTTAATAAGAAATAATTTAAATCACTCTAAATTTAATTAAGGTTAAATGTTTGTCTTTTAAAAAATGAGTACTAAAGCTATTCATTTTATAATATTGGCACAATTACTATGAGAAATATTTGACCTGCATCTTTTAAGCCAAATGGTCTGCTATAAACAGAAGAAGAAAATGGTATTATATTATTTTCACAATCAAACATTATTCTACATAAAATTCTTTTCTTTACCACAGTCTAACATGCCTAAACCATAGAACATGGAAGTGTAATTTAAAATCAATGGAAAAATTGAAATATAAAGAACGCTAGATGAAAATTGAGTATGGAATGCTCTCTTTGATAATACTTATTTTTGTATGCCATATACATGCTACATATAGTGATGGAAATATATATGGATATTTAGAGATAGGCATTTAATTGAATTAAATGAAATTAATGATAAAATGCACAGTTGTCAAATGCATTATTAATTGTATAAGGTTCCTTTGAATACAGATGTTAGATAATTATTTTTATGCACATGACTAATGGTCATCAAACTGCTTTGATTTTTTTTTTTTTTTGTCATTTATTTGTATTTGCAAAAAGAAGAGAACTTCAAGGGATTTAAGGAACATTATCCATAAGTTAAATAGTTAATTTAACAGCAGTTTAATTACCACTTTCACAATATTTCATTCCCTTTGAAAGTCAATTAATTAAATGTTCCTGTGTTCTAGCATTTCAATTGGTTCTTTGTTGTTTTTAGGACCTTTTTCCAGTGTAAAATTTATTCTTAAAATTAGTTATAATAAATATTTTGCCATCCCTAAAAATATCTTAAATTAGAGCCAACTGAAAAGTACAAGTGCATGTTTCGGAATGAAATAGAAGAATATTAGTCGTCTGTTTTATTTTCCTTATTTTGGAATTCTGCGACCTTGGAAACAATCTATTGAGCTCTTGAAATTTAAGTAGCCAGTTTTTGGCATTTCAAACAAGGAGTATTCCCACTCTTTACCTTGCCCTACTGAAAAATAATGAAGAGAATGGGTAAAAAATGGCAGGAAGGAAGAAATGGGGAGATGTAAGGAAAAAGGAAGGGAGTCCAAAAAATTAGAGTATGGAAAGAAAATTACACATTTAATTTGAATAATCTGCCAATAACATAACAGTAACAAAAAAATAATTAATGATATAGGGCAAGAAACTGGTATATTAGATTAAGGTCTTCAATTCTAACCTTTTCCACACTATCTGTGGATCTTTTCATTACACACTAGTTTGATTTTCCTATTGAGGTTGAGGGAACAGTAGTGGGACAGACTTGGGTACCCAAAGCATTCACCAAAATTTTCCACTTCACATGTATAAAGGTGATAATGCCTAAACAAAAGATGTGTTCCAAGTGTGATATTTGTGCTAAAGTTGATTAACTCATAACTTCAATCAATAGTTTAGCTGTAAATGATTTTGAATATTAGCATACAAACTATCCACATTTACAGGTAATATATTTACTTTCTCTGAGATAATTTAAGTATTTACACTATCATCATACGTAGATAAAAATAAGATTTTGTAATATCTACCTGGAAATATATTTGTATAAGATTATGCAACATATCAAATAGAACAAGCACAAAGAGTAAGCTTAGTATGCATCCAAATTTTAATTGATGCCTGAAACATTACATATTGTTCTCCAAAATTCTATGGAGAAAATTTGCAGGGTCCCTTAATCCAATCATATACCACTGATATGCCCAATTTAATTATTTATTCAGTGAACACCTGAAAAAACAAAAATCAAATATTGAAAACTACACAACTTACGTTCTATTGTATGTTACTGTATTGATAGGAAACTATGTATAAGGAGAAAATTATTCATTTTTAATTCTATCCAGTTTCATGACACTACATGTTAAAATTTTTTCAAGTTTATTAGCAAAATGATGAGCTTACCTTTATCCTCTTAATACAGTTGGGAAAAATATAATTTAGAAATTAGAAGTAACCTCTTTCCATAAATCATATAATCATTATTTTTGAGATTAAAAAATATGTTGGACACCTTAGTAAGAGTGGAAATATAAATGAGACACCTAAAGCGAGTGTATGTGACAAGATTATGTGCAATAGTGCTAGTTCTGAAAATATTATTTTGTAAATCTTTGAAAAGTACATCAACTTTCTTTGGAAGCTATTTATATTGTCCAGAAATACATCTTTAATCTCATGTAATTCTTATCTCCTACTTTTTTTATGAGTCAATTAAGAAACAAAACTTAGTTACATGGAGGATTCCATTTTGCATAAATATTTTATAATTTATACAATACTACCATATCTACATATAATAATATTGGTGAAGTGATATTGACATTTTTAAAAGAAAAATGACTCTCACTGTGAAGAGAAATTAATAACCCCAATTGTGAAATCAAATGCTAGTATATTTTCCCTTTCTAATCCTGTATCTAATATGGAGGAGGTAGATGAAAAGTAGGAGATACATTTTTATTTTTTCATGATATTATCACATGGCATTGTTAATCTTGTTCTTTTCCCTTTAAAAAAATCAAAAGGGAAAATGTTGCACAGAATGGGGATAGTTTACTTCACTTGGCCAATACAGCATTACCATATATAATTTTTATAATTCCTCAGTGAAACTATTACCACCTGTTCAACCTAAATTCAAATAGTTACTCTCAATTTACTCATGGGTAAATGCTGCCTCTTTGTGGCAGAATGCCATGGAAAGCATTCCTTAAACATAAAGTTTATGAACAGCCCTTGATATGGTACACATTTCAGGTGAGATTATGGGAACACCCACCAATAGCAATGAAGCACCTGGCTCTTTAAGTTTGATTAGTTCAAACATTTCCTACCTTTAAGTACTAATCTAAATTCAATGCCAAACCTTATTCAGAGGTGAACAGCTTATTCCCACCAGCATTTTGAATATTTAGGATATAGATCAACTTGAGATAAACTATCCATAACAATTGTTGAAGGTAGTTTTACACAAGTAAAAACATGGAAACTATGGAAATTTGTAGACTGAATAAATAATATTGACATGACAAAATACATAATATTGGGGAAAAATGAATACGAAATATATTACTTACCATGCTCCATGTATTATTAGATGAATAATTCCATAAGGAAAAGAAGTATACAATTACAATTTCATTAATAAACACATTAAAAGACACATTTAGAAAAACATAATTCCCTGAACCAACATAGCCATATATATATATATATATACATATATACACATATATGTATATATATATTATATTATATTATGTATATATTTAATTTGATAATTATGAGGAACATTTTTCTATTAGGAACGTTACCTACTATATCCTGAATTGTTAATAATGGAGACTCAGTCAATCACACATAGCTAATTCTTTTGCACCTTAAGTAATCATTACTTCAATCCCTCATTTGAGATAGTTATCAAGTGTTTATTCAGAAACTATTTAAAAAATTACATGTGCTGGGATACATATAAGACTGTAACAACAGTAGCCCCATCTTACAGAAATCCTGTTTGTGGTTATCATCATTGCTTACTGCCCAAAGGGATAAAGACATTGTATAGAGATTTGTACAGTCCATCATTTGGTCTTCTGAGGTGCTAATACACGTGGATCTGTACAAATGCAACTGGGTTTGGTTAAACAATCAAAAATCGGCTACAATAGTAGTCAAATCAATACATCATTTTGGTTGACTAATAAAAATACTTTTAAATCTTTTCTAATAAAACCAGAAACTTGCACACGATTCTCACTCGAATGGCCCAATTAATTGCCCTAAATTTTTTTCTTTTATACATTGGGACACAGTTTTTTTTTTGTTTTTTTTTTTAAATTACAGATCCAATTGGGTGGGTTGCATTGGCTTTAAAACTTTGCCATTAAGTTCTCCATATTTTTAATGATTTAAAATGCTTTCCTGATATCACTTCAGTTTTGGAAATGCAGCTCCTAATATAGTGCGACACCTCTGTGAAAATCATAGGCTAAATAGTGAATGAAAGAGAAATGCTAAATGTGCATATAAAAATAGGTGCTACAATAAAATATTTGTATATTTCATCAATAAGTTATTTTGACTAATCAATTATGGATCATATAGCTCTGTAATTTTAATGATTTGTCCACATCTATGGTGATCCTTTCCGAGATCACAATACTTTTGTTTTTAATTCAAATGTCCAGAATGCATACAAATACATCCTTTAAAAAGAAAGTAAAGGAATGCGAGAGGAGGGAGGCAAGGAGAGAGGAAGGGGGTAAGACAAGGGGAAAAGTAAGAGAATTAACTTTCTATTGAAGTTGGGGTGTGCTAATCTCTCCACAAAAGCCATTTATACCCACCCATGGCTTAAAGGGGGAGAAGGGGAGGGGGGAAGGGAGCAAAAGAGGAAGAGTAGAATCTATCCATCTTCACCATTCTTAGCACTTCCAACCACTACAAAAATGACTGCGACCTTTAACAAGTCACCCGCGCAGCCAATTACCTTTCAAAAAGCCCTTCTCCTCTCTCCCCTACACGCAAGAAAAAGCGATGTTCCCAGTTTACACAAATGTTTCCCCACGTGTAAAATTAAAAGGAAATTGCACACCCTTTCAGTATCTTCCGCTGAAGTTGAGAATCTCGTGCCAAGGCACTTCACTCTGAACGTTGAAACAACACAATTAATCAAACGTGTTCACCGTGTGTATCTGCTTGCTTGTTTGTTTTAAATGCAAAAGCTCCAAGGGAGTTTCTTTGCTTTCAGAACTGGCTAAAAGTGGTCTGTTTTTCCAGCACTTCGAGGTAGTCCGGCTCAACGTTTAGTTTTGCTTTTAACTCCAGATATTCGTTCCGGTTGGGTTCTACAAAGACAGCACTGGGGGGGCTGTAAAGCACCGGTTCCCGCAGCCTGCTGTCCCCTGCCCCCGGATGCAAATACTGATGGGGGCGTCTCAGGTCATAGTTGGGGGAGAACGTATAAGCAGCAGGGCTGCACGGGAATTTAGGATATTCCGGGAGGCTATTGCCGGCGGGGGTGGTGGAGCAGTGTTTGTCTGGTTCTAAAATGCCCCTGTAAAAGCGGTCGGCGTCCTGCACCGGCGACAGCAGGTCCTCCCGGGGCTCGATGGTGCTAACGCTATAGGCAGGACTCCGCAAGTGGTGGCTTTCCCGCCTCTCCTCCTCCCCTGGCTGCAGCTGCAGCTGAGGCGGGGGCTGCTGCTGGGGCTGCGGCGGCGGCGGCGGCGGCGGCTGCTGCTGCAGGTGGTGGTTGCTGCTGTAGGTGACCTTGAGCTCGTGCAGGTCTTTGTAATCCTCCACGGAGTTGCCCTCTCGGGAGCGGTAGATGGGGTTTTTGCACATGTGGCCCAGTGGATGGGGGATGTACTCATACACGTGGCCCGCGGGCGTCTTCACCTTGGGCAGCGCGGGCCCGCGGTGGTGCACGTGCGCGTGCGGGTGGCCGCCAGTGCTGCCGCCGCCGCTGTACACGCTGTACTGCATGTTGAAGGAGCTCACGTCGGAATTGTTGGTGCTGGTGTGGTCGCTCGGGTTCTTCTTCCTGCGCTTCATAACCAGAACGAAGAGCCCGGCGGCCACGAAGACCGACATGATGAAAACCAGAAGCAGGCTAAGGATCAACACCGACAAGGGCACAGACGACGCCCCTCCACCCGTGCCCAAGCCCGCGGGGGTTCCAGTGCTGTTCAACCGCAAGGCGGGCGTCACTCCGCTGGTTCTCACGGGGACCTGGATGGAGGAGGGCGTGGGCGTGGAAACCCCAACGTCCGAGTAGTCTGGGCAGAGTAGCTCCGACTTAATGGAGCGCATATCTGTCTCAGCGAACTTCTTCGGCGCCTTGCAGATGACCTCGTCCACCAAGACACCCACTTTGAGCTGCTCGACCCACAGTTTCATGCCCACCACGGCGCAGGTACAATCCCAAGGGTTGTCGTGCAGGTCGATTTGGATGAGTGACTTCAGCTGGTCCAGAACTCCACTCACCGGCAAGGAGGTGAAGTGGTTACTTCTCAGGTTGAGCCTGAGGAGGGTCAGGCCTGAGAAGACGCCTGAGGGCATGGTCTGCAGGAGATTGTTATTCAGGAATAGCAGCTGGAGGTTTGGGACGGGATCGAAAGTCCCAGACTGAATCTCTCGAATGAGATTATATTGGAGGAAGAGATACTGCAAGCTCTGCAGGCCAAAGAACAACTCTGGGCTCAGCCTCTCAATCCGGTTGCCATTTAGGTAGAGGCGCCTCAGGTTGGTGAGATCCCCAAAGGCATGGTCCTGGATCATGGAGATGCGGTTGTTACCCAGATGTAGGAGGTCCAGCCCCGTGGCCTCCAGGAAATCGCTCCTGCGCACCACGGCGATGTAATTCTCCGTCAGATACATTTTCTTGGGGTTGTAGGGTTTAGGTTGCAGCTCTGCGATGCTCTCGATCTTGCGCTCCTGGCAGTTGACGTTGAGGCCTAGATCTGAGATTTGCAGGTTGCAAGAGCACTCCGTGGGGCACTCCAAAGGCACCGGAGATTTGGTCTGGTAGGCGATGCTGGGGCCATAGTTGCTGTAGCTCAAGTCCTTAGTGGGTTGCCTAGAGGTGGGGCGCACCCTGGGCTTGTTGGGTTGGCGGGTCCCCTTAGGGGGTTTCAAGGGGGGTTTGTAAACAGCAGAGGAAGAAGTGGCCACGGAATTTACTGAGGCCGGGGTGGTGTGTAAATACCCCGTGGTGCTCAAAGGCGTCTGCGGCCTCATCTCATAGTCTGAAATAAGTTTCCTTGGACAAAGTTCCTGCTTGGACACCTCGTCCAAGTCCCGGCCATGTAAGCGGAAGGGGGTCTCACAAACCACATCCCCCACCAGGGCCGAGTAGGAGATACTATCCAACCAATCCTTCAGAGAGATCAGCTCACAGGAGCAATTCCAGGGGTTTTCCTCCAGCTGTAACTCCACAACTTTATCCATGTGTTGCAACAGACCCACATAGGGCAGAAGTTTCAGCCGGTTCCCCCGCAGGTCCAAGTGCGTTAAGGGCACAAAACGGAAAAGGTTGTTGGGTAAACTGGACAAGAGATTGTCATTGAGGATAAGCACCTGCAACAAATGCAGTTTCCCAAAAGCATTGGGTTCAATGACACTAATGTAATTATAATCGACCTGTAGGTACTCCAGGCTCTCCAAGCCAAGGAATATATCATCACGCAAGAGTTCCAGTTTATTATTGTTTAAATGCAATCTCCTTAAACCCCGAAGCCCGTGGAAAGCCCCCGTCTCAATGTCCTGGATAACGTTGCTACCCAGATGCAAAATTGAAGCCCCAGTGTAATTGACAAACTCATTGGGATACAGGCGGTTCAAAAGGTTTCCAGACAACAAGAGATGGTACACTGGGAAACGGGGAGGGCTGATTTCAGAGAGGCTGATGATCCCTCGGTTTTCACAGCTCACAGTTAAAATGCCGTCCTTTTCCTCACAAGGACATGCATTGTCACAGATTTCCCCATAATAATCGATGGTTTCTGCACACGAAAGGACGAGAGATGTTAGAGCAAACGCTAGAGTCTGCAGTATCCAGCTATGCATTTTTCTGTGAAGGTCCTGTTCCAAAGTTACTGGGGGACAGCAAGTGTGCATTTTACCTCCTGCAAGGGAGAAAGGGAAAAAGGAAACAACAGAATATGACAAAAATTTAAGGGATCAGTCAGAAAGTCTCTATTTTCCTTAATACTATTTCTCTGAAATCCAGAAGGAGGGTCTATGAATGACATCCCCCCCACACACACCCCTGGGGAACATCGACATTCTCCAGACTTTATTAAAATCTGATATTCATTTTGATTAAAAGGTTGATTTCATTTCCTAATGAGTACAACAGGAAATGCCACTCTTTACAAGATAAGGGTAGGTTTAGATAAAATCCCATTTTAGTGTTCTTCTTGCTCCCCCCTTTTCAAAACCAATCCATAAATATACATAAAATGGCTGTCAGTTCAGTTTCATGGTTCTAATTTAAGAGAAAAGAAACACCATTTTACAAGGTTCCCCACCTCACCTATACCAAACCCCTCTGCCTTTCTTTCAGAATCTCTTCATACAACAATTCATTATGAAGGTCTCCCAGTTTCACAGAAAAGGAAGGAGCCACAATACTTGGGCTATTTTAAACCATCGCTCCAAATGCCAAGGTGAGAACCCAAAGAATACTTTTCAGAGGCAAAAAAGGATGTAAGATAATGCATCAAAAGGACCCAGAAGAAGCTTTTAAATCACCAATTGTCTTCAGGAGCTTTGAGTGGAGAAAAAGGAGAGCGTGTTCGCTTTGATGGTGGACTTCACTACCGCTATTAAGCATATCAGCGTCCTAATTGCATGCACGGTACCACTTAGCAGCGCTTCCCAGAGAACGCCTTGCGTCCACTTCTCCTCATTGATCATGTCAGCGACGCTACCAAACTACATCTTGTAGCCACTGAAATAGTTGTGCACGATGGATTACAAAGAACTCTGCGAAGGCATCCGCAATCCCGGAACACCTTCCGATACCTGGAGTTTAAAAAGGACGTTCCAACTGCTTACCGGGAATCAGCTTAAAGTAAACCAAAGACCAGCGCCAAAGCCTCCCTTACCAAGGGCTACACGTCTGTTTGCTATGGTATGCAAAACTAACCTTATTGAATTAGCAAGATTTGAGCTGAACTACCACCGTGCCGGCAGCCCATCTCTGGAGTTGCTTATTACATTTAATTGTCAGTGCTTTACTCCCCTCCCCTCATTTTTTTTTCCTTTGGGGAAAGGGCACTTGGGTTGATTAGAGGCAAAATAGAAAGGTGGAAGGGAGAAAAAAACAGTGACATAGGTCAGTGCTTTAATATCCGAATTTCATTTGCCCAAGAAATCAATCTGACTCCCCCCCCCCCCCCCCCGCTTCTTTCTCTCGCCCTCTCTCTCTCTCTTTCTTTCTTTCTTTCTGACCCCTTAAAGGCTTTCTTCGACTTCTTACTTCGGGTCGACAGCAGCACTCATAAAGAAAAGGACCTAAATGATGCGAGTTTGTAAATGTGTGAGTGTGTGTGGCTTTGGTTGGGGGAAGGGGGAGAGGGGGAGGGAATATTTGGCAGAGATGTTGGGCTCGGGGAACCAATGCCTTTTCTCTGGTCAACCTTGCCTTCGCCTCACCACCATCGAAGTTTGATGTCCAATCTCAGCCCAAACTAAAGCCAAGACGTTTTTGAGTCAAGGGTTCAAGCCTAGAGACCGCGATCTTGACCCCCGAGCCGAATCCAGCCCGCGTTATTATTAAGAGCCCCCGTATTCGCATGCACATGTGCAAGTGTGCCTGCGAATCATTCACGTGTGGCCACCCAGACGTGTCAAGACGAATCGGAATCGCAGTGTATACATCTCGCAAGTATCCTCGACCTCCCAACGCAACTGCAAACACCTCTCGGCATAAAAGCGGCAAAAACACCCTCCATGAAAGCAAAATGTTTACCTTGAAATTTCGGTTCTCCACTAGATCAAATCTGCACATCCATTCAGCTGAGGTTGGGTCCCCTCCTCCTCCCTCCCTGTGCTTCCCCGCCCCCATTCACCTCCCACCCCTCTGACAGTCCATTGCAAATTGTACCCAGCCGGTATTAAACTCGAGCATTTACAACTTTAATTCAGTTCTGGTTAGCCAGGGTCAAAGAGCTCCTCTCAACCGACTCCCTTTCTCCTCCTCTTTGCCATCAAAGGAGCCCGAAATTTGAGAAAATAAAGTTGACTGAGCTGAAGAAGGCTGACATTCTGACTGGGAAACGCACCTCCGATGTAAATTCGCGGGTGCGCTGCATATACTCAGATTTTTTTTTGAAGGGTGGGGGAGCTGTATTTATTTCCCCCCAAAGAATTTAGACCTTGGATCGTCGCCCTGCACATACACACTAAGCAGCTTGGGGCCGCGCCGGCTGGAGCCCAGTACCCAGGCCGGACCCGCGAGCTCCAGGCACAGCTGCTCCCACAGCGGCCCAGGCAGAAGCACCGGGAGTACCAGGACGCGAGGCTCCCCCTCCCCCACCCCGCCCCGAAGGGAAGGGGAGGGAGGAGAGGGAAAGAAAGCCACCCCGCCGCCACACGCACAGGCACAGACACTGGAGCCTCTTTTGCAAAGTAAACGGCAGACTTACCCCGTCTCACATCTTTAGGGCCCATTCATCGTAGCCACCCTTAAAAAAATACCTCTTTGGGGTGTGCTCTGGGTTTCTGAAGCCCAAGTAAAGCGAGGAGGCAGCGAGCAGTGCGGTCCGAGCCGCTGGAGGAAAGGCGTCCGGACGCCGCCTGCCCGCGGCCGCCGCCGCCGTGGCGACCGCGGGTTCAGGGGTTCCCCAAACGGCTCTCCCCGGCGCTCTCCGCAGTAGTCGGAGCGGGCAACCGGGTTGGGGGGAACGAGGGGCGATCGTGAGTGGCGGGTTGAGAAGGGAGGGGTAAGGGGCGGCGAAGGACCCCTGTAGAGGAGCCTCGCGGTAGGGGCTGTGAGCAGCAGCCGGGCGGGGCGGGGAGGGAGCTGTTGGAGGAGGGGGACGCGGAGAAGACTGCCTGGCATCGCCGGCTCCGCCAACGTGACGGTCAGCCCAGCCGAGCGCTCGCACTCGCTCACACTCACGCTCACTCGCACACTCGCTCCCACCCGCGCCACAGCGCGACCGTGGGTCCCAGGCATCCTTCACCGCACACCCGGCTCCCTCCCAGGCCGGTACTTACAGTTGCCATCTGCATAGGGGGCAACTTTCTCCAAGCCAGCAGCAGCAGCCGTCCCCTCCAGCCGCCTCGGGTTCCTCTCACCCTCGGGCCTGGGTTCGCGCCGGCCGGCCCTCCCCTCCCCTCCCCCCTCGGCTCTCCTCCTTGCGGTCTTCACCACATTCCCCCCTGGTCAGTGGCGCACGCCTGGGGACCAGCCAGAGGGAGCGGGGCGCGGGGGTGTGCGTGCATCGCCCGCCTTCTTCTTGCAGCGCACACTGTACATGGTAGTGAGGGGGCGAGTGAAGGTGGTACCGGCTCTTCGGCTGCTCCGGCGGCGGCTGCGGTTCCTGCACCGTCCTCCGCCCCCTGCGCAGCGGCCACCCAGCGCTGGGATCCCACCGCCGCTGTCCCCTCACAGAACCCGCTGCTGCGGCCGCGGCGGCCCCTAATTAGTATTTGTACGGCTCCCGCATCCTCTTGGCGGTTTCATCGTTCCCGATGTTTGCAGGTTTTTTTGGGTTTTTTTTTCCCTATCCCTTCCCTAGATGCAGCGCACGATCGTCATTATTTGGAAGTCTCTATCTCCAACATCATTTGAGGGGTCTTGGGGGGAGGGGGCAGAAACAGCGTTGTCCTATGCCTGTGGCGTGTCCCGGCAGCAGGGAAACTGAAAACTCAGAGAAAGTCGCGTCTTCCCTCCCAGGCTCTGAGAAGGTGGCAACGCGGTTAGCATCGCAGGGGTCTCAGAGACATCTGCTCCAGTGCGGGTGCAGGGCCCAGTCCAGTGCACTTGTTTATTGTCGCGCCGCTGGTGCGAGCCAAGCTGCAGCAGACATGATGGGCCCGGGGCGAAGCGGGCGCTCGGCGACCGATAGATGGCAGCCGAGAGCGAAGGCTTCCCTTTGCTGGGCTCGGGCGGCACGACCGGAGCCCCCCCTGGATGTCACATTCGCGGGGGACAGAGGAGTCTTGGACCATGTGCGTAACACGAACGTGGGACTGTGCGATCCTTGGATTGAAAAAGGGAGGAGTGGAAATAACCCCGACGGTGCCAGGCTTGTTGCTGGTCAGGGACAGATTGATTGCAGCCTTGTGCTGATCGCCTGCCTTCCTCTTATTTAGAATAATACAGCTCCTGCTGCTGTCTCACGTACTTACTGTACAGGACCCTGGAAGAGGGAGTGGTTCGTCCTAGCTGAAAACAAGGGCGCTATTTTTTTGTTTGTTTGTTTAAGAATTACGTTTCATAGATATGTCAGGGTGATACAAAGGGATGTGAACGACTTTCAGAGGGAATATTTCTGAATATATTTGGTGTGTACTAAAAAGCTGGAAACTCCTAAATACATGCAATATCGATAGAAAGCGAGTTTCTTGAAGAGTCACCTGCTAAACTCCACTAGAGTCATCTCTACAGTAAGTATTCCTGTCTGTTTCCATGAAACCAGACACTGCCCTCCCCTAAAGGGGGTCTTTACATTCATGAGGTTTATTTCCCGTGTTTGTAATATTAAACCTGCAGTCCATTCCTGGTATAGGAAAAAAAGTTGATTATAATGAGTGGCCCAATGCAGGCTAAGTGCACATGTACCTGTTTCTTTGATAACTGGGTACTTTGACCACTTAAATATTTTTTACCCGTTTTATTTTGGAATTAATTATATCGTATATTTTTGGAATCATCTTAAACATTGCCTTTTTGATAAACATTGTTTGATTGATATTGTCTCTTTCTTGGTAATATTTTGGATAATATTGTGGTTATAATATCCTGTTTAAATATAGGATTAAAACAATATATCTTCCCACATTCTTTATAGATGTTGAATTAGAAGTTTTCTAGAGGTAGTGAATATTGCAGTCTCCTGAGGTTTCGCATTGTTTCTTGAAATTTCCTCTGAATATGTTTTTCAATTTTTTTTCTTAAGCCATACATACTTTGTTTGGAAACAATTTTGTTTATTTTGTTTAAATTTGGACACGTAGGAGAGAGACAAAAGAAATAATCTGTAATATCAGATAATGAAAATAAAATCTTATAATAGAACTTTCTGTTAAATTTCGTTTGGCTTAGTAATGACAACACTTGCTACATGTACATGGTATAAACACACAAGTTAAACTGCACCCACAGACGTCTTGTTACTGTATGTTTTATTTAGTCATCATCTTCTAAAATGATTTCAATATTTTAGAAAATTTATTTTTTAAAGTATAAAATAACCTCTATATTTTCAAAATGACAGTGTTAAAGTACCATAATTTTAAAATCACATATTAATTACACTTAGAAACTTTTGCTATATAGATATTAAGTTCTACCATAGACACAATTTTCAATGTTGATAAGCTATAGAGGTTCTGAAAGGGTGTAACTTGGCTTAATCAGTTATTGGACTTATAAAAATAGCTGAATATAGCTACTTTATTTAATTATTTTACTGCTTTCCTAAATCTTCACAATTGCATTCAACATCAAATTTTAGTTCAGTTTATGGTTTTTCTGTTATTTTTATTTTAAATATTATCCTGATTAAAATAAATTTTGTTAAGCTAAGATGTATTAAACATATTTGCAATTTATTGAGGTTATAGTTTTGTCAGAAACACTGACACTAAAAATATTCCAGTTTGCTTCTTGTGGCTCAAATAAATAAATGTTGACAACTTTCTACTATTAACTCAATATTAAGGATGTCCTGGGAAACCACTATTATGATTTTCCACTAGGTGTCTCTATAAGCTGCTCTGCGGGAAAGTGAATTTTGACAAAATACTGTGAAATGAAGAGACCACAGAAGAACTTGGGAGGGAACACATCATAGAAATAAGGAAAAGCCTATTTTATTAGTCTGTAGACTACTATTTTCTTTAAATGTTGACTATTGCCTAGAATTGAAATATGTAACTCATGTATCAGTTATCAAATTTGAGCCAAGACTTTACCCACAAGAAAAACACATTTATGTTTCAGTCCATACTAAACAATATACAGTCGTATGATGTCTACTTGCTTTCACAAAGAACCCAAATGAATGCACATGATTACATAAACACATATGGAAACTAGAAAATGAAATGATTGATCAAATAGATTTCTCCAGAATTAAAATTAAATTAAACATTATTTGAGTTGGATATGAAAAGCTGAGACTCTTTGTCCAAATGTTTGTGAATATATTTATGCATATTGTAATTAGCTCATGATGTAGCGTCATTATACATATATTTCATATATGCTAATATATCTGGCAATAATTAGTGCAAATTATGGACATAATTTGATACTTGCATATTAAAATGTGAATTCAAACCACAATTAGCATACTTGTCACTGGAAATTGAAATATACAAATACATCTTTGTTATCTGAAATTCGTGTTTTAGTGTTTTATGAAATCTTTGGAGGAATTCTTATATTAAATGCACTTCTTAAAATATCTCACCATATTACATATCATTGTGTGGTTTCTTTAAAATATTAAAATGCTTAGTCAAGAATTATAGTCCCTCATGAAGCAATCTAACAGAGATTATAATCAAGGAATAATTTGGTAATAATTTTTAGATTTCATAAGAACTAGTCAACATCATTGAAATCTAAAGCCAGTAGCTACCTTGTATTTCTTTTTGTTAACCTAACTGGTAAGGTAAGATTATAGAAATCTAGTGCTAGATTCCTCTAAAATTAGCTCTATTAGATTACTTTTGTGGTAGTAATAGCTAAGAGGTTTATACACCATATTTAATGAACATTAATTTTCAGAACTAAATTTTATTTTTAATGTCTTTGAAATTGAAATTATATACCACATATCTCTAAAAGGAGAAAAGTTTCTCCTGAAGGGTAAAACATGAGTCATCATTTATGATTGTTTCTCTATGCAATGTCTAAATTAAATAACCATATCACATATGTTTTTAATCAGTCTGATCCATCTGGGATTACAACAATCAAATATATATCATTCAGTGATACTTATGAAATCCAAAATGGCCAGCTGAACTGACTAATTTCAACAAGATTATTTATTTGCTTATAGAATTAATTAGTTATTTACAGTCTTAGAAATATGTTCTCACAGGCATAAGAGAAAAGTGTGCATAAAATAGACATTTTTCTTCCTTGCCTCATAAAATTCCTTCTAAATACACAATAATATTTTTCTGCTAGAATCATATATTAAAACATCCTCTTTGGAGCACCAATGAGATATAGCTACCAAAATTTAAACTGCATATATTTTTTGAACAATTGTATTTTCAGAAAGTTGTGTACAGGTGTACCAAATTAAAATGTACAAAACAACATGTAAGAAGATATTCATTGTAATAGTGGTTTGCATTTGCAAATGGCTAAGAACAGCCTACATGTCTGAATAATGAAAAGTGGTACATATATATGTATACCTTGGAATACTCTTCTGCCTTAATAACAGTGCATATAGGAATATGGTTCTGTCATTATTAATAGTGTTTATAGCATTATCTATCTATCTATATCTATGTTAATAATCTCTCTATCTCTATTTTGGAAAGATACATAAATTCAGTAATGATGGTCACCTTTTGGGGGAAAACTGGGAAGTTTTCAGTTCAATGGAGATTTATTTTTCATCATATATTTTATTTTTTACTATTTGAAAATTTAAATTTACATGCACATTTCAATAAAAAATAAAGAGAAAGTTTTGTACTGGAAAAATGAAGATATTTTTTGGAAAAAAGATAAGATGATAAAGAGTTGAAGATGACCTTACCAAATTTATCTCTGTCTCATATTTCTCAAAACTATTTTATTTTTTATGACACATTGCTATCAATGGGGACACTGAATATCTAAATATATGAGTGTAGATTAGTTAAAAAAAATTCATAGCTCTTATATGTGACGTTTAATTCTAGCTGCCTATATTAATTAATGAAATAATAATTATTAGGAGCTAGCTTCCATTATCTTCACTATACAGAACCATGCTGTGTAGTGACATTAGTTTTATTTGATACTCTGGTGTGTGAAGGAAAAGATCAAAATGGTTCTCTACAGAGGATAAGTTATTATACTTGAAATTGTCAGCAGCAGATCTTTACTGCTGTCTGCAGGAAAATAAGTGAGTGTGTAATTGTGATATATTTTAAATATACAGACTATCATTAGACCCTGTTAGAACAAAGGCTTCTGCCATCTGGCTTATACTTACATTGAAATATGCACATTCCACTGGGAAAAGGCAGTTTCCTTATATATCTAGATTAACTTTTCTATGTATCTTTCTATTAGAGTTGTGATTTGTCTCTTGGGATTTACCAGTTCTTGATTCTTGCATATCTTTAGTCATTTTTAGGAAACAAGTTCAAACAGGCATCATATTATGCCTCTTTATCTGTACCCTTTTTGGCTTTTCAAAGAAAAGCAATCATCCTAAAACACAGTTTCATCATAGAATTTTCAGAAGGATCATTACTTATATGAGAAAGCCTAAATTGACCATACTTTATTCAACTTTTATCAACTGGAATCCTTGTTTCAACAGGAGATTCCCATAATCTATCCCTTCAAAATAAATCATTCCTTCGCTTAATTTGAAACTTTGGTTTGTACTGCCCTTTCATCTAACTGGCTTTTCACTTTTCTTTTACCTCTTGTTTTGGAGTATTCACCATAAATCCTCTTTTCATAGAAAAACCTTCCCTATCCACTAACCAACATTGAACTTCCTCATCTTAAACATTCTCTTCATTGTCTAGCACTTGATCTAGCACAGTATTTCACTTCCTGCTTAAAGTTATCATTTTCTTCTGGCCTAAATTATCATTCTTTATTGAGAAAATATTTCTATTGTGCTTGTTACCCCTCAATAGTGAGAAAATGAGCTCCAAAAAACTCTGTACACAGAACAAATGCTTGTCTGTTTATGAATTTATTCATTCAACAAATATTTATTTAGTATCTGTATTGTGTTAAACCCTATTATGCTTGAGATGAAAAAATTAGTTAATTCATGACAGGGTAGTTGCATGATTTCGGAAACGTTTTGACTTTCTGACAAATTACCTGCATTCTCTTGTCAAAACAAATGGAAAATATATAAAAATGCTATTGCGTAAATTGTATATTTGAATAATATTTTTTGTATCATATATTTGCCAAGCCTTGAGATGAATGCTCTACAATAGAACTTTCTGTGGTGATGGGAGTAATCTATATCTGTGTTGTCCAATTTGATAACCATTGGCCCCAAATGACTATTGAGCAATTGAAATGTGTCTGGTATGACACAGGAAATACAATTTAAATTAAAAATTTCAATTTATTTCAAATTAAATAGCCACATGTGGTTAGTGGCTACCATATTGGTCAATGCAAATTTAGAATATAAATGCTAAAACTATGTTTCTTGTGCAATTTCTGGGATACCTTGGAAATTCAATCAATATGAACTGTTACACTTGTAAGTAATGATGGTAATTATAACACTCTTCAATAAATAAGGCCAATTATGATTCACATTTGGCAAGGGGACTGATTGACATTCTGCTAAGGGTCTCCAGTCAATTCTTTTAACTGCATTGGGTTGAGGGCTTTAACTGCTTTTTTTTTTTTTTTTTTTTTAAAGATTTCAGTGCATTTAAAATTTCTTTATTACATCATCATTACACCCCTATTAAGAAGGAAAGATAGATTATTTTATTATCAATAGACTTTTATTAGAAGATAAGTGCCTTTTTATGTACGATGAAGTGCTCTCTAAAGCACTTTTTTCCAGATCACACAGCGGGATGTTAGTAGAACTGGAAAAGAAAGTCTTAAATGGGTACTTTGCTTCAAGAATTATCTAGAATAGCCTCTTTGTGCAGAGAAGTCTTTCAGTCAGTAACAAAACTTGAACTCTCACATTCCATCAATTTGAATATAAAAACTCTACGTTGAATCTTAGTGGTGTTTTGTACAATTAGAATGGGCAGAGTTTAAAAAACAAACTGTAATTAATAAATTTAAAAACTGCAAATATGGCCTCTAATTTCCATGAGGATCTCAATAGATCTCAGTTTAAAAAAAATCATATTTATAGATTTGAAACAAAGTTTAATAGCTTGGACCAGTCCCAGTTACGAGAAAATGAGTGTAATTTTTGAGATTAGGTTTTGTTTGTTTAAAATCAATGTATCTTAAATATTAGTAATAAAATTGACCTATATTTTCACTATTACTCTTCTTCTATGGGCAAAATCAATATAGCTTATAAACGAGCATTGATTGCTTAAGGGCTTAACTCCAAAATAAGTAGGAAGCTACCTGATCCAGAGAAGTAGAGTAACTCTGAGATCTCAAATCCATTCTTAACTCTAGTTTTGCATCAATTATGCACTTACATTTATGAGACACCTTTCTAGGTTCATCACGTATTTTATATGTAAAGACGTTACTATAGTTTCTCTTTAACGGACCATATGACTACCACACTGGGTAATCAAATGATAAGTATTAAAATATATTCCCCTTGGAAGGAAAATAATATCGAATTTTTGCTCTTAAATTGTAGATTTTAAATTATTTACTTTATCCTGAAATGTAAAGTTATCTTCATTTAAACAAATATTGGTAACCGAATGCTAACTTGTGAATGGTGTACCTTCTGTGAAAAACAAATCTCTGGCAACTCAGTTTTTGTTTGATATTACATGATGCATTTTTTATGTCATGATCAAAAACATTTCATCAATCTAATGAAGCTTTTGTAGCGATACTAGATTTGTAGTTATTGCCATATGACATATTACAATGTCGGCTGCAATTTTAATTGATTGTGACATATCCTAATGAGCAAATAACCAGTTCGAATTTGAATCATCAGTATGATATGCACAATTCATTGTACAATCAATCCATGTCTTTGATTGCTATGTTATGTAAGTAGTGACTTCTATGCAGATAGACTTTGATCAATGACTACACTGCCACGTATTGGTACGAAGACACTCATGAATTTATTTCTAGGTATTATTATATTTAAAAATATTTCATTATAATGTTGTAATGGTAACATTTAGAAGTAATCTAGTACATATAGATAGGGAGACATAAATTGAATTTTCCCAAAGAATAGGAATCTATTTGATGAGAGTTTTCTTTATTTTCTTTATAAGATTTTTATTAAAAATATAGCTTACATACAATATAATATTAGTTTCAGGGTTATGCCATAGTTATTCAACATTTGCATACCTAAAGAAGTGATCACCATAAGTCCAGCAACCATCTGACACCATTCTATGCTATCACTTCTTCATGCTGTATGTTACATCCCCATGACTTATATGTTTTATACCTGGAAATTTGGATGTGTTATTTCCCTTCCCTTTTCCCCCCCTTTTTATATTGATCAACTACAGTTGACATTCAACATTATTTTATGTTAATCTCAGGTATACAGCCGAGTGGTTAGACATTTATATAAGAAATGATCCCCCTGACTAGTCTAGTACCCACATGGCACTACGTAGTTATTACCATATCATTGACTATATTCCCTAAGCTTTACTCTATATCCTCATGACTATTTTATAACTACCAATTTATACTTCTCTTACCCACACCCTCCCCCTTCTTTTACCCACACCGCAAACCCCCCTTCCATCTGGCAACCATCAAAATGTTTTGTGTATCTACGAGTTTGTTTCTGTTTTGTTTGTTTATTTTGTTCTTAGATTCCACATATAAGTGAAATCACGTCATGTCTATCTTTTTCTGTCTGATATACTCCACTCAGCACTACACCCTTCAGGTCCATCCATGCCATCGCAGACGGCAAGAACCTATTCCCTTCTATGGCCGAGAAATATTCCATTGTATATATGTACCACCTCTTCTTTATCCATTCTTCCATTGATGGACATCCAGGCTGCCTCCACATCTTGGGCATTGTACACAATGCTGCAATGAACATATGGATGCACATAACCCCTTGAAGTGGCGTTTGGCTTTCTTCAGATAAATACCCTGACGTGAGATTACTGGGTCCTTCTCTGTCTCTTATTATAGCCTTTGTTTTAAAGTCAATGTTATTTGGTATAAGTATTGCTACTCCAATTTTTTTTGTTTTTTCATTTCCATTTTCATGAAATACCTTTTTCCATCCCTTTACTTCCCATTTGTGTGTATCTTTCAATCTGAAGTCTCTTGTAGGCAGCATATGTAAGGGCATTCTTTTCTTATACATTCAGCCCACCTATGTCTTTTGATTGGAACATTTGATCCATTTACATTAAAAGTAATTGTTGATACATATGTAGCTATTGCCATTTTATTATTCATATTTTTGATAGACTTTTTCTCTGACAATTTTCCAAGAAAGAGTGTGATGCTCTTTCTTGAGGGGCTGTCTGCTCGCAGAGAAAACACCTCCAGTGGTTTGTGAGTTAGATAGGGCTGAGTACAGCAGAGCAGCAGAGCTCATCAGACTAATCAGATTCAGATTTGGCTGTGTGGGGGGCGAGCTCAACACAATAAAGCTGCCTCCTGTCTGCCAGCTGCACAGAGTAGGATTTCACAGAGAGTAAATGGTGACTGTCCTCCAGTACTCCCCACGAAGACACACATTTCAGTCTGCCCATATGTCTCCGAGCTCCTCCACCCCAGTCACAATCCCTTCGCTGGAACCCAAGGTGAGTGCTTGCAAGCGAGTGAGTCTGCGAATGAGCTGTTTAAGAGAACATCTGTGTTTTTTTTTTGCAGCCTTCTGTCTCACCCAAACAGTTGGAATCCCCACTGTTTTTCATAGCTAGAAGTGTGGGGTTGCCTCTTCCTGACATCAGTACTCCAGGCTGGGGAGCCTGGTGTGTGGGGCTGGGGTCCCTTGCTGCTCTAGGGGAAACTTTTGCAGCCGAGATATCCCTCCTGATTCTCAACTGCCACAGGGAGGTTTGGGCCCATTCTGTGTCTCCACCGCTCCTACCATTCATGCCGTGGCTTCTTTATATTTTCAGTTGTAAGACTTCTGTTCAGCTAGACTTGAGATGGCTCTCCAGGTTGATTGTTCTATAATTTAGTTGTAATTTGAATGTGTTCACAGAAGCATGCACGCAGAGTTTGTCTACTCCGCCATCTTGGATCTCTAATGATGAGATTGTTCATTTTGTAATGTGATTTACCAGCCACAGTTAACACAAGCATCAGCAGGCAATTCACTCATTATTTATAATTCAAAATCAAAGGTAAATAAAATGTGTGCATACATAAAACATCACACATATAATCATTTCCTCCTGCTAGCTATTTTATAAGATTGTCTCATTCTTTCATGGAATTATTACAACTTCATGAGGTGTTATGTTTCCTTACAGATGAGAAAACTGAGTTTTAAGGTAGTTGGTGATATTCCATATTTCATACAAACAGTATATAGAAAATCCAGACTATGGTATGAATAAAAAGTAATCTCAGTATCCACTTTTTGAATTAACTATGCCAATTCAAATCCACACTTTTGGACTTTTACCACAGTTTAAAGGAAAAGTGGAAATTGTATATATCAATACTTAGTAATTAGGGTTAATAAAGATATACTCTAAGTGATTCATGATTTATATAATATCAAATGTATTCTAAGAAAGTCAACTGAAGAAATAATTTCAAATTACTAATACTACATAATATTACTCTTTTAACTATTATAGCAATAATATATATCTTAAACTGATTATAAGATTTGTTTATAAATAAACTGTTTCTATATTGACCTACCTTAAATATTATAAACATTATTAATTCTCAGAAATTGTTGTCACAGTAACTTGAATACATATGGTTCATAAAACAATACATTTTAAATATATACAGTATACTTATTCCTGAAGTAGAAAATGTCTCTAATAATAGTTTTTTCCTATTTCCGAATTTGTTACAAATTATTATTTTATATTTAATAAAACAGTAGGCAAAGCAAGCATTATATACCTCCTAAAAAATCAATATTAAAATGGTTCCTTTGAGGAGGGATCATATCAAACTTTACAAGCATAAATTTTGGGATACAACCCTTTACCCTTTTGTGACATGAATGTTATATAAATAATTTAATATTGAAACTGGCATGACATATTTTCTAATTTTTTTCAATGGAATGCACACAATGACAATCTCATGACTAAATTTCTTAATTGATATATCATTTTAGTTCATGAAAATATTAATCACAATCGACTAACATCCACTCCAAACAGCTACATTTTATTTTGTTATTTAAAAAAAAAATCTGACTTTAACCTTATTGATCATCCTAGTTAAATAGTCGAATTTTATTACAAATGCAACATGGGTATCGCCATCAAACTCAAAGAAAATATTTCAGTGGGTGTGTCAGTATTTCCTCAGTATAAGGAAAGTTATACATGGAATGATTTGGCATAATTATGAATCTCCAAGCTTTCCAAGTTGTAAATATCAGATTCATCACTATCACTTCATCTATTTATAACTATGCTGATTATGTGTGTAGAAAGAAAGAATACAAGTATCTTGTATTCTTTAGCAATTCATGATGTTTCTGACCACCTTCTCCTAATATGCACTCGGAGAGCCTGCAGCAGCACTTGAGAATGCATCTTGGAGTTCTTCCAGAAACTCTGTCAAAGAGCAATGTCTGCATTCACAAAGAAGCATTCACAGCTGTCAGAAGTTAAATGTCCATGAGACTCATAGTACAGCTGCAGTCCTTCCAGTATACTGACAATATCTGTGGAAACTAGAATTTGACAACTAGTTTTTCCATGGAAAAAATAACCACAGAAGAATGATTAATCTTTGCCTGACCGGTAATAAATAATTATGTATTTGCAGCAGATGAAGCATCATTGTCCTGCATTACTGTGGGGACAGAGCCTCAGGGAGCAGTTTCCCGGCTCTCGGCCTCACGTGGGGGGGTGCTGACTTGGGTAGTAGATGGCCATCGGCTGTGGTTAGTTGGCCGTCAGCTGTAGACAGTTAGCCATTGGCCACTAATATAACTGCCGCGGCTGCGGTGGGGAGGAGAGTCAGTCAGTTGGCAGAAAAGTGTACAGCAGGTCGCACATCATGTGAATCCAGCCTCCAGTGAGAATATAGTGGTATGACACCCCTACCTGTGGCTCCGTGTGTGTTCCTTTTTGGCCTCACCATATCCTGCATTCTTGTGTGGGGAGCGGGAGCTGAGACCCCGCAGTCTGCCCCACACGGCAGAGTGTGTTAGAGCATGAATGAGTGAATGTGGGGACAGAGCCCCAGAAAGCAGTTTCCAGGCTCTCGGCCTCACATAGACAGGTGCTGGCTCAGGTAGTAAATGGCCATCAATTGTGATTGCATGGCCATCAGCTGTGGCTAGTTGGCCGTCAGCTGTAACCAGTGAGCCATTGGCCACTAATGTAACTGCTGTGGTTATGCTAGCAAGAAAATGGGGGCTAGCAAGAAGATGGTGGCTGAGCTGGCAAGAACGGATTGCAGAGAGGCAGATGCCGCCAGCGAGAATATAGTGATATGACTCCCCCATCTATGGCTCCGTAGGTGTCCTTTTTGGCCTCACCATATCCTGCGTTATGTGGGGAGCGGGAGCAGAGACCCCACAGGCCGCCCCGCACGACAAATGGCGCAGCGAGCAGGGTCTCCCGCATGACAGTGAAGAAATGCGCGCATGAACAGGTATTTTGTGTTTCCATGTATACTTGATAAAATGAACAAACTGATTTTATTTTTCTGAAATGTGTCATGTAACTGAGCAGAGTAATAGAAAAAACAAGGTAAATTTGCAAACAAGGTTTTCAATTTGGGATGATCTGTCCCAATTTATTATCAGGTGTTTTCAGGACAAATGATTACTATGCTGAAAATGTTTATCCATATGCCCATATGGAGATAACAAGTTATTCAGACTTTTAATCATTTTTGTTTTGTTTTGTTTTAAAGCTTCATATACTTTTAGAAATTATCTGAAAAATTTTAAACGTTATAAATCTTTGTTTCTGTAATAGATTAGGTGAGGTCCAAATGGAGGTAAGTGGATTAGCTCATTATTTGGTAACTATTCAACTTCATGGTTGAATGGAGAAACCCATTTGAAAATGTATCAGTTTTTAATTTTTGAGTCACTTAGCAGATCAATAGTGCCTAAATATAAAAATCTGATTCCTCAAATCTAGTGACTTATTGGAGATTTACTTCAAGGGAAAATTTTTTTTTAATCACATCTAAAAGTAAAATCAATTAGAAGCTTTTTAAAATGTCAGTTTTTGAATATGTTTTTGTAATTGTGAGTATGAGAAATAATGAATAAAAATGGAAAGCTTATTTCATTTAATTTCAAAAAGTGGCAGTGGCTGTAGGGAATCATGGACTACTACACCCTAATTTAAAGGACCCAGACAATTTGAACGTTTTAATCAAAGTTCATCTCTGGTTATTGAAGGATTAGATAGGTCCCCCAATTTTTTGATTCCTTAGTCAGTGTACATTAGACTGAACCTAAGTGTGAGTTAACTTGATAATTGACTTATTCCGAAAAGCACAAAATAAAAATATAACACTAACAACCACTGGTTCCATGCTACTTCAGCAGCATTCTATGCCTTTGCTTAAGAACTTCATATACTGAATGATCCTAGAAGTCCATTTGGTTTATAGAAGAACTTTGTCATATTAGATGAGCAATAGGTAAGCTATTAAATTGTAGTCTTAACATGTATGTTCACTGACAGAAAGAAATCAAGCCAAAAGGATGGTTAACTTTATGGAGATAAATGAAGTTGGCCTGTGATGAAAGTGTCCTATAATACTGGTTAAGTTATGCGCGTTGGTTAGATGATGCTTAGGGACCCTTATTCATATCAGGGACTCATATCTGTACATTTCTGATATCAACTAAATGACTATAAGGACTTTATATTTTGGATTTTTGGGTGAATTTGATAACATTTTAACAGAAGACATAATTAAAATGCAGAATGCTTTTCCAAAGAGCATTCAGGATAGATTATTTAAGGAGATTGGACAAAAATCTGAAGTGTATAGTGGTGTTATTTTTTTCAAATCATTGTTTAGGAAAAAATAGGTGTAAAAAGACATGTTTGTCATTGCAGTTTTTATCCAATAATTCTTTATTAAAATATATCCATTTCATGTTTTCAGAGATATGTGTTCTTTTTTATTGCATTGTTGCTTTTTACTGTGTGATGGAATTTTCCACAAACAATTCAGTGATTGAAAACAGAAGGTTAGATAAACATTCCCTAGGACCCCAACTCCATCTCTGCCGTTTAATGACTGCTTAAAGTATTGGTTAATTTATTTATATCAGATAAATCCTACATTGGTTGTGAGGATTCAATGAGATAATTCATACGAAAGGTTTAGCACACTTCCCAGCACATTGTAAGCATTAGTTAAGTGTTAGCTATTATTATTGTTTTGTTGTTATAGTGTTAGGTGTTACAGGCACCAACATAGTTTAAGTCAATGCTGTAAAGCAAAGAGTTGGAGGAGGCCACATAGGATTGCAGCCAAGTTTTTCCCCTCAGAATAGACGTTGTTCAGGACAAATTGCATTCATTATCACCTGATTCTGATTAGTTATGGATTTATAGCACCAAGAGTCTGCCATAGATTAAGTGGCTGCTGGCTTGCAGATTTCACCATCTCCTTTTGGCTACTGCAATAAGAAAATGGGAGTGCTTGCCAGACCACATTTCCTATGATGAATTTTATAAAACTCATGCATGTACTTTTTTCCCAAAGGTCTAGAGGACAGAGTAGAGGAGAAACTACAATTTTGTGTATTGAGTTTAGGACATCATAAACAATGAAAAATTATAATGAAATTGTATGGGAAGTTAAGTTAGGTTTGGATGTGAAATATACTTTGATACACTAAAGAAATTAAAAAGCAATTTTTATAACTGTTTTCATGATAAATATATAATTTGGATATATTTAAAATAAGTCTGTAGTACCATAGTTCATGTTGAGATATAAAAGTGGAGATTAATTTTATACAGAAATATAGGACAGCCAATTTAAATTACTAGGAATATTAAATATTAGTGTAAATTATTTAGTTTATCATGCATATAGAACATTATATATGCTTAGCATTAATTCAAATTATTATGTTGATCTATTATCCATTAATTTTTGTCAGTATGCATCCAAATATATATCAGAAATGTTGTTTTCATTGCTGTTATATCTATATGTGTATATATATATATATATATATATATATATATATATATAGCTTGTATATTTTGAATGATTTTTGTCCTCCTTTAGTTTGTATTTTAAGTACACAACATTACTAACTTCGAACTTTGTTATTTAATATGTTTATTTTTTTAAAAGCCCCTAAGAGACATACTTTTGTTACAGTGCAATTTATGACCTTGAAAGTCACATATAAGAAAAAAATGTGTTCCTTCTTGAAGAAAATATTTTGAAGAAAAATTCCACTAAGATTAATTTTGGTGCATTTAACTTACAGATACTACTTTGCACATGACATCAATCTGTGTAATAACTTTGCTATCATAGCTGTGAAGATGGAGTTTATACAGACACACACACATACACACATACATACATGCATGCATGCACATGCTAGCAGAAAGTGAGTGAAAATGATAAATGTATATACCACATGTGGAGTACCCAATTTTCCAATATCAGAGCATAATAAATGCACTCACCATGCATGTCATCCTGAAAACAGTTCTTTTGGTTGTTTTTGTTTTTATTCTTTTCTTGCTGCCAATTTCAAAAGACACTTACCACATGTATGCAAATAAACTCTTCTCGCTAATCTGAAATTACATTGGTGGTAGCTTGCAACAATATTGTACTAATACTTATATCTCTCAGCAGTCAAGCTACTTGATGACTTTCACATAAAGATTATGATCTGCTACATTGCCTGTCATTTCAAATAATGTTTTATTATATCCAAATGTTGATTAATAGACACTTTTTGCTGGGAAAAATCCAATGATTTAGATTTTACTGCATTTGGGGGGGTTCATATGTTTATAAAATATTTCTGTTGCTTTGATGATCTATACCAAGGTCATATGTTGGGGAACTATTTAGATGGCACGTTTGGTCAAAGTTCCCAAGCCTGTTTTATCTATTCTTTGCTACGTCCTAAAACCTGAGTTGAAGGATGTGTGTGTGTTTTTTTTGTTTTGTTTTTTCTGTTTAAAATTTTATTTCTTACACCCCCGGCCATAATTTTACAGAATGTAGAATAACCCAGGGGTCAGAGCTTGAGCACACTGAAGAGGGAGAGTCTGGGGTCATAGTAACTGTAGCTTTTGAGGCCCAAGAACTCCTTCAATAATCCAGAGGGCTCCTGAGGGAAGAAACCCTTCAGAAATGTATAGCTATGTAAATCCTGATCGGTTGACTAGGCAGGTTGTCGCTGACCGTTAAATTCACTTTATTTTAGCTTAAAAAAACTGCAGAAAACTCTGGCAGCTGTTAGAGCAATTAGTTCTAGAAACTCTTCCTTGCCTGCTAAGAGCAATATGTGATGCTAAAGTACTCTGCCCTCCTGAGTTCCTGAATTTCCAGTGTGAACTGTTAAGGGAGTCTGATGAATGTTTTTGGAAAATGAGACACTCTGAAATGGGTTTTGGTTTGTTTGTTTGTTTATTTGTTTGTTTGTTTTGATTGTATGATTGTGTGTTTTGATTTGTTTTGATTGTGTGATACAAAATAAGAGTTGGGTGACTGCCAACACATGCAGATTATATAAAGAAATTTACACTTTAAGACGAAGCTTAGTCAGTAGGCAAATATATTATTATTATTATTATTTTAATACAGTCTGTTGTATTAGCGAAAGTAATGCAATTTAGGAACAAAAATGATTACAAAAGAAGTAAATTTTGGTAAATTCACTGGTCAAATTCAAAATATGCTCAAACATTAGTTGCTGTAGGAATGATAAATATTTAATCTTTCTAACCTGATATTTCTAAAACCTGGTACTGCCTAACTTAGAAGAGGAAGTCCTGTGGAGATTTTACGTCTTGCCTCTTCTGATTTTAATATGAAGCTCCGAGGCATATTCACAAAACCCTACAGTTCACCCTTAACCTGACCTCATTTCTTACATTTGCTTTTTTTTTCTTTAAATTAAAGTTTATTGGGGCGACAATTGTTAGTAAAGTTACATAGATTTCAGGTGTAAAATTCTATAATACATTATCTGTATCTCACGTTGTGTGTTCACCACCCAGAGTCAGTTCTCTTTCCACCCAGAATCAGCTCTCTTTCCATCACCATATATTAGACCCCGTTTACCCTCTTCTAGAGCCCTGCTCCCCCCTGCCCCCTTACCCTTTGGTAACCCTAAACTATTGTTTATGTCTATGAGTTTTTGTTCTTTTAGTTATTTGTCTTGTTCTTTTGTTTTCGATTTATATACCACATAGCAGTGAAATCATATGGTTCTCTGCTTTTTCTGTCTGACTTATTTCGCTTAGCATTATAATCTCAGGATCCATCCATGTTGTCACAAATGGTCCTATTTCATCTTTTCTTACTGCCGAATAGTATTCCATTGTGTATATATACCACTACTTCTTTATCCATTCATCTATTGAAGGACACTTTGGTTGTTTCCATGTCTTGGCCACCCTAAATAAAGTGGCAATAAACATTGGAGCACACGTGTCTTTTATGGATAAATCTTTTCAGACTTTTTGGGTAGATACCCAGGAGAGGGATTGCTGGGTCATATGGTAATTCTATTCGTAATTTTTTGAGGAACCTCCAACGTTCCATAGTGGCTGCACCAATCTGCATTCCCACCAACAGTGTATGAGGGTTTCTTTTTCTTCACAGCCTCTCCAACCCTTGTTACTATTTGTCTTGTTGATGATAGCCATTCTAAATGGTATGAGGTGATATCTCATTGTGGTTTTTATTTGCATTTCTCTGATGATTGGCGATGTTGAGCATTTTTTCATATGTCTATTTACCATTTGTATGTCCTAAATACATCATTGACAGCTATGGCTAGATCATCCAAACAGAAAATAAAGAAAGAAATAGTATCAGATAACACTTATAGACCCCCACAAATAAAAACACTTCATTATTACATGTATAATTATTTTATTTCTGCAATAAAAATGTTAAATGATCAGGTCACTTATCTTTTAAATTATGTGTTATGTGAATGATACAAGTAGATTTTATTTATAATTATTCATGTGAAGAATGTCAAATCTACATTATCAATGGTTCATGTGCTATTATTTTCTATTTTTTTATTTTACTCCTTTTAATAATTAATTAAAATTTGTAAAATTTTAATATCTGCACATCTGATTCCTACCTATATTTAAGTCTGATATCTTTAGATATCTTCAATGTTAGGTGATTTGATTAGATGTATACTGTTAATGTGTGTTTATTTGTGAAATGAATGAAAAAATATCTTATTCTCAGTCTTAGGCATCTCTGAATTTCTAATATATTCTTTATCAAGTAATACCACTTATGTTTAGTTATATTCTCAAAAATTAAATTCTGTAATATACTTAAATATTTAACAATCATTTCTGAAAATTTGTCAATTTTCAGAAACAAATGGTGTCAAGAAGGATAAAATCTCCTCTTCAGGGAGTTTGCAGTCTATTAGAGGAATATACACAAAAATATGTATTTAAAATAGAGTGAATTGTGTACTCATAGTTCAACTATTACCTCGAAAATAAGACCTAACCAGAAAATAAGCCCTAGCATGATTTTTCAGGATGATCGTAATATAAGCCCAACCCCCAAAATAAGCCCCAGTTAAGATCATGAGCCAGACAGACCCATTTAGTGCATCCATTGTAACACACGACGGACGTATTGAATTACAAAATATTAGTATATAATTAAATATAAATAAATAACATTATTGACATTAATACTTAAATGATAATATAAATTATAATTTACTATTTGTAAATACCCAAGCGGGCGCCTTTGGACGAGAGGTAAATGCCTATGTAAACAGATGGACTCGAGATTTATTGCTGAATGACCAATCGGAGTACAGACATAATGCACAAATAACGTGCGCACTTGATAATGAATGGGCTTGGTTATGTCTAATATGAATCTTCATAATTTAATATGTTGTGCATTGTAACGGACATACTTAATGCACGCATGTGAAATAAAAAACCGTTTTCTGAATTTTGGTGCCTGCAATTTTTGTCGCTTTTGTGTGTACCATTATTCTTAACTGTCATCAATTTTGTTGCCACTCCTGTCTCATGAGTCTTCAATTAACACTTGATTTAATGGTAGATTTAAATGGAATAATATTTCGACCCCCAGACAAGATGAGTACAAAAAGAAAGAGCTATTTCATTGAGTACAAGAAAGGAATCGTGGAGGACTCCCGGGGCAAGAATCTTGCGCCTTTCTGCAGAGAAGAAGTTGGATCTCCCAATGGTCTGAAAATGGCAAGCAGAGTACGATAACCTCAGTCAACAGGTGGATGAGGGAAATACTAACAAGTACAAGTGTGGATTACTTCCATTACTTCCTGAGCTGGAACACATCATCTGTGAATGAATTGCTGACAGGAGAGCAAAGGCTTTGGTTGTACGCAGGGCTGATAGTCAAGCATTTGCCCTTGCAATGGCACCATAGTTAGAAATACCCACAGAAGAAATCAAAGCGTCATAACACTGCCTGGATGACTTCCTTCAGTGATATGAACTGTCTCTAAGATTGACAACACTGGTCAAGCTGGAAGATACTGAAGTTATTAAACGTGCACTTGCATTCAAGTCCTTTGTAGATGGCATTGACTTTTCTAAATACCAACTCTCCAACGTGATTGCTATGGATGAAACTGCAGTGTTTATGGGCCAAGGATTTCAAAGGACAATTGTTCAGAGGGGTGCCTCATCAATCTACATTCCCTCCACTGGTTATAAAAGTGCACATGTTACCTATATTTTGGCAACTTGTCTGGATGGAAAGAAAACCGCGACTCTAATCATCACTAAAGGCAAGAAAGATAAGGTTGAATGTGTTTCAAGCATTTATGTTCTTGAAACCAAAAAAACCTGGTGCTCACAAGCAGTTATAAGGAAGTAGGTCGATGTAATGCTGCCACTTGTTTTGTGAGGTGTCCAAAGAGGTCTGCTAGTCTGGGATCCGGCCATCACTCACTGCGCTAAAGACATAAGGAACTTCCTTGCAGAGAGAAGAATAGATCAAATAATGATTCCCGCAAGAATGACTGCCTATCTCCAGATTCTTGATATTGCAATAAACAAGCCATTCAAGGACCATTTGCACATGGAAATCAATGACTACATTGAAAATAGAATGGAGAGAAATCAGCGTGGAAACTTTGTGAAGCCTAGCCTGCAAGAGGTCGTGACTTGAGTGAAAACTTCATGAGATAAAATCACCGACAGCTGTGTTGCCAGTGCACTACGAGCAAGCTACATGGCCAAGAAGTGCTCATTTAAGGAGAGCTCTATTGCTGGACGTGAGAGATTGGGGCCAATGGTTTTACAGGAAGAAATTCAAGCCAGAATTTGGGGTTTGGAGAGTTATGACGATGTTTCAGAAGAAGATGACATGATTGTATTTGAATAAATGTAGATTTTTGTACATGAATAAATGAATAAATGTAGATTGTTGTGCATGAAAAAATAAGACATCCCCTGAAAATAAGCCTTAGTGCATCTTTTGGAGCAAAAATTAATATAAGACCAGATCTTATTTTCGGGGAAATACAGTATGAAAAAGACAAACTTTTGACAAGAGTGTGAATTAAAAGTAAATCTTGATTAGACCTTTTCCAATCATTAAAAAAAAAGTTCCAATAATTTATGAACCAATAGAAGAACCAGAATATTCTATTTTCTGCTATAAATTAAATGAAGAAGAAGTTCAGGGGTTGGGTATTTTAGGGAAGCAAAGCTCTCACTTTTAACAGGGTTGATACCATCCAGGATTTGAGGCTCAGTGAACATCAGGGGATGTGTCAATTGTTAATTATACACATACTTATAAATCAGTATTCTGCAGGAAACAGGTTTACTTTGCCTTTTAAATTAATTTGTCATTTGTTTTGTAGAGAAGCATGTTACTTTGTTGTGGGTATAATATTCTTCATAAGCAATTTAAGATGAAAATAGCACACAAGTTCATCAGAAAGTGTTAAAAGTTATTTGTGAGTGGTAGGTGAAAAGTAAACCAATGTAAATAACAAGGAACAAGAGAAATATAGCAGAAATAAAATTCTTAGAAATTCATAGTGAGACAGCATGTATCTCATCTCTCTCTTCCTCTCTTTCCTTTCTTCTTTACTCTCTCCCATCTCCATGTCCATGTCCATCTCCATCTCAATCTCCATCACCATCTCCATCTCCATCTCCATCTGTATTTCACCAAACCTAAAATGTATTGATCTTGGCTCTTGCTTGATCTGCATAGTAGCATCAATGGAAGTTTTTGCACAACTTTCCAAAAATAGCCATCTAACTGATAGTGACTATAACACTGTAAATACACCCTTATTTCCACGGTGTAAAAATGTAAAAAATGTATGTCTTGGAATGACAAAAATATATAATGAAGTTGAATCTAGGCTAGGAATTAATATTCAGGCTCTGAAGGAAAGGTTCTCATGTCTTTTCATATTCTTACAGCTTTGTAACTTTTTTCCACATCTTTGCCTAGCTAGTTCTACCGTTCAAGTGTCCTTCAAAACTTTATCAACAACTATGGGAAGAATATCTTTGACCTTCCCATAACATTTACATCTGTCTCTCATCTGCTTTAGAGACACTGTGCATACCTCTGTGATTGCACTAGTCACACCAGGACATAATAGTTTATGTGTCTTAGTGCCTTATTCTAACATAAGTTCTCTGAATTTTAAAGTTTATTGAAAATCATGTCTCCAAAATCAGAATAATTTATAAGCAGTTTATGATGAAGGGTTAATAAATTGCTGGATGAAAATTCAATAAATCAGAGCATAAATTATGAGTGTTAAATATGTTTATCATCATTTCACAAAAGAGAAAAGTGGAGACTCAGGGATATTGAGTGATTTGCCCAATAATGCTATCAGGGCTCCAACTTAATTCTTTTGTATTCTAGCCCCAAAGCTCTATCCATTGTTCAAACCCAATGTTGTGTTTTCCTCTTTGCTAATTAGATGACACCAAGTGATCACACATCAGATATTGGCATAGGAACAGATCATGACAGAGAAGAAACCATTTTGAGAATTAAGGTTTTGGAAAATAAAATTGTACGTGAATGTTGGACAGTTATAGCCACAATAGCCATGGCAATGAACCTGGAAGTTGTACAAGCAGTCTTAATTGGATGGATCTTTAGAGGTTAGTTACTCTTAGTGGATTCTATCATGTAAGACTTATTTTAGAATACACATGGGACTTAAAATTTATGTCATTGAATTACATTGACAGCTAGATTTAGGACTTCTTTTAAATGATTAACGTTAGTAATTTTGAAAATTCTAAGTGCCTAATATGTTTTCTAAAACTTGATACATTTTCTGTAATTTAACTTGCGCCTAATTTAAGGTTTCTTTGGATTAAACATTTATGTAAAATTGTACACATTTATAAGCATCTGTCTTCTCAATTTATTTCCATGTTTTAATTAAAATTCTTAGCTCATAGTGTATGTCAATAATATAAAAATCTTATGATTAATATTGTATTCCTGAGCAAGCAGCAATACCTCTTTGAAAACTCTTGAGGTTTTCAACTGCATAAGAAAAACATGTAAACTACTATAGAAGAAGTGAGTAATTTTGCTTTCATGATATGTTTCTCATAAATTATAAACATCTTCCATCATAATTATTCTTCTAGACAAGCAAATGCAATCCATGGGACTGTTGCAACATTAGCCTGGCTTATCTTTTATGAATTAATATATCTGGGTCCATAATACATTTTTCAACACATGGCCTTTCATAATTTTCATAACATTTATAATTGTTTTTTATCTATTCCCCTATCCATACAATCCCCAGATTTATATTGTGGCAAATATCACGCCATGTTTAATTTTGCCCACAAATATTTCAGCACGCATCACTAAGATAAAGATTTATTTTTTAAAGTGTAACAAAAAAGTCATTTCTTACTTAAAATTAGCAATAAATTTTTAATGTCACCAAGTAACAGAGTTCATATTTTCCCACAAATTTTCATTGTTGTTTTTCAAATTAGGATTTAAATAATGTTCATATATAATAATATGTTAATGCTTTTAATTATCTTAATCTATACGTTCCTTATTCTACCAAACTCTGTCTCCTCTGTCTCCTCTCATTCTCTCTCTCTCTCTCTTTCTCTCTCTCTGCCTCTCTCTTTCCCTTGAAAAATATCTGATGAAGAATTTGAATCATTATCCTGATCTGGATTGTACTGATTGCTCTCTGTGGTGTCGTTTAAGATGCTCCTTCTTTCCCTGTATTTTTCTAGATCAACAGTTATGTGGAGAGGCTGATATAGGTGTTTTGAAAATCCACTGACATAGTGAAGAAAAGGAGGGAAAAGTATTTAAATATTTTTCAGATGCAAATGAGATGCATAGTTCAATCACCATATTTTAAAGATGATAAAACTGGGATCCAGAGATATGTCAAAAGTCATAAAGCTTGTAGATGGCATAGTTTCTAATAGAATCCAGGTGTCCTGAATAATGAGGAGAGGAATAAAAATTTCAGGACATAGAAAGTGCCCTGAACCTAATAAAGAGCATTTTTTCAATTTATTAAATCTAAGAAATCATATCAAGATGTAATAAAGATGTATAAGATTATATATAAAGATGTATAAATAAAGCTGTTAAGTTAAATTGAAAAAGGATATATTAGTAAGCAAGCAGCAGTTCGAATTAGAAGATATAGCATTAGGTAAGTTGTTGATTTTCTGAATCCAAAGCAGATATCAAAGTTGACTCTTTTTTTCTTTTTCATAGCGAAAACAGAGATAAATATTTAGTTAAATAACACTTAATTGGCTGTTAAAGGGTGCACTGAGTTCGTTTGGACTGCCAGGTGCCTGGATAGAATTTAACCACTGTGGTTCAGAGGTGCAGCTTCAGGGTACTCCTGAAATTGGTAGGAGCAAGATGACCTCCTACAGTGGGTTTTCCTGAAAGCCAGAGTGAACTATTGTTAGGTTCTAAGGTGTACAGTGGGGTAGGCTGCTAGCTACAGTTCTACATACAGGTTTGTTTCTGTCATTCTCTTTTATTAAATGTATTTATAACATAATTCGTGCTCACTGGGTAATTTGTCCTCTAATGGTTAAAACTTTTAATTAAGGCTGATAGAATTTCTCCTTTTAGATTTCCTGTTGGATGAACTTCTTTAGTGGATAATCATTCAGAAAGTTGGCCACCTTAATACATATCCATTCAGTGAAACTGCCCCATGGAACCTCATCTTCCTCCTTTGTCAATGAGTTGGGGATGCAAACTGCTAACACTGTGGCCTGTAGTTGTTACAACCCCACTGCTTTCTCACCAACTGAAGGCTGTCATGCCAGTGTTACCAAATGCAAAACGAATAAGTCAAGGACCATTGTTATAAAGGTCAACACTGGAATTTAAAAAGTCTATTTTCTCCCGATATTTTCCAACACCTTAGATTGCAAGACCAAAAAATTCAATAATTTATGTTAAAGGATTGCTTCCCCAAAACCCCTGTTAAAATAAAAATAGTTGCTTAGAGTTCCTTGTCACTGCTTATATCACAGTAACATTTTTTTAATACTATAAATTTGTCCTCTGGGGACCCAGAAAGTGAAAAATGATGAAAAAATGAGATGCTTTTACAATATGAGTTCTCCCTGTTCACACGAGAAATGTTCAGGCAATTGGATGGCACAAGGTATATGTGTAAGGTGGATTAGGTAGGCAATGGCTGGCAAAAGTTTATAAAGACAAGGTAAAGGAGTTATTTTCATCACATTTGTCTATTTTATATAACATTTTAATCTAAATCCAGGCTTGATCTTTCTAGAATCTGTTGAGTTAATCAGAGCTGATTTCATCGACAACTTGCTCTGGTTAATTACTGCAGGGTTTTAACTGAATGCCCCCAGGTATTGATGTGGTCAGTGACCACTTCAAGCCTCAGGACACTAGAAATCGTAACAAAACTCTGGAGACAGTTTATCAATATCTAATGCATTTATTATTAAAAAAAAAAAACACAAAGCTTATAGGTACATGGGTACTAATACTATACTGTTAACTAGTATGATTAACTGAAGATTTCTCTAAAACTGAAAATCATTTGCTTGCAACAATTCAGGCCCCATACTTTGAACAACTATTAACATATGCTTTTTTACAATATAAAGCTCAAGTGACTACGTTATATAACAATCCTCAAAATGTTAACATGAAATGTAGTATTTTTAACAGTTATTTGGGACAGTTAATTGGGAAACAGGACTCTCAGAGTATTCGAGAAGGAACCTTGGCCTGGGCTCCAGGACACCTAAACTTGTAATTTCAAATCAACTACCTGTGATCTGTGTGACTTCGGGGAGATAGCTTGATCACTGAGAGAGACTTCTTATCCCTTATCTGAGAAAGCAGTTGACTCCCCCGCTTATCTGTCTAGGTTACGTCCCCTCTCGCAACCTGTCATTTGGCGAACTCTAGACCATGGTACTTCAGTCTCATAGCGTAACTGGCAATTGGTAATATTCTGTTTTGCTTTTAGGCCTTTGCACCTGCTGATCAGTGGAAAGTTTGGAGGCAAAATCCTGGAACACTCTCTTCTTCTACTCACTTTTACTCTGAGTAAATGTCAGTGTATCCTTTAGTGCAGTGTAGATGTCCCTTCCTGAAACTTTTCCTGATTCCCCTATAGGCTACGACCTGGGGTGATTATGTGTGCTCTCACATCACAGGGTGAACAGAAATCCTGTGTTTTCATAGTTAGTCCCTATTTATATCTGTTTTTTAGGAAAACAGATATAAATAAGGACTGTGTTTCCCCGAAAATAAGACCTGACCGGAAAATAAGCCCTAGCATGATTTTTCAGGATGACATCCCCTGAATATAAGACCTAAGGCGCCTTTTGGAACAAAAATTAATATAAGATCCCATCTTATTTTCAGGGAAACACAGTAATAGTGACCTCTTTTCCTCTCAAGTATCTCAGTTTGTATAACAAATTAACTAGTTGCACAATGCAGCATCCACTGTTTATTCCTATCTTTCTATTTATAACTTTGTCTTATTACTGCCAATTTATGTGACTGTTTTTGCCAAAGGAATGTACGATTTTTAGCGTCAGGTGAACTGTACCTTATTTGTTTATCACCAGAACCCTTAATAAGTGTCTAGCTATTGGGTCTAAACACCCAGATATACAATCATGTTAAGGATTAGACTTCGAAGACTTACAACTCTCAAAGTCTCTATTATTGGGAGTTGAACAATTTTTAAACTTCATGCTTATGCTAGCAATCTGGGCCGTAAGTATTATTGATTATACACCATCAATAAAAAAATGCATGCTAATATATATTTAATTATTATGTATTACTACTATATAGTTAATTAATTATGTTTTATGCAAATTATAATCTATTAAATGTTATAAACATTGCAAAATATATTTTTAAAATAAATTCAAAACATTAAACAAAGTAAGTATACATAGTGGTTCTATTTTTTTTCCTAAACCTCAGTGATTCATATTAATGTGACTATTGGACAAATGATAAAAGGACGTATATAAAATGGTTATGTTTATTCTTCTTAGAAGTTTTTATTTTTTTATTAGCTATAATATTAAAGACAGAATAGAAAAAATAGCAGACATTTCAGAACATTTGGTTCATGAATAAACTGAAAAAGTAAATATAGAAATAATTTTGGCAATGTTATAGAATTTTTACTTATTAACACATAGTCCAATGACTTCTTAATTCAGCTCTTGAAATTTCTTTGTTTCTAATCCCTTAGGAATCATATTCTTTGGACGTAAAGTTGTCAATATATCATAAAATTACAACTATGCCTGTGTAAATAAAGTAACAATTCCTTCTATTTACATGGTAATTTGGAGAAAACCAAAACTTTGACATATATTATCTCATTTTTCTCAACAAAGACTTTCTGACATAGAGGAGATGTTATTATTTCTTTTTATTTTCTGGTGAAATTGATCTTAGTAGTTTGGGAATTGCCAGCGTCTTCTCATTCTAAATCCAGTCATCATTTAATTAACCATTTGCATAAACAATTATTAAAACATTAGATAATATTAATATAGTCCTGAACTACTTAAAGATAAAAGTTTCTCAGAGTTCTCATTAACTACAACATTTTTACCTCAATTCTTTTATGCTAATGGCATTTATAACTAGTTCAAGTGTGAGAAATGATTAGCTATAAACGTATCTACTATATCAAAAAAGATATAAGGAAGTCCCTTAATTTAGAGCTTCAGAGACTATAGTGGCAGAAACACTAGAAAACATTTTTCTCTTTTGACTATGGACTCCATTTTTGTAGTTCTAACCTATCATTGTATGCTCTCAACAATAAGTAGTGCCTCTAATGTTAAGAATATCTTATTTGGTTATAGAAGTGGAGAATGGAGTGACTCATATTTTTTCTTCTCTTGCAAGTTTACCTGAATTTTGATTCAATCTGTTTTCTCATGAGGTAAAGAAAAATGTTTATTCTTAATATATACTGAATACAATAGTCTAAGTCTTACTCTATTGGTGATTCTTTTGCATTACAGTAAGGACAGATATTTGTATGCTTAGCTGAGAGTTTTTGTTTTTGTTTTTGTTTTTGAAGTGGATTTTTCATAACTTTAAAGAGATTAAAATGAAGCCAAATTTAGTACAAACTAATTTTAAAAACTACATTGTCTTGTGCTTCTTTAGACCTTAGAGTCACCCATAGAAGAACTATATTAAATGTTGAGTGTGTTCTAAAAAAGGGCATATTAATTTTATCACATTTAAAACTGAATTATGAAATAGCCAAAACCTTATTGAAAGGTAATTTTTAAATGATGATTCATTAATATTGTCTATTAATTCAACTTTCTAGTTCTGATCAGTCATGTCTTAGTCAAATGTCCCTGAACCACTCTAATTAGGTAGGCTACTATATCCTCAAAGATTTTCCTTATAGAACTCATCACTATTTTAAATTATCCTGTTTTTCCTTTGTAAACCTCATCGCTACCTTAAATCATCATATTTTTGTATCTCTTCCCATCCCTTTACTTTCAGTCTGTATGTGTCTTTGAATCTGAAATGAGTCTCTTGTAAGTACCATATGTAAGAGTTTTGTTTTCTTCCCTACTCAGCCACCTTTTGATTGGAGCATTTAATCCATTTACATTGAAAGTAATTGTTGATAGATATGTAGTTATTGCCATTTTATTATTACTTCTAAAAATAATTTTACAATTTTGAGTTAATTTTGGTGTACGGTGACAGATAGCAGTCTAGTCTGATTCTTTTGCATGTGGCTGTCCAATTTTCCCAGTACCATTTAACCATTTATTGAATAGGTTTTCTTTCCTCCATTGTATGTTTCTATCCCCTTTGTTGGAAATTATTTGCCCATATATATATGTGCTTTTATTTCTGGGTTCTCAATTCTGTTCCATTGGTCATGTGTGTACGTGTGCTTTTCTGTCAATATCATGCTGTTTCGATTATCGTTGCTTTGTAGTATAAATTGAAGTCAGGAAGTGTGATACCCCCGACCTTGTTCTTTTTTCTCAGGATTGCTTTGGCTATTCAGGGTCTTTTGTGATTCCATTCAAAGCTGATGATGTTTTGTTCTATTTCTTTAAAAAAATGTCATTGAGATGTTGATGGAAATTTCATTAAATCTGTATATTGCTTTGGGTAATATGGCCATTTTAACTATATTGATTTTTCCAGTTCATAAAAACAGAGTATCTTTTCATTTCTTCATTTCTTCTTCAATTTGTTTTAATAATGTCTTGTAGTTTTCAGTGTATAGGTGCTTCACATCCTTTGTAATTTTGCAATTACAAAATTAATTTTCTTTTTAATTTCTTTTTCTGAAATTTGATTCTTGGTATATAGGAATGCAATGGATTTCTGTACATTGATTTTGTATCATAAAACTTTAATGTATTTATTGTTTCTAATAGGTTTTGGTGGAATCTTTAGGGTTTTCTATATAAAGAATCATGTCATCTGTAAAAAGTTATAAGTTGTCTTCTTCATTCCCAATTTGGATGGCTTTTAATTCTTTCCCTTTGGTTTCTTCCTTCCTAATTTGGATGCCTTTTAATTCTTTCTCTTAACTGGTTACTCTGGCTAGGATTTCTAATACAATATTGAATAACAGTGGTAAGGGGGGCATTGTTGTCTTTTCAGTGACCTTAAAGGAAAAGCTTTCATTTTTCACCATTAACTATGATATTAACTGAGAGTTTGTTGTATATGACCTTTATTATGTTGAGGTGCTTTCCTTTTATACCTATTTTATTAAATGTTTTAATCATGAATGTATGTTTTACCTTGTCAAGCTTTTTCTGCATCTATTGATATGATTATATATATATATATATATATATATATATATATATATATATATTTTACTTATTACTTAATTTATGTAGTGTATTACATTGATTTCCATCCTTGGCCCTCTGGAATGATCCCTACTTGATAGTGGTGTATAATCTTTTTAATGTATTGTTGTGTTCTCTTTGCTAGTATTTTGTTTAAGATTTTTGCATCTGTGTTCATCAGACACATTGGTCTGTAATTTTTTTGTGTGTGTGTTATCCTTACCAGGTTTTGGTATCAGGGTAATGTTAGCCTCATGACACGAGATAGGAAGTATTGCCTCTTTTTCAATTTTTTTGGAAGAATTTGAGTAAGACAGATATTAAATCATGTTTGAATGTTTGATAGAATTCACTAGTATGGAGATTCCTCAAGAAATTGAGAATAGACTTACCATAAGAAACAACAGTCCCTCTTCTGGATATCTACACCAAAAATGAAAACATTTATCCATTAAGGTATATAGACTCCTATGTTCATTGCAGCATTATTTACAGTGGGCCTGTCATGGAAACAACTGACATGTCCTTTGATAGATAATTGGATAAAGAAGATGTGGTACATGTATACATTAAAAAAAATATATTACTCAGCCATAAGAAAAGATGAAATACTGCCATTTGTGACAACATGAATGGATCTTGAAAATATCATGCTAAGCACAATAAATCAGACACAAAAAGTCTGGAACACTATTATTTCACTCATATGTGGGATATAAAAGCAACAAACAAACAAGACAACAAATGAACAAAATCTTAGACACAAGTAGCAGTTTAGTGGTTACCAGAGGGAAAGTGGTTACCAGAGGGAAAGTTAGAAAAGGATGAATGGGGTTAAATATATGATGTTGGAAGGAGATTTGACTTTGAGTGGTGAACACAATTCAATATACAGATGATATATTATAGAAATACACACTCGAAACCTATATAACTTTATTAACCAATGTCACCCCAATAAATTTAATTAAAAACATAAACAATAATAAACAAATAAAAAGCTTTACATCTAAAGAGTAATGGAACTTTATCAATATGTAGATATTGGTTTTCCAATGAATTCAGAATATGTAACATATATGAGAGTGCCAAAAAAATGTATACAAGTGGACACTTTGGTCAAAGTTGTTCAAGCAGTAGTTTGCTATAATCAGAAGTGTCTGGACGCTGATGGTAACCACTTTGAGTACCTATTGTAATTGCAGAAGTCAAATGAGACTTGTATTCATCTTTGTTATTGGTATATATTGAGTATTAAAGTTTTAAATACAGTTTTCCTTTCTTAAAATGTATATACAAGTTTTGGGCATCCTCTGTATAATTTAATATTTATATATAATATTTTAATAAATATATTGTCCTTTAACTTCTTATAATTATACATATGCAATACATGGATGTGTATATATATTTCCTAATTTATATAAGAATTAATATATGTTAACTATATATTTTAGGAAATTATATATATAATTATACATAATGCCTATATATATAATTCATATATGTATATATATGTGTGTGTGTGTGTGTGTATATATATATATATATATATATATATATATAATTTCCTAATTCTTTAGAATGCATTGAAGTGGAAATAATTTGCATTTTATGCAAACCCATTTTGTCATTTGGCAGGTCTTTTATATAATATTTTGTGAAAGAAATTGGAATTGACAGCAACCATAAAGAAAAGAAATCTCCATATAATAGGCATTTGCAATATTTAAGTACTGAATCCAACAGAATTTGAAAAAAATGCATTGCCATTTCTCAAGTTGATTCTTTCTCTAGCTAACTCCTACTATGGAGGTAGAAGTATGAATGGCAATTAATTTGTAATTTTCCATTTCACAATATAGTCTTCATTGAATAAAGAAAACATGCTGTCCAGTTTTGAACTGACAGAAGACTCTAGTATGACATTTCATTCAGGTAAAGTAATTATATACTACTAATAAGATTATCCCAGGAATTATGTTTTGTCAATGAGAATTCCTCTAATTATAATATGCAAACATATTTCATTATTATACTTAGATTATGTTAATTTTATAAAATATTTAAAAATATTTGAAATGATTGCTGGTATAGTAATGATAGAGAAATGAGTATCTACAGATTTACATGTTTTATGTATCAATATATTTAAAATAGATGTACTGTTTTAACAATTTCTCATTTGTACTAAAAAATAAACTGGAATTAGTTTATTATTAGAATTCATGCTGAATAATATAAACATATCTTTTCATATAACATTTTACTGCATGCAGATATTTCACTATTTCAAGGCAAGGCAACTGGATTTAAGAGGAAGTATGCCATTTTCTATTTTATTTATGTATGTGCAAAAGATAGATTAATGTGTGCTTGGATCAAAAGGCATATTTGTTTATTGTCTTTGTATTTCACTTAAATTCATTTTAACTTAAATTCATACTTCATGAAAATCACGTGACAAAGGATATATGGAGCACATTATACTTTTTTCCTTTAAAAATCTCTCACATATTACCTCACATAGCTGATCTGTCTACCAAGAGTTCCTTTTAACTTTCTCTAAGAGTCTACATTTTATTGGGTTCTTATATAAGGATGTATTAAAGGTGAGTCTTTAAAAATTTCTCTGCAGAACTCCATAAATACGCCATTATTTCTGAGTTATGAATTCTGAGAGTTGCACTCAAGGTAGCTGCCATTTCTTCCTACTTTCTACCATTTTATATTTGTCTTTATATGCATCCTTACTAACCAAGTGCTCCTCTTCTTTTGGACAGCTGTGCTTTCCGTTATCCCTTGATTTATCACCACTACCTGCTCAAAAACCTTTCCTAGACTCTGTTCATCTCCTCATTTAGTTCTGGCTATGCATCTGAAAAACATGACATGCTCAATATGATGAATACAGCGCTTAAAACTTAAAATAGTTAAGATCCAATTTCAGTGTTCATGACCTGTTTAATCATGAACCATTACCTTTAGTGTGTAAACTCATTTCTCTCTATCTGTAAAATGAGTTTAGGAACTCATGAGAATTAAATAAATGACGGCATTGAAAACATCTGCCACGGTACTGGTGCATAGTAGTTAAAGGATAGTTTTCTTTAAAATTAAAAAAGAAACTTTCTATTTTCCCCATTCATTGCCATTGTCAACAATTACTCATGAGCCTCCAGTTACCAAAGTAGATTCTATAGTTACAATGCAAGGCAACGTCCTTGACTACAAGGACTCTTATCTTTCTACATAAACTTGTCAAAAACTGAGATCTGATTTCTGGCTGTTCTCTTTTATGAAAAGTTATTTTTAAAAGTTATTTATAAGATCTCATGAATTCAACAATATTCAATTAATATCTGTTGAATGGAGGCATAGCAAACACCATCACCATTTTCCTTGACTTTATAACTTTTGATATTGATGAATATTTCCCCATTTGGAAATTCTTTTCTTGGGAGCTTACAGTGTTTTATAGCAAAATGTTTTCTTTATGCTTTCCTGACTGAATTTTATCCTCTGTTTTGCCCTACCTTATTTTTTCCATCAATTCTTACATATTTTTGTGCCCTGAATTCAGTTCACATACTTAACCCTTTCATCAATTGCTTCGTTCACCTCTGATTTCACATTGAGCTTCAGACCTTCATTTCTAGCTGCCTGTCAGATATTTCTCTATCTCATCATCTTGAGCTCCTTACACCTTTAAAATAATTCTACATTTTCCATGACATAAAGTCCCTTGGGACTATGATAGTCCTATTATTATTAGCATGAATCTCACAGTTATTCAGCCTTGTTCCTAATCTGTGATACTCCAGAATTTATGTATAGTAGGGCATGAGAAAGAGTGGCTCAATGACATTGGAGGAAGAAGAAGCATGGATAGGAATTTTTTCTTAAACTTTTCCATAGCAACCACTTTATATGTTGTTTTTTTTAAAGCAATGGAAGGTACTACAAATCTGACAAGATTCTTTCTTTCATATACTTTATATAAAACTAAGAAAATATAAATTAATGTTATGTGATTATTATATTATTAGTACTTAGGATGGTTTGTGAAAGCTGATGGATATTATAAGGAGCTGAGGTCTCCTGCCATCCCTCACGTCAACATACCCCAGAGTATCATCACGGATACATGTAACTCTCTTTTCTACTTCTATTTTCAATTGTTCATGAAACTAACTCAATTTATTTTGTACAATGTCTCAGATCTGTCATTCTTTTTTCTATTATTGTGGCCACAACCAGCCTTAAGAGTCCTATAACCTTTTATACAGAGAATTGCAGTAATTTGTATCAGATTTATTTGCCTCCAAATTTTTCTCAGTCTATCCAATACATTACTTTCAGATGGATTCCCCCAAAGCAAGATTTTGATCACACAACTTTGGAGCTCAAAATTCTGTTATCTCTTGGTTTGATCAATGGATAAATTCGAAATTATTTTCTGAAATTGCCTTTAGTAAATGCCTACATAATCAGCCATTAATGCCTACATTTACTTTCAACTACTTACATATATGAACCCATCAAATTAGTGTACTAACGCTGTGTAAATGTACTTTTCATTTTCCTGCTTTCTCACTTCTCATGAATATTTGTCTCTCTTATCTAACTTCACCCGTTAAAATATAGGGAAAATTTACTTTTATTTTCTCTCTGACCTGTCTAGTTGGAAATTTGTCTCAGTAGTCTCATGGATTAGCAACAGGAGATCTGCACCCTTGACGATTTTGTGCATTTAATGTACTGTAAGAGACATTGTGGGACATAAACACTGTTTAGGAATAGGAGGGTTCCCTAATTTCTCATTTAGAGACACAGGTCTGAATGTAGAACCATGTACTTCTTCAAAATACACATGGATGCATATACATGTAAATCACATATTAACTAATATGTCCTTATGTATGTGATTAGATAAACATTTGAAAATTACTACTTCACAAGATCATCCAATTGGTGATAAAGAGGTTTAAGATAGTATTGATACCCTAGAGACTGCATATTGTAGAATGCTTTTAGCATATCGAAGACACTGATCTTCACAGTATTTCTAAATGATAATCTCTCTTTTATTTCTTCTTAATCTTTATAAAGAAGGATGTGGATTTAAAAGAACTAAGGTAGAATAAAATTTAGTCATTATGTTGGCAGCAATTCAGTGAAATGAAGTATATAGGAAAGCATTGCTAATAGCCATTCTTAAGCAGGAAATTGGTGCTCTATATGTACTGGTTTTAACTGAAATTGAAATTTGAATAAGTATTTTACCAGATTCCTATTGATGACATTTAAAAATAGGTAAAGGCTTTTATTTTCAGGCAACTTATTTTAATTACTATCAACTTAATTATTGCTAAGTTAATACATTTTAGTTCTTTTTCTGTATAATTTTACATATACTCCTATTCAGAGAGTTATCCACATTACTTAATGTTGAGTGTTTTATGTAAAATAATGTCATTACTTTATTAATTTACTCATTTTAATAATATTAAACAAATTTAATTTTTGAAACATTTGTTAGTCTTAATAATATGTTACTAAAATAGACATTATATCATTTTCTTATCTTTCCAGAATTTCTATACCTAAATTTATCTTTTATTATACTAAGCTTATGTGTAATAAAATTAAAGTTTGTTGACTGTATCAAACACTTCAATGTTAATTGGGTACAGTTTCAACAAATAATTTTAATTTTTGTGATAATGAGCAAACTAGATAAATTATCCTATATTTTCATGATCAAATAATTATTTATTACGTAAAGTTGCCATTAACAAAATGAAATACCAATATAGAGTATTTTTTTATTAAAGAACTGAAGGAAAAAAGCAAGAAAGAAGCAAAGAAAGAAACCAAGGGGGGGATAAACAGCAAGAAATCATGTTCTCTTCAGATCTATGTTAATAAAAAACAAGAAGGCAAATTAAATGTTTATTTTGCAATTGAGATAATGAATTTCCTCTACCAATTCTTCAAAATGGGTGAAATAGTTGAGTTTTTCTTAAATTAGATAAATATTCAGTTTATTTTTAATTACTATTAATGCCTTTACTGACTGATTTCACACCTATTAGATTTCTATTATTTTCTATATTTTTTAATAAGCAAAGCTCTTTTCCCTAAATTGTTTACATAGTGATGGTTATCATAATAATGTTTAATAAATATTGTTACTGATTTCAAAATTTAAATAATAGTAAGATTTTCAATTTGGCAGTAATTTCAGCATCTGATACAATTTATTTTTTTACAAATATAATCAAGGAAATCGATCCTTACACCTCTCATCCTTTAAAGATAACCATTTCGAATTCATGTTAACCTTTCATTTTAAGTTTTATTTTACTCTAGATACTGCCAAAAATGAATTACAATGTATTGAAAATATGTCAGATTTCTGCTTTTAACTTCTACTCAGTTTACAAAACACAAGTTTATATTCATATACTCTCTACATTTTAAAAATAGTTTCAGTAAACTTTTTTTAGATCTTTGTTGGTATTACGTACTGGTCTAAAATATTGAAGATCATTGAAGGCAAAGAGTTTTCCTTCCTAGTATAGAGTTATTAAAAATAAATTAACAATTCAATATAATGTGGAGGATCATTGAAAAATTCAATCTAGCCCCAATGGCATGATCAAGATTTGATTATTAGGTAATTTACTGTTGTAGAAATGTCTGAAAGAGATCAGATACCAGGGGAAATAAAGAAGACTAGTTCAGAGTACGTTACAGTAATTTCTACAAATAATGCCACAGGCCTGAACTAAGACAGACCTGGTAATGCTTTGGATTGAATTGATTAGGGCACTATTAAAAATATAAAATCAATATAATTTGGCAGTACATGTGAATATCAGGGTCATAAAATAAGAACTTCCACATTTTGGGCTATGACAATGGCCATTCGCCCCATGTGAAATACAAGAAAAGGAACAGATTATCCATTTTGTGGGATAGAAAATGAAGTCAATTCTGTATATTTTCAATATTTTTTGGTTGTATGGCATGCTATTGGAAATAGCCTGAGGAAAATTAAATGGAGCAATATCAGGTTGAGGAAGTAGTTTAGATATATGAAAATGAAATTTAGAAATTCTGATTGAGTTACATTTAAATTTGTGTTTTGTTTGTTTGAGAGATGGTGCTTAACCTCACTATGCTTCAGTTTGTTCATTTATGTTATAGCAACCTCATGGAGAAAGAATATTTTATTAATATAGTATGGTGTTTAAAGTAATTCTTGCAATGTGCGAGTATGTGCTCAATGAATGTTAGCTAAAACAAGAAAAAAGTGACGTCTCTGTTTACATCTCATTGGGCTTGAAATTTTGTTCTAACTAAGTTGTTCTGGAACCAGATGGTCTTGAAGGAATGTGCAGCAGCTTCTAAGGAGGAGATAGAAATATTATCATAAATCGAGGTGTCTTGCAAGAAGGCCAAGTCCTGGACTCAACTGATGGGAGACAGTAATGCAGTATTAGGGGATCCATGTCTACAATGTGTTCGAAATCATTTATCAAGTGAAATGAGGACCGAATATAGTCCATTTGTTTCAAAATCTACTCCACCATACATTTTAGAAATTTCAGTTATTTATTAATCTAACCATTTAAAACTAATGAATCAATAGGTTTATGAAACCTAAATATTTTTGGACTCTACATTCTTTTCCAAAGACCTCTATGTCTATCTTACGGCCATCCCATACTGTCTTGATTATTGTACCTTTAGAGAAACCTAGTTTTGATTTTCTTAAAAAATTCAGAGTAAAAGCAATGAAATTATTTTACCTGTACGCCACCCAATTTAAGTTACATCTAAATTTGATATACATGGCAGAACCCAACTCATCAGTCCCTTAAGTGGAACAATGTGGCAACAATGGAAAGTTCTAGAATGTCCCTAATTTAGTATTAAGTCTGAATAAGGAATTAATGTCACCAGGTGAGAGGGAAAGATGACACAAATAAGTGAGAAACAAAACAAAGTACGTTTCCCATTCAATCAGTGTTCGTGTCACATAAATTTTTAATACTTCATATGTGTCACACATGGCTTTGAAGAGTCTGCAGTGAATAGGGAGACAATGACTCTGGCTCATTGAGGTTAAAATCTAGAAGTAGAGACAGGTAATAAACACATGGATTAATGTAGTCAATTTCAATAGTAATACATGCTACAAGGGAATAAAATTGGGTACTGTGAAAGTGAAGAAGTGCAAGGGAAAAAAAAAATTAACTAGAATGGTCAGAGATGTCTTTCCTGAAGACGTGGCATTTGAGCTGAGTGATGAGGAAAAACCAAATAATCCAGAGAAAGTATATTCCAGAGAAAAAGGCAACAAGAACAAAGGACTAGAGTTGGAAGAATATTAGATTGACTGAGGACTGTAAAGAAACATCTTGGACTTGCAAAAGAGTGAGAAATGGTAAATGTGGAAAGAAATGAGATTGGAGACGTGGTCAGATCAAGTCATGAAGGGCACATTTTGCTCTGGTAGGTAATCTGTGCTTGTGGATTTTATTTTTTTCCAATTCATTGGGAAATCTTTGGAGGGTTGAAAGCCATGAAATTATGGATAATTAGTGTGCTTGTTCTCTAACAGACCACTTTAAGCTTATTGGCATCAACAAGTTTTAACATCAGTAAGTTTTCTTTGGTTTACCAATCTGCAATCTGATGAAAGGAAGGCTGGTCTTTCATCTATATAACATCATCAGCTCAACTGGGAGCTGAAGGATCCACTTTAAAAATGGTGTCTTATGTGTATATTGCTCCAAATAAATGTTGACAGTTGGCTGGAAATCCAGCTGATGCTATGGGCCAGGGGACTCTGTTCCTTTCCATGTGAATTTCTCCAGACAGGCATCCCAACTGGGCTGCCTGGGCTTCTTCACAGCATGGTAGCTGAGTATAAGGTAAAGGTCTCAAGAGACAGGAAGTGGAAACTACCAGTTTCTTTTACCCTTATTCTGGAAACTGGTACAATATCACCTACCATACTCTATTGGTTATGTATATAGAGCCTAGATTTCAGGGAGAGGCATAGAAGAAGTAACAAATAATTTGGGGGCCACCATCTCCCTTTTGACCACTGATCATTTACATTCCTCCCACATGTGATATATACTCATCCTTTCCAACAATTCCCAGAAGTTTCATCCCATTACAGCATCCGGAAAAGATCAAGAAATAAGATATCATCTAAACCATGTGTAGCTGTGGATGAAGCTCCCTAGTACTGTACCCTTTTTACATCTTTTCAAATACTGCAATCCTTACATGAAGCTGTAGGAAATAAAGAGGCATGTTATCTATCCCCTACATACCCAACAATGGTAGCATTCATTCAGTGGTTGGACAGGCATGGGATAACTGCAGTAGGCATTGAAAGGAGTGAGGTGGATAAAAGGCACAGAGCGGTCTCTGGTCCATAACAGTTTTTAAATTCAGCTGGGAAAATATTGCTAGTTTATTGATTAGGTCACAGTGTTGCTTCTCAGGAATGACTCTTTATGGCTTGCAACTTTAGTTCACAGTGTTGCTTCCCAGGAATGACTCTTTATGGCTTGCAGCTTCTGTCTCTGGGATGTTGGTTGTACCCTTGAAACATCCATGCCTTTCCATAAAATGTAGCTCATATTTACATCTGAGTAGTTCTCTCAGCCTGCTTCCTGTTCATAGAAGCTCAAGAGTTCAAAGGCCTATGTTTATTTTGTACCTTCTCTGTTTCTTTCTGTTCAATCTGGTGGTGCTTCTACCAGAACAACTTCATGGGCTTTCTATGAATTTTATTGGTGTTTAATCCATTAGCTAAAAGCCACAACCATGCTGAGATAAGTTTGTCTCTAACTTGAGATCATTGTGAGGCTACTACGGGATGATAACAACTAGCAGAGCTTGAGGTTTCTTATGCACTTGCAGTCAGATGTAACTGGAGCTAGAGCAGCAGGTGAACTGCTGAGGGCTTGCCATCTCTGTCTTCTTATAGTCTTAAGACTTTCTCATTGTGATCTCTCCATGTGGGATGGTTTGGGTTTTGTCACACGTGGTGTCTGGCTTATAAAATGCAGAGTTTTATGACTTAATCTTGGAAGTCACATATCATTGTTTCTATCATAGACATAAAACCTCCAGGATTTAAGACAAGGGAGCATACACCCACACATCTTGATAGGGGTCAAAGCTGCATTGTAAGAAGAGCATGCAGAATAGGGCATAGTATTGCAGTCATTTTAAGAAAATACAGCCTGCCATAATTAGAATTCAGTCTTAATTGCTATAACAAAAAATCAAACTAGCAATGGTTTTAAAAAGTTAGAATGATTTGCTCATTTGTTTTTGTCTCATTGTAACAGTCCAGAGATAAGAGGAATGGTCTGATAACTGAGACTCTGGTGTTCTCAAAAGGTGGCTTCCATCTCTGGGCTGCTATAGAAGACACTGCCTCTGCCAGAAGAAACGTTTGTCATATTTCTGCTCAGTGCATCACCCTGAAGTTGCATATATCACTTCAGTTCCCCTCCAATTGGATAATGCTTAGACATACAATGTACTAAGCTGCAAGAGAAGAAGGAATTGGTAGTCCTTAGCTGGAAAACTATCTGTGTAACTCAAACCTAGTGATTCAATTATTAACAAAGTTAAGAATGGATGCTGCTGGAAAACTAGTTTTTTCCACAAATGACATAATTCAATTCTTGTTTTAAATTGTAAGTTTGACACTTTTGGGGGAATAGACTGGTAAGTGGTGAGCAAGAGTAGAAGCAGAAGCCCATATTAGAAGCAATTTTTAAAGGCTAGAAAACATTAGGTGGTGGCTTGAGCAAGATGGTAACTGTAGAGCCTGGACTTAGATTTTTGGATTAAGTAACTAGTTATACATTGGTATGATTACTGAAAAGGAAGATTGATTTTCTTGTAGGTGAATCTTAAATCTTGATTTTATATTCTTACATGTTTCCATTCTGCCGATTGGCATCTAAGTGGAAATGGAAAGTTTGAAAGTAGGTTAAATTGACCTAAAACTCATAGGAAAAATTATGGACAGGGTTTTAAATTTGGGATCATTAGTATGTAAATGCTTTCATTTGAAATATCTAAAACTATAAATTTGCCTTAGGAAACTCAGATTATCAAAAACCACTGAAGAAGAAAATAATGCAGAGAAATGAACATCAGCAAAGTGGCTGTTAATTTAAAAACTACAGGAAGCCAACAGGAAGGCAGAAAGGGTAATAAAGGAAAAGAAGACAGATGCTATAAGGCTCTTTTCCTTACCTCTTACTAGAGAATTAGGTGTGTTCATTAGGATGAATAATGCAAGGATATTACAGAAGATTCTTGATTTATGATGGGGTTACCTCCTGATAAACCCATTGTAAGTTTAATAAACAGAACTCTGAAGGGGGAGGATAATAGGAAAGGGGAAGCACAAAACAGAATAAATTTAATCAATAACTTTCTAGTATGTTAACCAAATACAGATGGTCCCTTGCTTAACGATGATTCAACTTAATGATTTTTTGACTTTATGATGGTGCAAAAACCATATGCATTCAGTAGATACTAGCTAGTCAAGCCTATGATATTCGATAGGTTAAGTATATTATTAAATATTTCTTCCTCAGAGAGGATTGCACTGACTATCCAGCATAAATAATATCTTCTCATTATTTTCTCCCACAAAATCTGTTTATTTTTTAAGATTTACCATAATTTTTAATTTTGTCCTAATTTGTATATTTATTGTGTGAAATATCTATTCTATCTCACTGTAACTTTTGTGCTTTGCACAAATTTGGAACTCTTCAAAAATTGGATTCCTAAACATTGGGTGTGTTTTTTAAGAGTTTCCTCTTCTTGAACTTCTATCCAAGAACACACAGCTGGCCCTATAACACAATAAGGAAGGGACCCTGCCTAGGAAGATTCAGAACATGTGACTGAGTCTGAGGTTCTAGGCCGTAGGGATGCATTGATATTTCCCTTTTGTCTTTGGTAAGTTCTTCCTTAGGAACAGCTCTCTTTGTTATCTCTTCACCATTACTGTGGTGGTAAAGAACCATGATTAGAACAAAGGACTGTGGAAAAAGGTCCAAGAAACACATTAGTTCTGTTTTTAGTGGGGGTTTTTGTTTTTTTTGTTTGTTTTTTTTGTTGTCTTTTTCTCTCTTTTTTTAAAAGTTTATTTGGGTGACAATTATTAGTAAAGTTACATAGGTTTCAGGTATACAGTTCTGTAATATATCATCTATATATCAAATTGCATGTTCACAACCCAGAGTCAGTTCTCCTTCCACCACCATATATTTATTTGATCCCTTTTACACTCCTCTACCACTGCCCTCTGCCCTTATCCTCTGGTAATCACTAAAGTGTTGTCTGTGTCTATGAGTTTTTGCTCTCAGTGTTTTTAAGCTTGCCACTGGTCTAGGCAAAAGGAATTCTGAAAGCTTTATACAGATTAAACCAACTATGAAACCACTGGGCCTTGGGCCCAAACCATAGCTAGTAATGCAATCTGTGTATTACCTGTCTGTATCTTCTGGCTATCTCCTTTTTATTCTATGGCTCTAGAAAATGGGTGGTTGAGGATTCAGACATTCTATGCAGAAGTCACATATAGTTTCAGTGGTGAAATAACATGTAGATGTAAAATTTTCAGCCAACCTAAAGAATAAGGACTGCTAACCACGACATCTAGATATCTTAAAAGTGTCTAACATAAATTTAATGACATACGTGAGATCACAAACTAGTAAGTAGAAGAACCATAATTAGGATTCCTGATCTGTTGGAATACAATAATATGTGATCTCCATATTATATTAATTTGCTCATGTGGCAAATGATGGTAGCATTCATAAAAGAGAGCCTCCTTCTTCACTCCAAAATTTCCACAGTTTTACTGGATTTAAGAGAAAGGAACGTGTCCTGAGGAATCAGAGCTGTGGGAGATACATATTTTTGACAAATGGGATTTAGATATGGGTAGGAGAGAATGATGAATTTTCAAGATACTGGAGGTATAAAAGGGCAAGTTAATGCTTACAGTAGCAAATAAGTACAAATGTTCCCTACCTCCCACTATAGTCACGTAATCGGTTGAATACTAGGTTGAGACTCTGTCATGAGTACAATAACCACATGCACCGAATTTTTTTGTGTGGCATTTCTTTTTTTCATGTTTCAATAATGTTGCAAAAAGTATGAGTTTTGACAATTAATGAACAACATGAACTCAACTTGTTTTGTAGACCAGCTTGACATAAAATCGGCAGGATTTTTGTAAGCCCTATTTTCTTTTTCCTCCTAGAAATAATTGCTTAGGATAAATGTTGTTTTGAAATTTTGTTTTACGATACTCCTAAATCCATTTCTCACCAGTTAAAAAATACACACATACAGCATATAATGACATAAGACTGGATTCTTATAGATTTAATTTTTTTAGTCATTTCTTTTATTTTCAGATTTCAACAAGATTTATGTGCATTTTTCTCCTGAAGTGAACGCTATATTTTTCTTCACAAACCAAGTGTGTGAAACAAGGGATTCACTGCAACCTGCCTAAAGTGTAATAAAATTTACCAAAAGAAAGCCAAAACTTTAGTTTTGCAAAATATGAATAATGTTAAAGACGAGAATAACCCTCATCCTGACTCTTTCTTATGAGTGCCCCCAAACGAATTTGAATGACTAGTCTAGTGGGACATGGTTTTCTAGGCAAAGATGTAAAATATCCTAAGAACGTTTATTACTGCTCGATTGGACCTGAACCTTTTCCAAAGGATAGGTCGGCAAATCAGATGTATTATGTTAGAAAAAGTAGTTTCTATTATATCTGGAGGATAACATAAAATAAGATGAACCTATTTGAATATTCATTTATATTTTATATGATCTATTTCATATTCTCTGAGATTTTATGAGTAAAGTCTTGCTAAATATATACCAACAATAGCATTAAACTGAGGATGCTATTCAATTGGTTATGTCATTTTAGTTCTCTCTTAGAAATGCTGTTTAATGACTACTGTTTCCAGAAAGCTCTTTAGCAATACTACAAATCTTTCCCGGTATGGTTCCATAATAAGTATGACTTAGATTACTATTCACACACTGTTGATACCTCTCAAAGAAAAGAGCAAACCTACATCATTCAAACCTTTAACATTTTTACCTTGGAAGTAGGAGCAATTCCTAATTTAGCTCAATTATTACTTCTACTTTTTATTTCATTTGGCCCATGTATTTGTAGACTTTGTATTGCATATGTGAAAATATGTGAATAAGGTCAGTATTTGATATACCGTGAAAGTCAATGAGGGGACATTTATTAAAAATAGATGTTTAAGCTGCAGAGAGATTTCATGTTACATCTCTACAACTAATTTTTAAAATTATAGTTGCCCTCAAATATGGTTGAAATGTTAAAAAATAAATCATATCTATTTGCTACATTACAATTAACTCGTTGGTTGAGTGGACTTTTATTTTAAAAAATATACATTTATAACACTTTAAAGACAAAAGATTAGATAGCAGTAAACTAAACTAATCCCGTCAATTAAAATATGCAAAAACTAATGCCAAGTTTGACCTACACACGTTGGAAACCCAGCTGTATTTCTAAAACTCAGTTAACAACAACAACAACAACAACAAAAATAGACTGTTTTGCAATGAAATTTTTCAGAATAGTTGCATTTATTAAATAGAGGGGGTGCCAAAAATATATATATACACAAAAAACTGTATTAAAATTGTAATACTCAATATATAACTATAACAAAAGATGAATACAAGTCACGATTGACTTCTGCAATTACAAGAGTTGCTCGAAGTGGTTACCATCAGCATAATTTTAATACAGTTTTTTCCTGTCTTAAAAGTCACCACCTAACATTTTTTTGGCACCCTCTGTATATCAGCAATTTGTTCATCTATACCTTTTCCATTTTTGTTACAGAAAGATAAAATCATGAAACAAATAGAAAAGGATTAGTGGATTCAGACAACTAGAATAAACTTTGTGAAGTTACTTTAAAAGAAGTTTTAAAAATCTACACAATTATATGCAATAGATGGTTATAAAATTATTATTTGGACTAAAAACCCAGTGATTTAACTTGACTTTGACTTTCACCCACAAAGAGAGTCTTTTTCTACATTTTATTTTCACATGAATTATCCAAAATTAATTTTCCTTATGTTTTTCTATTGAAATTTTAAGTTAGATATTCTTTAAAAGATATATGATCTTTTTTTAATTTACAGTACAGAAAAATACTTTTAACCCATAAATCAAATAGAGTTTAATAATATTAATCTACACATAATTATAAGTTCATAAGGACTGGGTGAAAGTCCAAGTGGAGGATGTGTTTAAGACAGGAAAAGGCAGTTACAAAGGAGAAAAATCAAAATGGCCAAGAAAATGGCCAACAATTAAACAAATGAGCTATCATTTTCCCCTGTCATATTAGCCTTTAAAAAGTATAAGACCTAATGTTGGAAAGGTGCATATGAACATTCCAAGCAATGTTGGTAGGGATATTTTGGTGGAAAGAATAAACAAAGATGAATTTCTATAATTTCCTTTTTCTATGCACTTGAAAATAACCTCAACTATTTAAGCTTCAGTTTTTCAATCTGTTAAATTGTGGTAATAACATCTACTTAATGAAGCTATTGGCTAGAGTAAGAAAATCAGGCATGTAATGTTCTTTGTGTAATGCCTACATATAAAAAATTGCATAAATGGTAACCATTGTGATGATTATAGTTTATGATCATGTCTATATTTTCCAGAATGGAGCTTGGTAATGTTAATTAAGAATCTTCTAAATGTTCAGATCTTTGGCCTAATAATTCCATTTGTAGGAATTTATCTTAGGGAAATGATCAAAGTCTCTCTCTGTCTCTCTCTCTCTCTCTCTGTCTCTGTCTCTCTCTCTCTCTCTCTCTCTCTCTCTCTCTCTCACTCTCACTCTCACTCTCACTCACACACCTATAACATAATTTTGTAATAAAGATATAGAGAGTTTATAGGAGTTTATGGAAATATCTACCAATCTAAGAATATTAAATATTTGTGATTTCATTAAGGCTAATTTTTATGTATTGTTAATAGGCTGAAATAATTTGGTATCATTTTCAGGAACAAGTAGGATGCTTACCCATGAAACCATGTTGATCTTGCTCCCTTGATTAGCTGTGCAATCCATCATCCCTTCTGTTGAGGAGGCATCTGCAGAACTCCCCTTCTCATATTGCAGTCTAAAGAAGACACTTATGTCTTCCCTTACTCTTTGTTAAGGAAAATTTTTAAATGTCTAGCAGTTCTGAAATGGGCTTGAGGCAGGAGTACAACTTCTTTATTTTTCTCTTCTTTATCTAAATATTTATCTTCCTTCTCTCTCTTTCATTGTATGCATGAATATTTTTACACATTAAGAAAAGTGTAAAGAATAATACAATGAAAAACTACCCCAAATCCAATTTGAGTAAATATTGCTGCTTTCTATATTTACTTTAATATCTATAGGTTTTAAAAATATTTAAAAATAAATTACAGATACCTTGATACTTTATTCCTAAATATCTCAAGCATGAAACTACCCTGCACACAATTCTCCTATTTTAGAATAATACTATATTACAGCTAACAAAATTGAGACAAATTACCTATATTATTTAGCTTCAATTATATATTTCAGTATTTAGACATTTCAAAGTGACTTTTATAGCTGATTTGTTCACACCTGGAGTCAAAAACCACTCATTGCATTTGGTTGTTTTGGCTTTTAAATCTTTCTAATCAGGAACAAACGTAGCCTCTCTCTCTCTCTCCCTCCCTCCCTTCCTCCCTCCCTCTGTTGCTCCCTCCTTCCCTCCCTCTGCTCTCTCCTTTTATGACACATAGTCCAAACTGATTATGTTACATGTCTCATTTGTAACTTAGAATTGATGTCTTTTTCTTTTCTGAAGCATGTTATTATTTTACATAGCAGCTTCCTTAATTTATTTGATAAATATATATTTTGAATATTGAATGTCTCATCCTTTGGAGAAATTGTAGTTATGACAGTGAAAAAGACAAAAAAATTTTTCACTTCTTCTTTTGAATATTTTTCTTCTTCCTTTTAGAATGCCTCTTACTCGCTTAAAATAGCTGTTTGGATGTAGAATTTTGGTTGTAGAACTAAATAATATTGATGTTATTTTCTCCCTCATCTTAAGAATATTACATCAATAAATGCTGAGAAAAGCATAATAGATACATTTCTTAAAAGCTGAATTCAGTTCTAAACCCTCAGTCTGTTCCCAAAGAACAATTTTTGAATGAGGTTAATACATAGAAGTTTAAGGCCATCAACTAAAGATGGGTAAATAAGAATTTGGAGGTTTTGTCTCTGGCTTCTCATAGGTAAACAAGGGGGCATCTGTGAATTTTATTAAGTCATATGAGGAATGGTGGTTCTTTGCAGTAAGCCATTTCCTGGAACACAGAATGTTGGGGGATTTTTTAAGCATCACTGTTTTCCAGGAGCATAAAATTCAGATAAAATTCCATATTGTCAGAGACAGTCATGCCGATAAGAATAACTTTTTTATATGACTATCCTTAATGCAAGTGATGGCTATGTGTAAAAGAAGCAATGGCTTCTCCATAAAATGATACTTTGCCTTGAAAATATGGTACATGACAGAAGAAGCAATAACGGAGTCCAGCAGATGTAGTACTGCTCAGAAACTGCAGTGTAGATGAAGCACATAATAATTGAGAGGGTAGACACTTGAACATATATATTTGTGAACATATGGAAAATGTCTCCTGAGTTAAAAAAATAAAAAAAAAATTAAAAAACCCCAAAACAGGAAAAAAAACAGGGAGGTTTGCAAAGTTGAGACTTCCTGCAGAGCTCTGGGGTATAAAAGCCAGTTAAAAATGTATTATTACTACAAATGTGACTTATTTTTACCAGTAATTTGGAAAATGACCTGTGGAATTCCATGACCTGTGGAAATACAAGTTATAGTCACGTAGAAGAGACTTACCCCTTACCTAAAGCATTAAGATTTCGATAAAGGACAAAAAAAAACGAGATTAAATACTCCGTCTTGGCATGACTTGAGATATAATGCTAAGATTGAGATAATACAATCCACAGATAGTAGAATTCCATTCATTTAGTGTTACAATTTTCTATATTATCTGACACTTTTACAAGCAATGCGTTTTAATTTTGATATTAAGGAAAAATACTCATTATGTAAATAGAAATATTTGAGGTGTCCAAAAGAGCAAATTTTCTCAGTGATTTGAGGAAATGACTAAGCAAAAAATGGGATATACTATTCTGTCTCTCTTTCTCTCTCTCTCTCTCTCTCTCTCTCTCTCTCTGTCTCTCTGTCTCTCTGTCTCTCTGTCTCTCTCTCTCGTTAAAAAAGGAACTCAGTAATAGATATAAACTTCAGGCTAGTGCTAGGGAGATAATATAATTAAGAAAAAATAAGAGGCTTAAATGTTTCTGAATAAATAAGGAGTAGCAAAGAACTAGTTAGGTAAATATTTTAAGATACCAATAGTAACCAGAGTCACTTTCAGCATTTTCACAGAAATTCCAAACCTCCTACTTCAATAATTAAATCTACTTTTCCTCCAGAATCTGCATTCAACTTTAATTTTAGAAACACCCAATCAAATATTACTGAGCTTTTGTGTAATTGCTGTTATTGCAATATAGAGAAATTACGGTAAAGGAATTTACATAATTTATATTCATATACTGAAAATAAAATACTGACTGCTGAAGAAATGTCTACCATCTTTATTGAAAATGAAAAGTTTTCAACTCAATTGTGGGGTAAATTAAAGCAGGTTGTATGGTTTGTGTCCAAAACTATAATTTCACTATTATTTTCTGGAAAAACAATTGAACAGATTTTTAACCGATCAACTTATAAATGTTCTCTGGTAAAATTAAAACCTAGTAGTAGTTTTTTCTTTATGTCTACTATGTAATGTTTCTCAAACTTGCTCCTACTGACACATAGAGCTCTGTGGACATATTTTTCAGATCTCACAAATTCTCTACTAGAATTTTAATTTTTTTATTATTTTTTATTACTATTTTTTACCCTCTCCTACAATTACCCCTCAGAAACTGCAGTGTAACCCTCTGGTAATTATTAAACTGTTGTGTCTGAATTTTTGTTTCTTTGGTGGTTTGTCTTATTTCTTTGTTCCTTTCAGTTTTATATCCCACGTAATGTAAGTGAAGTCATACTGTTCTATACTTTTTCTGCCTGACTTATTCACTTAACATAATAATCTGAAGATCCATCCATGTTGTCTAATATAGCAGTATTCATCTTTTCTTATGGCACAGTAGTATTCCTTTGTGTATGTATACCATATCATCTTTATCTAATCATCTATTGAAGGACATTTTGGTTATTTCCATGTCTTGGCCATGGAATAATGCTGCAGTGAACATTGGAGTACATAGATCTTCATGGATAAATGTTTTCAGATTTTTTGGGTAGATACCCAGGAGAGGAATTGCTGGGTCACATGATAATTCTATTATTAATTTTTTGAGGAACCTCTACACTGTTTTCCATAGCAGCTGTACCAATTTACATTCCCACCAAGAGTGTATGAGGGTTTCTTTTTCTGCACAGCCTATCCAAAACTTGTTATTATTTGTCTTGATGATAGCCATTCTAACAAGTATGAAATGATCTCTCATTGTGTGATTTTGATTTGCATTTCCCTAATAGCTAGTGAAATTGAGCATTTTTTAATATGTCTGTTGGCTGTTTGTATGTCTTCTTGGGAGAAATGTCTGTTTAGGTCCTCTGTTCATTTTTTAATTGGATTGTTTATTTTTCCTTGAGTTGTATGAGTTCTTTATATATTTTGGATATTAGCTCCTCATCAGAGGCATTGTTTGTAAATATTTTCTCCCTTTGCTTCGTTGCCTTTTTGTTTTGTTGGTGGTTTATTTTGCTATGCAGAAAATTTTTAGTTTGATATAGTCCCATTCATTTATTTTAGCTGTTACTTCCCTTGCCCTTTGAGGTTAAATTCATAAAATCCTCTTGAACCCAGGGTCCATAAGTTTAGTACCTACACTTTCTTCTATGCAGTTTACAGACTTCAGGACAAAAAAGGTAACAAGAGACAAAGATGGACATTTCATAATGTTAAAGGGGACAATACAACAAGAAAACGTAACAATTATCAATATATATTCCCCCAATCAGGGAGCATCAAAATATACAAAGCAACTAACAGAATTAAAGGGAGAAATTTAGCAAACCACTATTATAGTAGGGGACCTAAATACGTCATTGACAGCTATGGATAGGTCATCCAAACAGAAAATGAGTAAGGGAATATCAGACTTAAATGACTCATTAGATCAAATAGGCATAAATGACATTTGTAGTGCACTTCATCCTAGAACACCCTGCTATACATTCCTTCGCAGTGTACATGGAACATTCTCAAGGATAGACCATATGTTGGGACATAAAACTAGCCTCAGCAAATTTAAGACGATTGAAATCATACCAACCATATTCTTTTAACACAAGGTTTTGAAATTGAATATCAACTGCGAAAAGAAAGCACAAAAAAACACAGAAATATGTGGAGATTAAACAACATGCTATTACAAAACAGCTGCATCATAGAATTTTAATTTTAAGTTGTATCTTTTCATTTTAATAATTAATTATAAATTTACAGCAGTCTATTTTGTACCATTTATATAACCAAGTGAAGGTCTATTATTTTATATTATTTTATGTCATGATTGCCTTCGTTTTTTTTTTTTTTTTATTATTATTATTGCATTTACTCTAAGCAGTACTTTAATGACGACAAACTAATGTAAAAATTGAGATGGAAAAATCACATATGCTATGTATTTGTCCATATTGTATCAATAGGACTCTATAGAAACAAAAGTTTGGTAAGCACATTAAAGTGAGAAAAAAGAGAAATTGAATAATTACATGGCTCAGGGTGGACTAGGCTTGTGAAATTCGAAATAAATTTTTACTATAGAAAGCATAGCACATTCAACTTTAGTTTGGAAATTAACTGTTAGCAATGTAACATGATCCATTACCTTAAATTTATGTGGTTTATTTTAATTTTATGGGTTTTGTAATTGTGCTTGTAGTTAATTTATAAATTCCCTTTGGTTTTATAGTTATAAATCCCAATAATAACTTGCAGTTATCCCAAGATTTATGTTTTTAAGCATTTAATTAATACCATAATATATTTTGAATTGAAGAGATCACCTAGGATATTTTTCTAACAAAAAGAGGTCTGTCCACTATTCAACGTTGAGAAACTTTTCTTTGAATCATAAATCTTCTTTTATTTTCATATTTGCAGGATAAAAAGAGGAAAAGAAAATTCACTAAAATAGAGAATTGTTTGCAAATATATTGTTGAAATTACTTGTTAAAGCTATGCCATTCACTCAACACATTTTTTATGATGGAAAAACAAAACAATTCACTCATACACACACAAATGAAAGAAAAGAAAATTTTCCTTTTCAGCCAAACATATTAGTGACTCAAAAAGGTAAGTAATTTTCAGGTAAACAAGAATTATATACCACTCCTGGAAAATTGTTTTAATGAGGACACAGCCAAGGAGAAATGTATTTAACACTTTATATTTTTTAATTTGTTGCCGTGACTATAAGGTAGACTATATTTCTCATCAGTCTTTTAATATGCAATGATATTTATTCAATGTGCTACATTTATCAAGTCAAGCATCTTGCTCTCTGCTGGATATACACAATGGAACAGACCATCCTTATCCTGTTGGATTATGTCATTTGTGTGCTGAGGATAATCTTATGGTAAGTATTAGAACTTGAATTTGTTATTTCACATACTCAGAGAGTTGGTTAAATTGTTAAATCTTTGATCATTATTTTGGTAACTTCATAGTGTTTCAGAAATATACATATATATTATTTTTTCATTTTATGGTGAAATTAAGAGAAAAATAATTTCCATTAAGGAACAAGTAACTAAGTTTTCTGAAGTGAAGATAATATGTATACCTCTAAGATAGCAAAGACATTTGATTGAAAATGATACCTCTAAGACTATAATAAAAGGATGGGTTATAAAATATAAGTCTCCAATCACCCTCATTCTGTGTTAATTTTAGGGGGACAAAAACCTGTGAAGGAAAAATTATTGCCTTTGTGTGGCCATCTTTTTATTTATAAAATGCCATGCATATACATGTAATTCCAAAATCCCACAGACTCCTTCCCCATTCAGCTTCCTTCTTTCTAAAAGAGTATCCTAGTTAATCTTGTTCTTCCTGAGCAGACACCAGTTCCTTAAAATATTATTATTACTATTATTATTATTACTACTACTACTCTTTTCCTCATCTCTTTACTTTTAGTCTGTGTGTGTCTTTTGATCTGAAGTGAGTCTCTTGTAGGCAACATATGTAAGGGTCTTGTTCTCTTATCCATTCAGCTACTCTATTTTTTCATTGGATTATTTAATCCATTTACACTTAAAGTAATTGTTAATAGATATGTACTTATGGCCAGTTTATTATTCATATTTTTTATCCTTTCTTCTTCTTCTTAAAGAAGTCTCTTTAACATTTCTTGTAATACTGTTTTGTTGGATGATGAACTCCCTTAGCTTTTTCTTGTCTGGGAAGCTTTTTATCTGTCTTTTGATTCTAAATGATAGTTTTGTTGGGTAAGTAATCTTGCTTGTAGGTCCTTACTTTTCATCACTAAATATTTCATGCCAGTCCCTTCTGGCCTGTAAAGTTTCTGCTGGGAAATCAGCTGACAGTCTTCTGGAAGCTCCCTTACAGATAATTAATTGGTTTCTCTTGCTGTTTTTTATGATTTTCTCTTGTCTTTAACCTTGGTCATTTAAATATGATGTGTCTTGGTGTGGAATCTCTTATGGTTCATCTTGTTTGGGAGTCTACTTCCTGGGCTTATATGTCTCGTTCCTTTGCCAGGTTAGGGAATTATTCTGTCACCAATTCTTCAAATAGGTTTTTAATTCCTTGCTCTCTCTCTTCTTCTTCTGGCACCCTTATCATGTGAATGTTGGTACACTTGGTGTTTCCCAGAGGCCCCTTAACTATTCCCTTTTTTTTCTTTTGATTATTTTTTCTTTTAGCTGTTCTGATTGTTTTCTGCTACCTTATCTTCTAAATCACTGATTTGAACCTCTGCTTCATCTAATCTACTGGTGAGTCTCTGTAATGTATTCTTTTTTTGGTTATTGTAGTCTTTATTTCTGACCGGTTCATTTTTATGTTTTCTATCTCCATTTTTTTTGTTTCCTTTCTCTTTGCTAAAGTTATCACGAGATCCTTGAGCATCCTTAAAACCAGTGTTTTGAACTCTTCATCTGTTAGATGGCTTATCTCCAGTTTTCTGTGTTCTTCTGAAGTTTTGTTTTGTTCTTTCATTTGGGAAATATTTCTTTGCCTCCTTATTTTGGCCACCTCCCAGTGTTTGTTTCTATGTATTAGGTAGAACGGCTATGTCTCATTGACTTGGTAGAGTGGTCTTATGTAGCAGATGTCCTGTAGGTCCCAGTGGTACAGTCTCTCTGATCATGCTCCAGGTGTGTCCTTTGTGTGGGTTGTGTGGCCCTCCTGTTGTAGTTGAGCCTTGATTGCTGCTGACATGTCAATGGGAAGGATTGACCCTCAGGTTGATTGGTTGTGAGGACTTGCCGTAATTATAGTGGAGAACTTATTGTGCAGAGGTTGACCCTTTGGATCAGCATTCACTTTAGTGGGGCTGTGGTGCCTGCTGAATCTGCCCTTTGGTTGTGTCATTTGTGGAGGTGGTTGGGTGGTGTTCTGTTGTGGTCTGAAGCTGGCCACTGGGTGTGTTGGTTCTGGAGCCTCTTGGGAGGGGCTCTGGTACAGGGCAAGGTCAACCACTGTTTGTGCCCTGCTCAAGGCTACTTGGTATGAGCTACAAAGTGTTCTGCAGATAATTGCCACTTGTACTGAGCCTGGAGGTTCCTGGGAGAGGCTAAGCTATGATCTGAGGCCACTGGCTGTAGTGTTGGGCTTGGGAATGTTTAGCAAGTTATATGGGGCATGCTGAGGCCAGATGCAGCTTGTTATTGATTTGTGGACCTTTGACAGATTTTAGTTAACTCTGCAGCATTAGCCAATAAGGCCATTTGTATGGAAAACCGCCTTGAAGCAGGTTGGGTGGACAGGCACATTGGGGAGGTGCTGGTGTGATCTCAAGAAATCACTAGGTCTGGGCAAACAATGTCAGCTAAGTTGATGGAGACTCAGATATAGCACCCTCCTGTGTCTTTGTGCTGGGTTGGGAAGGGCTTAGCAAAGGAACAATGGCTTTTGCCAGCACTTCTCTTTGGGAGAAAGGTGCCCATGCAGTCCTCACCCAAGATCCAGACAACTCATTTCCTTCCCATATGCCCCTGGCACCTTTCAAGTTGGCATCCCCATGCTGGAGCTCAGAGAAAATGAGTCTGTTAGTGGGTAAGTCCATACATGGACCCTTTAAGAGGAGCGCCTAGGAATCCAGCAGACCTCTATCTCATTCATTTACAATATTTGCTGACTTTCACAGCCAGAAGTTGTGGGGAATTCTCTTCCTAGCACTGAAACCCTGGGCTGGGGAACCTGGTGTGTGGCTGGGACCTCTTGCTCCTCAGAGGGTACCTCCTCAACTGAGAAACCTCTCCTTATTTTTAATCGCCACACATGTATGTGGGACGAGTTAGACCTGTGTCTCTACCCCTCCTATCAGTCTCCATGTGGCTTCTTCCTATGTATGTCCTTCTGTTCAGCTAGACGTCAGGTGATTCTCAATGTTTGTTCTGTAGTTTAGTTGTAATTTTGATATGGTCATGGTAGGAGACAACCACAGTGTTTATCTACTCTGCCATGTTGACTGGAAGCTGCAATACAGTATTATTAACTACAGTCATCATGTTGTTCATTGCATCCCAATCACTTATTTATTATTTATTTTATACTGGAAGTTTGTGCCTTTGGACAATGGTACCCAACACCTCTTCACCTCTAACAACCACCAATCTGTTGTTTTTATTTATGAGTTGGGAGGTTTTTTTTGTTTTTAGATTCCACAGATAAGTGAAACCATAGGGCATTTGTCTTTGTCTACTTATTTCATTTAGCATAATGCTCTCAAGGTCCATCCCTGTTGCTACAAATGGCAAGGTTTCCTTCTTTTATGGCTGAATAATATACCATTGTATATACATACCACATTTTCTTTTTCCATTCATTAATCGATGGACACTTGGGTTACCTCAATGTCTTTGCTATTGTAAATAATGCTGCAATGAACATGGGTGCATATATCTTTTCAAATTTTAGTTTTGTTTGTATAAATACCTAGAAGTTGTATTCACAAATATAAAAATTATTCTTTAAATTTTTTTAAACTCTAGTCATTTTTCCCCAGCAGTATTATATAATGAAATATACTTAAATGTGCACCTAAATGTTACTTTATAAACTAACAGCTGCCATTTACTGAGCATTTACCTTGTACCAAACAATGTATTAAGGATATATAATGTATTATTTCACACACTCTCTAGAAGTGGTACAAGTTTTTTCAGCTCCATTGAAATATTCCCAATTGCTTATTAGTAAACTGAGCTTAAATGATGCTAATTAAAGTATCCAATGTCATGCAGTTAGTGGTTGACATGGATTCATACTCAGGCTTGCAAAGGCCAATCTCTCTCCTGCCACCATACATTGCCTAGAATACAAACAAGAAAAAAAGAAAAGAACAGTTGGGCTGAGTTCCTGTCCTTCAATTGCCATAACATTTGGTCTGGACACATAGACCTCACATTCTTCATTTCCAAACTGGGAATAATATTTGTCTGATTCACAACATTAATGGTGATAGTCCACACCCCCAAAAAATATACATGTACTTTAATTGTTCTCTAAGAGTATTTCAAATTCATTATTTTAAATTTATGTTGTTCCTCAGCAATTTCCAAAATGTGGTCTGAGCCACCTTTGAGAACCCCAGAACCCTTTCACTGGGTCTAGGAGATTCTCCCTTTTTTTCAAATGTGCATTTGTACAAGGCTGAATTTTCTCCATTTAATTCAACCAAAATAACATATTCCAACAGAGGGAATGCAGAAACAGTGAAAAATTCAGCTGTCTTCTATTAAGCCAGACATTAAAGAGATTCACAAGAATATAAAACACCTTTATTGTCACTAATCTTACTTTGCTTTGGAGAACATTTGTCATCAAAACATGTTACTTTTGTTTACATTTGCGTATGCATTATTATTTTTAAAATGATTAATAACTATTTTTTAATTTATCAGTTTTTATTTCTAGCACTGCAATAGCAATGAATATAACCCATATGAACAAAAGGTGTTTGGGGTCCTCATAAAATTAAGATTGTAAGAATTTCCAAGATAGAGACCTTTGAGGATCACTATACATATTTGTGTCATTCTTTTCATTTCTCAGATTACTATTTGATATTTATATAGTTACTATTTATTAAAGGTATAAACATCTTGAACATGGATATAATGCTGTTTCCTTTATTTTTCAATATGTATAGTGCCATGATTTGCACATAATTTGTACTTAAGAAGTACTGGAGAGTATAGATTTATAGAGAATATTCTATTTTCATTTTTTACACAGGTAGTTAAATCCAGATCAGAAATTCAAATACAGGTTTATAGTATTCTTCAGAGTCACAGTTAGAAAATAAATCTGCCTCCAAAATTGAAGCATTTCATGTATTAGCATTGAAAAATATTTCCCCTTCTTAGACTATTTCAACTCCCTCCTGGTTAGTGTCCCATTTGTTTTGCAGCCTGAATCCAGGGCAATCATATCTTCATAAAGAAAACATATTTTCTTCATTTTAAAGTTAAAATTTATTTTAAAAATAGGAGTTTTTAAATATGCATAGTTCACTACTAATTGAAAAGAACAAATTCACTTAAATTTATTGTAGTTATGGAGGGAACTAAAGTGAAATTTAATTTTATAAAGTATATTTATGCTTCTGAATGGCTGGAAAACCATTTCTGTCTTTCTGTTAAGCTCTTGGATTCTTATCTTTCTCTGTGTGCATATGTTCCCATCTCATTTCTGTATATGGCTTCCTAAAATTAGCATGTGGCAAATGAAAGCAACCAAAAGTGAGAATCTCAGAGTGAGAGAGAGTTTATATAGCTTTACAGGTCAGTCATGCATAGCTAAAAGACTGGGCATTGTTTTGTCTGCATTCCAAACTCCCTAGAGAAAGAATCCGATTGTGTGTTATTCACGCTTTATACAATTATCTGAAACTGTGGTGATAGTGTACTTGGGATGGGAAGGAGGGGAAGTGTTATTTCACATGGACTGTAAGGCTAAATTTATTTTTTAATGAAAAAATGGAAAGGAGTAGATATATCAAAAAGTTCTCTCGCTTTAGGATTCCAAATAATTAAATCCTTCAAAAAATGTTAGACCTGTAAATAAAGTGATGAAAAATCCCTACTGATTTATAAAAATCTATTCCAAAATTACATAAACCTTAGCTTCAATGGCTTTAATATTTGTTGTCATGACGCTTCTGGGAGTTGTGATCAAAAATAAAAATGTTATTATTGCTAAAGTAGCAAGTCATATATAATGCCTAAGTGGCAGTTTTAGTTGGTTTCCCTAAAAAATAACAACACTATTCCACATAGGTAAGTTTATTGGTTTGAGAATGAGAAAAATAGTCCTATGTTTGAAAAATTTTTGATATATAACTGCATACTTACACATTGAAACTTTTCAGGATATATTTTCTTATGAATCTGATCTATCTGAAATATAAAGAAATATAAAAATGTCAATTTTTATATAGTGCATATTGTGGGGATAAAATTATATAATTTTAAAATAAGCTCTTAGAACAGACTGATGGTTGCCAGATAAGAGGGGTGTTGGGGGTGGGGTGGGGTAAAAAAGGTGAAGGGATTAAGAGATGCAAATTGGCAGTTACAAAATAGCCATGGGGATGTACAAAAAAATGCAGCATAGGGAATGTAGTCAATAATATGGTAATGTTGTGCCAGGTGGATACTAATTTATTAGGGTGATCACTACATAAGTTATATAAATGTTTAACCACTATGCTGTACACCTGAAACAAATATATTGAATGTCAACTGTAATTAAATATTTTAATTAAATAAATACAAATAAAATACTCGTAAGCTCTTAGTAGCATTATAATATGCTTTTATAGAAAAGAACTTATCCAGGAAAACAAGACTTGCAGTTTGCCATAGGTCAACAGCACAAAGCCTGATTTGTTTTCCTACAAATCTTGTGTTTAGACATTACCTAAGAACTATAAAAGGAACAAAGAGGAAGGCTGTAAGGCCAGTAATTCTAGTGCTACAAATTTTCACTACAATATTTCCTTAGAGTTCATAGGTCTATTATCATGCAATAAAGATATTGCTAATAAATTTTGTTCACTAAACAAATCTTACATTATGAGAAATCAATGTTATTTATTTTTCTACTAGTCTCAAAAAATATTCATGAAGTAAAATATCTAAGTCCTATCTTCAAGTTATTAAATATAAAATTGACTACTACAAAGTACATTGAACATTAATCCTGTGCATTATTAAAAATCCAGTTTAATATGGGAAAGGATTATAATAACTAATAGCATATAGTAATTAAAATAATTCTTGTGTGTATTTCTCAGTGTGTATTGTTCTAGTTACAAGTAGTAGTAGTTACTGTATGATATATTTTTATATTAAGGACTGATAATGGGAAGACTTAGGTATGTCCACTTCCCTTTGTGGGACCAGTTAGGAGCCTCTATGAATGATCAAGTGTTATAAAACAGAGATTAAATGAGTCTGGAAACTCAAGAAAATCCTTTGTGTTCATCATAAATGCCCTTCCAAATCAGGTACAAGGCTGAATTTAGCACTGGGATGGCGAATTCTGAGGAATTTAGACATTTGAACTATTAGTTTAACAATTCAACTTTTATTAGGAAAAACATTTTTTGTGTGTGTTTCTGAAAAAAAAGAAGATACATATTTTGGCAAATAATTACTAGATATAAGAGAGAAAATACTGTGTGAGGGAGACAGAAACAAACTGGGATATGGAAGGAAGGGAGGTTACCTAATGGCACCAATTAAACTTTGCTTAGATCAAGAAAGGTCAGGAAAGACTTTCTAAGTATGTGATGCTTGGTCTAAGATCTGAAAATTTGATAAGGTTTAACTTGCCAAAGTAGGTGGAGTAGGGTGAATGTTGCTTTCTAAAACCATTTGCTCTGAGCCTGGATGTGTAAAATATTTTGCTTCCATTTTCTTTGAATCTTTCATGCATAGTCCTGAGTTCCTTGTACTTTCTAATTTTTGGATATCACCTCTTATATTAGTTAAAGTGAACCTTGACCTTCTCTAACAACAACAACAACAACAAAAACCCTGAAAATAATTATAATGACTTAAATAAGTAAAACCTATTTCTAATATAATAATCCTTTCAGTCCAGGCCATTGAGCAGCTTTGTTCTCCAAAGACATTCAGTAATTTTCCTCCTGAGTTTCTATTATCCAACAGTGTGTATTTTCATGTAATGGTAAAAGTTGAGTTGCTTCCACATCTTCATTCTAACCCATGGGAGGGGGGAAATGACTAATTTGGGATTAAGAGTTTAAGTTGGAGTTGTAGATATATATAACATGCCCAGTCACATACTACTAATGACCCAAATTTAAGGTACATATTAACACTTAGTAAAAAAGGTCAGGAGGAAAAACAAGTTTGATCCAGTTGGTCAAATGTCTAGATAAAGATCTGTTTCTCTGGAAGGGAAGAATAAATTTAGGGAGAAAACCATTCACTTGATTTTCTTCAATTACCTTCAATCAAGTTGGCTCTTAGGCCTACTCAGGTAGTAGCATTCTTTCTTTACATATTTCCTGACCTTACTCCCACTCTTGATTCCACCTCCACTATTAAATTACTATGTTCCATTCTCTCATGTATGGTTTTTCCTTTATTTTCTGACCCCCACTTCCCAGTTTTTCTATAACTCTTTTTTTTTTTTTTTTTAAGATTTTTTTTGGGGGGCAAGGGGAACGGGACTTTATTGGGAAACAGTGTGTACTTCCAGGACTTTTTTCCAAGTCAATTTGTTGTCCTTTCAGTCTTAGTTGTAGAGGGCACAGCTCAGCTCCAGTTGTCATTGTTAATTGCAGGGGGTGCAGGCCACCATCCCTTGTAGGAGTCAAGGAATCGAACTGGCAACCTTGTGGTTGAGAGCGCACTCCAACCGAGCCATCGGGGAGCTCAGTGGCAGCTCAGCTCAAGGTGCCATGTTCAATCTTAGTTGCAAGGGATGCTGCCCACCATCCCTTGTGGCACTCGAGGAGTTGAACTGGCAACTTTGTGGTTGAGAGCCCACTGGCCCATGTGGGAATACAACCGGCAGCCTTCGGAGTTAGGAGCACGGAGCTCCAACCACCTGAGCCACCGGGCCGGCCCTCTATAAGCTCTTTTAGCTTAAAGTTTTTTTTATGTCTTGTCCAGGAAATGTAGTGGATATGAATAATATATTACTATAGAATTTCAGAAAAGAGGATTGCTTATTGTTGAGTAAATTAAACAGGATATCATGACACTGCACAAAGTACACTGGATTTGGATCTTGACTGTTAGTTACATTGTTTAGGAGCTCTACAAATAGAGAGAGAAAAGGTAAGTCTAGTCGAAGAGAGCAATGTATTAAAAGATACCTTCATTAAAAAAAATACAGGACTTCTATAAAGTTAACATAATGCAAATAGGTAGGCTTTTGTGCATTTGATAAATTTTTATTGTGTGTTGAGTATATTCTTGTTTTGGTTGCTTGAATCCCTTCGTGATCAAATATCCAAACCACTGTCCATGTGAATCTAATGTTCTACTGGAGGGAGAAGGATAATTATTTTTTAAAAAGAAAACATATAAAAATATATAATAGGTAAATTACATAGTAGGTTAGAAGGCATGGCAGACTATACATATATTCACACATATGTAAGGCATATTAGTTACACACACACACACACACACACACACACACACACACACACACACCGAAAGTTCATGAACTGAATTGTCTGACCTGTATATACCGTGTTTCCCAAAACTAAGACCTACTGGACATTCAGCTATAATGCATCTTTTGGAGCAAAAATTAATATAAGACCAAGCCTTATTTTACTATAAGACCGGGTCTTAATATAATTAATATAATGTAATATAATATAATATAATATAATATAATATAATATAATATAATATAATATAATATAATATGATATGATACTGGGTTTTATATTATTTTTTCTCCAAAAGGTGCATTAGAGCTGATTATCTGTCTGGGTCTTATTTTCAGGGAAACATAGTAGTCGTATATACAGGTCAGACAAGTAAGTTTGCAAACTTGTTGCAACTATGTTGCTAAGCTTTTTTTGATATCAGAGGGATTATTCATTATGAATTTGTACCAACTGGACAAACAGTTAACCACATTTACTATTTGGAAGTGCTGAAAGGTTACATGAAAAATTTAGATGACCTGAACTTTTGGCCAACAATTCATGGCTCTTGCATAACGAAAATGCACCAGCTCACATGACACTTTCTTGTGATGGAGTTCTTAGTCTGTAAACAGATGACTGTTTTGGAACACCTTCCCTACTCACCTGAGCTGGCCCCCAATGACTTATTTCTTTACCCGAAGATAAAGGAAAAATTGAAAGGAAGACATTTTAATGACACTCAGGACATCAAGGGTAATACGATGACAGCTCTGATGGCCATTCCAGAAAAAGAGTTCCAAAATTGCTTTGAAGGGTGGACTAGGTGCTGGTGTCAGTGCATAGCTTCCCAGGGTGAGTACTTTGAAGGTGACCACAGAGATATTCAGCAATGAGGTGTGTAGCACTTTTTCTAGGATGAATTCGTGAACTTAATTATCTGACCTAGTATATACACAGAAGGTTTCAAAAAAATGTGTACACATAATAAGAAAAAAGAAAACTATTAAAATTGTAATACTCAATATAATACACTGGTAACAAAAGATAAATACAAGTCACGTTTGACTTCTGCAGTTATAAAAAGTGCTCAAAGTAGTTACCATCAGTGTCCAGACACTTCTGATTACAGTGAACTACTGCTTGAGCAATGATGATCAAAGTATCCACTTGTATGCATTTTTGGCACCCCTGGTGTGTGTGTGTGTGTGTGTGTGTGTGTGTGTGTATATGTATGTGTATGTGTGTGTATGTCTATAATTGTACCACAATTATTCATTAATTTAGAAAACTATTGAAAGCTGACTACACATGCTGGAAATGGTGATCAATACAACTGATGTGATCTTCACTCTGTTAGAATTTTTGTGGAACAGGGAATATAGATATTAAACAAATAACTGAAGTGGAATTTTTATAATTTTTATTAAATTTGTTGTGATGGCATTAGTAAAATTATACAGGTTTGAAATGTACTTTTCTATAACACATCATCTATACATCACATTGTGTTCACCACCCAGACTCAGTTCTCTTTCCATCACCACGCATTTGACCTCCTTTACCCCCTTCTACTACCCCCTCTCCCCCCTTACCCTCTGGTAACCACTAAACTTGTCTGTGTCTCTGAGTTTTTGTTTGTTTGTCATGTTTTTTTGTTGCCTCCAGTTTTATTTCCCACATATGAGGGAAATCATGATTCTCAACTTTTTCTGTCTGACTTATTTTTGCTTAGCATGATAATCTTAAGAACTATCCATGTTGTCACAAAAGGCAGTATTTCATCTTCTTATGGCTGAATAGTATTTCATTGTACATATGTACCACATCTTTTTTTTATCCAATTATCTATCAAAGGCCACTTTGGTTGTTTCCATGTCTTGGCCACTGTAAATAAAGCCTCAACGAACATCAGGGCCATATATCTTTATGGATACATGTTTTCAGATTTTGGGGGCAGATATCCCAGAGAGGGATTGCAAGGTCATATGATAATTCTATTCTTAATTTTTTGAGGAAGCTCCATATTGTTTTCCATAGCGGCTGCACCAATTTACATTCCCACCAGCAGTGTATGAATGTTCCTTTTTCTCCACAGCCTCTCCAATACTTTTTATTTTTCTTGTCAATAGACATTCTAACAGGTGTGAGGTGACAGCTCATTGTGGTTTTGATTTGCATTTCCCTAATAGCTAGTGAAGTTGAGCATTTTTTCACTGTAGGTCGTTTATATGTCTTATTGGGAGAAGTGCGTTTTTAGGTCATCTGCCTATTTTTTTAATTGGATTGTTTATTTTTTGTTGTTGCTGTTGAGTTCTTTTCCTATTTTGGATATCAGAGCCTCATTGGAGGTGCTGTGTACAAATATCTTCTCCCATTCTGTTGGTTGCCTCTTTATCTTTACGATGGTTTCTTTGGCTTTGTGGAAGCTTTTTAGTTTGATATTGTCCCATTCATTTGTATTAGCTTTTACTTCTCTTGGCCTTTGAGGTCAAATTCATAAAGTCCTCTTTGAATCCAAGGTCCATAAGTTTAGTACCTATGTTTTCTTCTATGTATTTAGTATTTTATGTCTTTTGTTTAGGTCTTTCATTCATTTTGAGTTAATTTTGGCATATTGTGACAGATAATAGTCTAGGTTAATGCTTCTGCACGTGGCTTTTCAATTTTCCCAGCAGCATTTATTGAAGAGATTTTCTTTCTCCATTGTATGTTTTTGACTCCTTTGTTAGAAATTATCTGCCCATATATATGTGGGTTTATTTCTGGGTTTTCAATTTATTCCATTGTTCTGTGTGTCTCTTTTTCTGCCAATATCACTCTGTTTTGATTATTGTTCCTTTGTAGTACAAGCTGATTAGGGAGTATGATAACTCCAACTTTGTTCTTTTTTTCTCAGGATTGTTTTGGCTATTTGGTATCTTTTGTGATTTCTTTCAAATCTGATGATTTTTTGTTCTATTTCCTTTAAAATTGCCATTGGGTTTTGATGGGGATTGTATCAAACCTTTATATTGCTTTGGGTAATATGGCCATTTTAACTATGTTGATTCTTCCAATCCATGAACACGGAATGTTTTTCCATTTCTTTGTGTCTCTTCAATTTCTTTAAAAATGCCTTATAGTTTTCAGTGTATAGGTTCTTCACATCCTTTGTTAAGTTTATTCCTAGGTAATTTATTGTTTTTGTAGCATTTAAAAAAGGAATTGTTTTTTTTCATTTCTGTGTCTGAAATTTCATTGTCAGTATATAGGAATGCAATGGATGTTTTTACGTTGATTTTGTACCTGGCAACTTTACTGTATTTGTTTATTGTTTCTAATAACTTTTTTGATGGAGTCTTTGGGGTTTTCTATATAAAGAATCATGTGACCTGAAAAAAATGACAACTTATTTCTTTGTTGCCTATTTGGATGCCTTTTATTTCTTTCTCTTGACTGATTGCTCTGGCCTGGACTTCCAATATTATGTTGAGTAACAGTGGTGCTAAGGGGCAACTCTTTCTTTTTACTGAATGTAGAGCTAAAGGCATCAGTTTTTCACTGTTAATTATGATATTAGCTGCCAGTTTGCCATATATGGCCTTTATTATGTTAAGGTATTTTACTTCTATACCTATTTTATTAAGTGTTTTAATCACAAATGGATGCTGTGTCTTGTCAAAAGCTTTTTCTGCATCTATTGATATAATCATGATTTTTATATTTTGTTTATGTGGTGTATCATGTTGATCAATTTGTGTATTTTGACCCATCCTTGTGCAACTGGAATGAACCTCACTTGACTGTGATATATAATCTTTTTAATGTTTTGTGGTATTCAATTTGCTAGAATTTTGTTTAGGATTTTTTTTTTAATTAAAGATTTTAGGTGACAATTGTTAGTGGATTTACATATATTTCAGGTGTACAATTCTGTAATACGTCATCTATATCTCACACTGTTTGTTCAGCACCCAGAGTCAGTTCTCCTTCCATCACCACATATTTGATCCTGTTTATCCTTTTTTGCCACCCCCTCCCCCTTACCCTCTGCTAACCACTAAACTATTGACTATGTCTATGAGTTTTTGTTTCTTCTTTTGTTTGTCTTATTCTTTTGTTGTTTTCAGTTTTATATACCACATATCAGTGAAATCATATGGTTCTCTATTTCTTCTGTCTGAATTATTTCACTTAGCATAATAATCTCAAAATCCATCCATGTTGTCACAAATGGTACTATTTCATCTTTTCTTATGGCAGAATAGTATTTGATTGTGTATATATACCACAACTTCTTTATCCAGTTATCTATTGAAGGACATTTTGGTTGTTTCCATGTCTTAGCCACCGTAAACAAAGCTGCAATGAACATTGGAGCACACATGTCTTTATGCATAAATGTTTTCATATTTGTTTGGGTAGATACCCAGGAGAGGGATTGCTGGGTCATATGGTAATTCTATTTGTAATTTTTTGAGGAACCTCCACACTGCCTTCCATAACATCTGCACCAGTCTGCATTCCCACCAACAGTGTATGAGGGCTCCTTTTTCTCCATAGCCTCTCCAACCCTTGTTACTATTTGTCTTGTAGCCATTCTAACTGGGGTGAGGTAATATCTCATTGTGGTTTTTATTTATATTTTTCTGATGATAAGTGATGTTGAGTATTTTTTCTTACAACTTTGGGCCATTTGTATGTCCTTTTTGGAGAACTGTCTCTTCAGGTCCTCTGCCCATTTTTTAATTGGATTGTTTGTTTTTCTGTTGTTGAGTTGCATGAGTTCCTTATATATTTTGGATATTAGCCCCTTATTGGAGACTTTGTTTGCAAAAATCTTCTCCCATTCAGTTGTTCCCCCTTTGCTTTGTTGATGATTTCTTTTGCTGTGCAGAAACTTTTTAGTTTGATATAATCCCATTAATTTATTTTAGCTTTTACTTCCTTTGCCTTTGGAGTCAAATTCATAAAATGCTCTTTGAATCCAAGATCCATAAGTTTAGTACCTATGTTTTCTTCTATGCAGTTTATTGCTTCCGGTCTTATGTTTAGGTCTTTGATCCATTTTTAATTAATTTTGGTACATGGTGACAGACAGCAGTCTAGTTTCATTCTTTTCACGTGGCTTTCCAATTCTCCCTGCACTATTTATTGAAGAGGCTGTCTTTTCTTCATTGTATGTTTTTGGCTTCTTTGTCAAAAATTGTCAAAAATTGTGAAACAAACCCATATTTATGTGGGTTTATTTATGGGTTCTCAATTCTATTCCATTGGTCTGTGTGTCTGTTTTTCCTCCAATACCATACTGTTTTGATTATTGTTGCCCTGTAGTACAAGCTGAAGTCAGCGAATGTGATACTTCCAGGATTGATCTTTTTTCTTAAGATTGCTTTGGCTATTTGCGGTCTTTCGTGGTTCCATACAAATCTGGTATTTTTTATTGTTCTATTTCTTTAAAAAATGCCATTGGAATTTTGATGGGGATTGCATTAAACCTGTATATTGCTTTGGGTAATATGGTCATTTTAAATATGTTTATTCTTACAATCCATGAATGTGGCATGTCTTTCCATCTCTGTGTCTTCTTCAATTTCTGTTAAAAATGTCTTACAGTTTTCAGCACATAGGTCTTTCACATCCTTTGTTAAGTTTATCCCTAAGTATTTCATTATTTTTGTTGCAATTGCAAAATAAGTTTTTTTTTTAATTTCTTTTTCTGAGATTTCATTTTTAGTATATAGGAATGCAATGGACTTCTGTATATTGATTTTTTTAGCCAGCAACTTTACTGTATTTGTTTATTGTTTCTAATTGCTTTTTAGTGGATTCTTTAGGGTTTTCAATATATAGCATCATGTCATCTGCAAAGAGTGACAATTTAACTTCTTCATTCCCAATTTGGATGCCTTTTATTTCTTTATCTTACCCGATCGTTCTGGCAAGGACTTCCAACACGATGTTGAAAAGCAGAGGTGATAGGGACAGCACTGTCGTGGTCCTGAATGTATAGCAACAGGTTTTAGTTTTTCACCATTAATTATGAGATTAGCTGAGGGTTTGTCATAAATGGCCTGTATTATGTTAAGATATTTTCCTTCTATACCTATTTTATTAAGTGTTTTAATCATAAATGGATGTTGTATCTTGTCGAATGGTTTTTCTGCATCTATTGATATAATCATATGGTTTTTGTCCTTTATTTTGTTTATGTGATGTATCACATTGATAAATTTGAGTATGTTGAACCATCCTTGTGTCCCTGGGATGAACCCCATTGGTCGTGATGTATAATCTTTTTAATGCATTGTTGTATTCGATTTGCTAGAATTATGTTTAGGAATTTTGCATCTGTATTCATCAGATATATTGGTCTGCAATTTTCTTTTTTTGTGTTATCCTTACCAGGTTTTGGTGTCAGGGTAATGTTGGCCTCATAAAATGAGCTAGGGAGTATTGTCTCTTCAATTTTTTGGAAGAGTCAGCCTCATAAAATGAGCAGGAATAATTGCCTCTTCTTCAATTTTATGGACGAGTTTGAGGAGGACAGGTGTTAGAGCCTGTTTGAATGTTTAGTAGAATTCACCAGTGAAGCCATCTGGTCCTGGACTTTTGCTTTTGGGAAAGTTTTTGATGACTGATTCAATTTCATTACTGTTGATCAGTCTATTTAGATTTTCCAGTTCTTTGTGATTCAGTCTAGGAAGGCTATATGTTTCTAAGAACTTGTCCATTTCTTCTAGGTTATTGAATTTTGTGGCATATAGTCCTTCATAGTATTCTTGTATGATTCATTGTATTTCTTTGGTACCTCTGGTAACTTTTCTTTCATTTCTGATTTTGTTTACTTCTGACTTTTCTCTTTTTAGTGATTCTAGCCAAGGGTTTGTCAATTTTTGTTAACCTTTTCAAAGAACCAACTCTTTGTTGCACTTTTTTATTGTCATTTTTTTTCATTAAAGTTTATTGGGGTGACAATTGTTAGTAAAGTTTCAAGTGTACAATTCTGTAATACATCATCTATATATTTTTGTTCTTTATTTCATTTAGTTCTGCTGTGATTTTTATTATTTCTGTCCTGCTGACTTTGGCTTTCATTTGTTCTTGTTTTTCTAGTTCTTTAAGATGTAATGTTAGTTTGTTTATTTGTGATTTTTCTTGTTTCTTGAGGTAGGCTTATAATGATACAAATTTCCTCCTTATTACTGATTTTGCTGCATCCCAATAATTTTCATAGGATGTATTTTCATTCTCATTTGTTTCTTTGTATCTTTTGAATTCTCCTTTTATTTCTTCTTTGACCCAGTCGTTCTTTGAAAGCATGTTGTTTAGTCTCCACATATTTGTGTTTTTTCCTGCTTTCTTTCCACAATTGATATCCAATTTCAAAGCCTTGTGATCAGAGAATATGCTTGGTATGATTTCAATCTTCTTGGATTTGCTGCAGTTAGTTCTTTTCCCCAGCCTATGGTCTATCGTTGAGAATGTTCCATGTATGCTAGAAAAGAGTGTATAGTCTTGTGTTGTAGGATGAAGTGCTCTATAAATGTCATTTATGTCTATTTGGTTTAATGTGTCATTTAAGGCTGATATTTCCTTACTGATTTTCTGTTTGGATGACCTATCCATAGCTGTCAATGATGTATTTAGGGCCGCTATTATAATTGTGATTTGCTCAGTTTCTCCCTTTATTTCTGTTGCTCATTGTTTTATATATTGTGGTGCTCCCTGATTGGGGGAATATATGTTGATAATTGTTATGTCTTCTTGTTGTATTTTCCCCTTTATCATTATGAAATATCTATATTTGTCTCGTTTCCTATTTTATCTTGATGTCTCTTTTGTTAGATATAAGTATGACTACACTCACTTTTGTCTTGATGCTATTTGCTTGGAGCATTGTTTTTCACACTTTCACTTTGACTCTATATTTATCCTTGCAGCTGAGATGTATCTCTTGAAGTCAGCATGTGGCTGTGTTTTGTTTTTTGATCCACTGTGTTACTCTGTGCCTTTTATTGGTAATTTCAGTTCGCTTACATTTAGGGTGATAATTGATGTATAAGGATTTCCTATAATCATTTTTCCTTATTTTTCTGGTAGCTCAGTGTCTTCATTGTTTCTTTTCCTTTGTGTTTCTCCCTATTATTTTAATTTGGTGGTATTTTATGATTTTTCCCGTCTATTTTCTCTAGTTTATATATCTTAATTCTAGATTTTCTGTTTTTCGAGTGGTTACCATTATGTTTATGTGAAAGAATGTTTCATATATACAGTAGTCCTTTCTTCAGCATGCTTCTTATGTCCTTTCCCCTTTGTAAATTAAGATCTTTATCCCCTTTCCTTTTATTTTTTTGTTATCCCTGTTTATGGTGTGATTTCATTTTGGAGTTGCAGTAGCAAATCGTCCTCTTCTCTCTCTCTTTTTTTTAATCTCCTTTACCCTTTATGTTGTATTTGAGTGTATAGTGCTCCACTCTGTGTAGAGGTTGCCATTTCCTGCTTCTGTCTGTTAGCAATCTTACTCAGAGTTTTGTTTCCTTTTATTTTTTTTTTTGTTTCAGGTAAAATAACCAACTTCCTGTAACACAAGCCTTGTAGTGGGAAACTCTCTCAGCTTCTGTATATCTGGAAAGTTCTTTACTACTCCTTCATATTTAAAGGATAACTTTGCTGGGCATATTATTCTTGGCTCATAATTTCTTTCTTTCAATAGTTTGAATATTTTATTCCACTCCCTCCTAGCTTGTAGAGATTCTGCTGAAAAATATGATGACAGTCTAATGGGCTTTCCTTTAGACAGTATGTTACTGTCTTCTTTTCGCAGGTTGCCTTGAGAATTCTCTGTTTGTCATTAATTTTTGACAGTTTCAATATAATACTCCTTGGAGAAGGCCTTTTAGGATTGAGACAACTAGGTGTTCTGTTTGCTTCTTGGATTCAAGGATGCAGTATTTTCCATAGGTTTGGGGAGTTCTTGTCGAGTATTTATTTGAATGGGTTCTCTGTGCACTTTCCCACTCATCCATCATTATACCACTGTTCGATGGAGCCAGATATTCCTGTAGAATTCTTTAATTTATTTTAACTCTCAAATCTCTCTCTTCTTCCACCTGTGTCATTTCCAGACTACTATCTTTGATATCATATTTTGTTTCTCCATCTATTCAGCTTCATTTCCTAAACTCACTATTTCATTCTTCATGTCCTTTATTGAGTCTTCAGCTCCAGAATTCCTATTTGGTTCTTTTTAAAATTTCAGTCTCATTGGTAAGGTATTTCTTTTATTCATTGATTTTATTTTTGAGTTCATTAAACTACCTATCATTTTCTTGCATCTCATTGACTTTTATTCAGAACTACAGTCTTGAATTTTCTGTCATTTTAGTCACATATTTCCATGTCTTGAAGTTTGTTTTCTGGAGATTTTTTATTTTCTTGTTTAGCTGCCTTGTTGTTTATGGTAATTGATGGATTATTTTTCTTCCTAGGCATCTATGGGAATGAATTCTGTAGCACATTAATAGGAAGAAGTCTTTCTTTTCTTTCTTTCTCTCTCTCTCTCTCTCTCTCTCTCTCTCTCTCTCTCTCTCTCCCTCCCTCCCTCCCTCCCTCCCTCCCTCCCTCCCTCCCTCCCTCCCTCCTTCATTCTTTCCTTCTTTTACCCCCTGTAGGTAGAACTGGAACATTTTATTTTCTCTTGCCTTGTTCAGGTTTCTCAAGGTGGAAGATTCTGTGGTCTCCTCTGTAATCAGGTTGCCTGTATCTCAGGGCACCACCACCATGGGAGAATGTGGTGAGTAGTGGGATCCTGAGCCCCTGAAATCCCAGTGCTGCCCCTGCAGCTACATGCATAGCTGTGCATCTCAGCATACCTGCGTGCCCCTGCTGGGATCATAGGATGCCCCTCTGGAATGGTAGGATGAGGTGACTAGGCTCTGTGGCTTTGTTTTCTGCCTGGCAGTGAGGTCTGCTAGACCACAGCTATTGCACTTCTGTATTTGGTCTCTGCCCTGAGGTCTCTGCTCCAATTGCTGTGCTCAGCCATATTATATGCTGATCACTCAGGCAGGAATGCTTAGCACAGCAGAGAGTTCACCTGCATCCTGAATCTTCCCTTCTCCTGGGATCACAGTGAGCTCAGAGCTGTGTTCATGGCAGTTAGCTCTGGGCTGCATCCACAGCCCTCATCTCTGCTCTTCTTCTTTCCTTCTCTAGTACCCTAGTTTACCAACCTTCAGATGTTTCAATGTGCAGATCTCTCAGACATGTTTGTGTTTAATGCAGGGAATCCTTTATTGAATTCCTTTGTCGAATTATAGCTGGTCAACTGTTATAACTTCAAGGGAAGAGATCAGGGGATCCCACATGGTGCTATGTTTCTGATGCCCAGAAAGTATTTTTAAATGTATACTGCAGATGCTATGACAGTGGATAACCAATCAATTTTGGTGTAAAGGAAGACATTACAGTCTCAAAGAATAATTAGTTGAGCATCCTAAAGTTGGGAAGATAAGCAAGAACTGAAAGAAGTTTGTAGTGTGTAAAGTGCAGAGGAGGAAGAGAGTGGCACACCTCCCAAGAGCAGGAAAGTCAAGGAGTCTGCAGTTCTTTTAACATCAGATTAAAAGAAGAACCAATAGAAATTATTGACAAAGTGGATGGAGAATAAAAAAGAAATAAGACAAGAATATTTCCGAATTTTTTTCTCTTTTGAAATTGCAAAGACAGTTGCTATTTACCGGTAGGGGGTAGACTACATGTGGTGAAGTTTTGAAGGGAAGACCCTGAGTTTGTTTTTTGACACTTTAAGTTTGAGGCTTAATTAATTAAACAACAGGAAAGTCTCTAATAGACATTTAGGTATAGAGGTCTACAGTTTAGACTAGAAGACTGTATTAAAGATGTAAATTTGGACATTTCAACACTTAATATTTAAATTAAATAAGATGAGATGAGATTACTAAAGGAATGAATGTATACAGAAGAGTGAGGTGTAGAGTTATGGTGAGGAAAATTTGATGGTAAACTTGTCCAATCTCAGTTTCCATCAGAGAGTTAACCATTCCAGATCATTTCCCAAGCTTTCATACTGCCTATTTGATTTGGGCTTTGTGACTTGTGTTTGCATAAATGGGATCACACTCTATACATTGAACTGTAATTTGTTTGGGTCCATATACAATGAGGTGAAGAAAGCTTTATTTTACAGTATGTATAATTCTATAGGATTACTTTTATCTTCTTTATAATTTTAATGATATTGATGTAATAAAAATTAAAATTGATTTAAAATAATTTATTTAATCGTATTTTATTTAGATAATTTATAATTTTTAATATTTTTATTAGTATTTATTTTTTATTTTACCCAGTTTTATTGAGATATAATTGACATATAACATTATATAAGTTTAGAGTGTAATTTTTAATATTTAGTTGTACATAGGGTAAGGGATGCTTGAACACAAAAGAAATTAGTAAGAGTTAACAAATATTATAGGTAATGCTGTCTACAATCTAATCAATTTACACATACCTTGGTGTGAGTATAAGTTTGTATATGGATTGTTTATCCCCCAATTGGGTCTCAATCCTACTTCTGTCTAGTAGTAAAAGAATCTCACCATCATGATGAGTGGGATTCTGGTGTCTGTAGATAAGAGTTTTTAGTATCACATGGCTTCTAAATTCAAGATCACTACTTCATTTGGTGATCAATTGGATGTAAAACTATCTATTATAAGCCAAAGAAAAGTTCAGTTTTTGCTGGACTGGCTGATAAATGCTATGTAAGCTTTTACATTAAACCTTCCTTGAGATTTTTCACAAATAATGCTCTTATCACTCAATATTCACCTTATGTGCTACTCTTAGACCTAAGCCCTGAATAAGATGCCATACCACTCTGCAAGTAATGATGGGATAAACTTTCCTGATGTATATTATATATCTTAGTGTACACAAGAGTAATTCTGTATGATATATTTCTACAAGTAGAAATACTATGTATAAGGATTTTCAAGTTTTTAATTTTCATAGTACTACCAATTATCCTCTGGATGTTAGAAGAGTTTACACTCCTTTCAACATGTTATGAGAATTCCAATTTCTGTACTCTTAATAATATGGATATTATCAATCTAAATTTTTTACCAATATCGTCATTAGTATTATAGTTTTCATTACTCTGCTTACTAAGATTTACCACCTTTTCACATATTTTACTTCAGTTTATACATTTTTAAATTTCTGTGTATACCTTTGCCTCATTTCAATTGTTTTAATTTTCTTTGACATTATTTGCTGTTCCTCTTTATAGTTAATCCATATTAATACTTTATTCATGTACTTCAGTACTTTCAAGAACTCCACATTTACATGTAGTTTAATTTGTTTGTAATATCACTTATCACTTCTCATGAAGAACTTTTCTTTTCTATGTAACTGTGGGTGCATTGTGAACTCTGTGTGTGTGTGTGTGTGTGTGTGTGTGTGTGTGTGTGTGTTTATAGTCAAACACGATCTTTCATCTTGGATTGTCGATCTTGCTTAGTATTCTGCTAGGCCCATAAAATGAATGGAAGTTTTTCAATATTTTCTATACACCATTACACTTTTAAAAACTTAAGAATTATGTATTCTTAATTTTTGGTAACAACAAACTTAACCTATGCTAGGGTGAAATTTAAGTTTTCTCCCTGCTGTAGCTGTTATTCAGCTTCAGCAAAAATAATTCACAGGCCTTCTCTGAGTTGTGTGTAGTTCTAGACAATTTGCTCATTTTTGGAGTCCTTTTCATTTTTGACCTCCGACTTAGAGAGAAATATTAAGTTCCTGCCACCTACACTCTCTGTGAATGGGAAGGGTTTTCTAGTCCAGAGAAACATTTTACATGTTTTATGCTTCTCATGCCAACTAGTTAGCTTCCCTCTGAATTAGAATTGGATAATTTTTTTTTAAAAAAGTGTTCATTTTTCTTTCTCTTCTCTACTTCTAGAGAGATGATTAGGAGATGTACATAAGGGAACAACATAGTGGTTAAGTAGATTTAACCTTGAGGCAAAGTGCCAGGGTATGAACTCTGACTGTGGTGCTAATTGGGTTTTCACCCTGAAGTTACATAATGTTACTGTACCGTGGTTTCCTGATCTATTAGGGGGCTAATACTTCCCACCTCGTTAGATCGTTGTGAGCTTTAAATGGGTGTATATTTATAAAGTTCTTAGAATAATGTTTTCACTCACAGAGTGTTCAACAAGTATTATCTAAGTATTACTATTACTATTTAACAGAAAGTAATAAAATTGAGTGATGATAAATTATTGCAGCCATATCATATCTGTGGTACATATAAATCTTAATCCTCAAACTCATGTTTGTAGAAATATATAAATATTATTTTCTATTGTGTAATTGTCATATTTTAACTTTTTAATGGAAGTATAATATACAAGTAAAAGTATGGGGGAAGCGTATATATATATATATATATATATATATATATATATATACACATATACATACACACACACACACACACACACACACACACACATACACATATATATGTACAGTTCAATACACTAAAACTAATTGCCTATGTAACTACAACATGTAAAGAAATAGAATATTGCCAATACCTCAGAGGCTTCATGCCTTTTTCCAATTGCTAACCCCTTCTTCCTGCTTCTGCCCGTAAGATTTCTTCGTTTTGACATTTAACTCTGTAATCAACTTTTGGCTGTTATTCTTTTTTAATTTTAAACAAATGGAATCATATGGTATGTGTTTGTGTCTGGCTTCTTTCACTTAATATTGTGTTTTAGCCTATAGCTATGGTTCATTAATTTCCTTTGCTACACAGTATTGTTCCATTGTATAAAGATAACAAAATACATCTGTTATTTTAATATAATATTTTAATAAAATAAATACTTGGGTTATTTAAATTTGGGGCCTATTATAAATAACAGTGCTGTGAATACTTTTATACATGGCTTTCGTTGCAAATATTCATGCAGTAAGATACACACACACGTTTAAAATTGGTAGTTCTTAGAATATATATATATATATATATATATATATATATATATATATATTTTAGTAAACAAGGCCGCATTATTTTTTCAAAGTGTCACTGTTGTGCTCTCATAGGAAGATTATGAGAGTTTCTGTTTCTACATGTTGCATTCTTTTAAATATTAACAATTCTGGTAAATGTATATTGCATATCATCATAGTTTTAATTTATATTTCTATAATTACCAATGAATTGTTCACTTTTTCTTATATTCGTTAAACTTTGGAGTAAGTTTACTATGACCTGCCTATTCAGACATCTTTCCTATATTTCTATAATATGTTTTTTCTATTTCTCATTGCATTGTAGAAGTTCTTTATATTTTCATCATTTGAGCTCATGGCGAATATATGGATTGCAAAACACATGTTCCGTTTTTACAACATTGATTTTTGTAATCCTTAAACATAGGTTCTTTTTCCATTTATTTAGGTTTTCCGTCATAGCCCTAAATGTTTTTTTAAAATAATTTTCCCTATAGAAGTCTTTCATATATTTTGTTATAATTTTTCATATTTATCTTTTTACTAAACAATAGAGTTGAAATTTTTCTTTTAAAATATTTTATGTATTGAAAGTGTGATAAAAAACCCAGCTAGACTTTAGGAAGGAAAACAATGTGTTTCAGATTGTATTTCAAGGACAATCACGACTACCTTGTGAAGGATGGTTGGAAAGTAATGGAGAAGGAGCGCTTACGGCAGGGGGAGGCCTTTACCACAACCTGGGTGATAATCGGGGCTTCATGTAGAGAAATGGCAATTAATATGTGATGAATAAGAGAAATATAGGAGACTGAGTCCATAGCAATTGGCATCATTCGGATGAGAAGAGTGATGAGGTTGGATAAGAGAAGGAAAGTCACTTTCCTAACAAAACATCTCATTATTTCCTTTTCTTCTGGAAGAATGGGGTAAAATATTAATGTCGAGTAGGACTCAAGAGGAAATGAAGGAATTCATGATGCTGTTTTTACAAAGGTTCCTAGAAGGCCCTGTCCACATAATCTTCCTGTGTGCTCACTGTATAGGAGATATAAAACAAATAATTTTTAAAAAGCTTTCTCTTTCTCTCTGTGTCTAGTTCACTCTTCATGATAAATACTCAACTATTGCTACACATGAAGAAACACCATCAATGAAGTTTTCAGTAATGGAATAGTCGCTGAGGAGGCTGCTGGGTCTTCTGCCTAGGAGGCTGTTTGGCAAAGTTGTTGTCATGCCTGATCAGCACACCTGTCATACGAGCTTTCTTAAGAGTGCAAAATCTTTCACCAGATGTTCTGGTGCAGGGAGATCCCAGTCTTGGGTGGGGCGGGGTGACAGGTGATGCCCAGCTCTCCAAAATGGACCTTAGTTTCTATACCTGGGATCAAGGTGCGCTAAGGAGGAGGTCCATTGCCAAGAAAGAGTACAAACCAGCCAAGCTTTTAATAATAACATGGGTGCTGGTTGGGTCAGAAACTGTAAAAATAAATCATTTGCACCAGTAATTGTTCTTTCCCCTACTATTTCATTTTTCACATATTGGATTTCTATTTTAATCCCATATTTTTACAGACTAATTTATTTCAGTAAACCCAGGATTTCTCTCTTCATTATTCAGTGCAGTTACTATGTTCAAGGGATTTACATAGTTCCAAAGACACGGGGATAAGAATGGGGTGACATAGCATATGCCTTTGTCACCTGCTGCACCAGCATTGCTTTTATATTACCCTTGACCTCTGGACACTGATAGTTTTGGCTTTTGAAAATTCAAAGACAGAGACTTGTTTAATGTTTAATGATTTTTCTGTCATACCCAGACCTGAGACAAAAATAAATCATTTAGTATTTCAAAAGCATTATTCTACTACATGTGTTATATAACTAGAGAGAGAGCAAGTAAATCCCTCATAGCACTTATTTTTCAAAATAATTTTTACATTTCCACCTGATTCTTCCAGATGATCTTTAAAATTATGTTGCAAAGATCTATTTTGACTGTTCTCTTAGAAAGATGGGTCTTGTTAACTGGAAGGCACTTTTTGGCTAAGCAACATGGTAAGATGATGTGAGTTTGGTTAAAGGCAGACTTCAGGATACAGCAAAATGTTTTGCAAATTTCTACCATTTCTTACTCCTTTTATATTTTTGGATTCTCTCACAATCCTGCAGAATTGGGCTGGCTTTCTTCATGTGCTCCCAGGCTGTCTGTAAAGGCTCATTTCCACTGTCCATGGGATCCAACCATGGGGGAGGTGAGGGAGGCAGGTAGAGCTTAGAGGGTGCTGGTGGCCATCTGGGTAAGATCTACAGGCAAGGTATCCTAAGCTGCTTGTGGGCAGGCTTCTTGATGGTGTGGCCATTTGATAAATTCTGAGTCCTGGTTACTATCGTCCCATCCTCTTGCAACCCCTCAACCATGCCGATCACATCAGTATTCTGGGTGGGAAATGAAAAAAAGCGGGTCTTTTGTGCAGTGTCCCACATGGCCAGGGACCCTAGGTACTCCCTATGCCCTCACTTTCCCCCAGAGAATAAATTATGGGCTGAAAGGATCTCTCACGGCATTGGGCTCTGCTACCCTGGTGAAGTGTGAAGTGAGTAAAGTGAAATTTTTCTTCTTATGGTCATTAGTGAATCTGGTCTCAGATTTCATGCCCCAGTGGTGGGCTAAAACTTCTCCACTGCACAGCCAGATTCCCACAAAGGTATTCTCCTTCATGGGTGGTTGTCAAAATAAATGCTTTATGGGGGGGGGGGGGAGATCATGGTAGAAAATTCCTATGAGTATTCTGCATCTTCTTCATGTCACTTTGTGAATTAGTTTTTGATGTTTTAAAATTCCTTCACTGCCATTGCACGTAAAATTAATAATTCAAATTAGGTTATGACATGCATAATTGATCTTTTACTATGGATTGTAACAGTTATCATCCAACCTATCTTGTTGAATGTATTTTTTCTCATACATTTTATATCTTAGTGAGGATATCCCTCTTGAATTCAGCTTACCAAGTAAAATAAACAAACTAAAAGTCATTTTAGATCCTTTTTCTTTCTTCATTATTCCATGCCAGTTTTGTCTCTTAGGTAGTGCTAAAGTCAGTCTCTATTTTTGTTTCCTACACTTGCTGTCAGGTGTAGGCACTCATGTCTTTCCTGGATCGAAGACTCAACCGCTAGATTCATCCTCTCCCCTCATGTCCTCCCAACTTCAGACTGGTTTTCTTGCTTGTGGCCAGGCTGCTTCAACAGAACATGTGGCTCAATTGGTGAGCTATGCTCTATAAAAACTATTGATAATTACCTTTTCCTTGTTTCGCCATGCTTCAGGAAGGAATTAAAAGGGTGCTTAGGTATCGATGCCCACCCTTCTCAGGGCCTGAGCAAGGGGCCCATGATTCTGCAGTGCCCCAAGCCAGGAGAAGCTGCATGTTTACCTTAGTTCATCAAGTGAACATACTGTTACATGCATTACTAGACTTGAATAAATGTGGAAAGCACTAAACCAGAATACTGAAAATCCTTTCAGTGACATGAAAGACTTACCATATACATCTGTATTATTATACCATATACAACTATACTAACGTACTTGTGCAAATTTTGAAAAGCATATCTCTTAGCCCCAACAGATGATTTTAAAAAGTTCTTCCAAGTGGACAACAATATTACCTGATAGCACCTTTGTGCTTAAAAAAAAAAAAAAAATGTTTCTTTACAACAAATGCAGCAATTGCAGGATGCACTGAATAACCAGGAGCAGCAGCCACATCCGTTACCTGATCTCTCAGTATATCTCCTGCCTTCCTTTATGGTTTTTGTCATATTGCTTCAAATTATGCCTTTACTCTTCCTCTCATCGCTGATTTGGAAAACCCTCTCTATCCTCTTTCCTTTAATAATTTTATGTACACATATGCTTTCAACTCAAGTATTCTTCCTCAAACCTGTAGCTTTGCTTCTATAGAATGCATTGCATACCATTATCAGAGCCATTATCACACAATTTTCTGTATGTGTGTGTAATTTCCCATGGACTAAAAGTCTACAAAGTTAGATTACTTCCCCACCTAGGAATTTACTCCTAGGTATCTACCCAAGTGAAATCAAAACATACCCACACAAAGACTTGCACACAGATATTCTTATCCGCACTATTCATAATAGCCAGAGAATCAAAATAACTTAATTGTCCATTAACTGTTGAATGGATAAACAAAATGTGTTATAACCACATAATAGAATGTTCAACTATAAAAAAAAAAAGAAACAAATTATGGAAACATGCTATAATACGGATGAGCCTCACAATCACTATATACGGTGAAAGAAACCAAATACAAGAAATCACATATTATATAATTCCATTTATTTTAAATGCCCAGAAAAGGCAAATCTTTAGAGATAGGAAGTTTCTTGGTGATTAACTGGAATGGGGGAGAGGGAAATCAACAGTAAATATGCACAAATGATTATTAGAGTGATGAAAATATTCTGAACCTGATTTATGGTGGTGGGTGTGTAACTTGGTAAATTTACTAAAACATCATTGATTTATGTACTTGAAATGGGTGAATCACATATGTAAAGTATTCCTCAATAGGGTTACTTTTGAAAACTTAGATTATATTTATAGTCATTTTTATAGTTTTAACTACCGACCCAAGATTTGGCCCACATACATTTTTGATGCCTTCAGCTCTACCAAGTATTCAGCTTTCCCCCAAAATTTTTCTAGTTATAATTTTCTTCATTTATAATTAGAATATAGATGGCTTATCACTATTGATATGTTTTTAGGTGTTTTTCAGAGGTCTCCCATGATTCTAATATAGTTCCATAAAATATTTTTTGACTGCTTATTATGCATTTTGCATTTTCCCATAGTACATTCTGCTGAAAAGAGTTATTTGAGATGATTCCTGGAACAGAAAGTTCTGTAATGAAATTCAAATTTGCAAAATTGCATAATATTGACTTTTCTTGAAAGATTCCTAGCTATTACACAGTTTTAGGAATTTTGAGTTACGAATTCTGTTTAAGTTTGTGTTGGTTGGCTATTGCAATGATAATGTTACATTTTTTAAAAAGCCAAATTTGTAGTGGTTTGCAATAATAAACCTATTAATAGAGAATAGAGAAATCTATTTCTCACTCACAGATGGGTGGGTCAGGTGGATGCAGGTCTACCTGCTTCAGGAGCCACTCTTTCTGGGACTGAGGTAAGGGGCAGAATCTATCTTGGGGAAGGCTCTTTTCATGATAAATAACAGGAGACAAGAGGCCATGCTAAACCATAAAGGCACATTAAAAACAAAACAAAACAAAACAAAAACAAACACACACAAAATCTTCTGCCTAAATATGGTATATCTTGTGTTCATGAACGAGGCTCCAAATCAATGGTATAAGGAACTAAAATTTATCCATAGTGAAGTCATGGCAAGAGAGGGAATGGAAGGAAGACTTGTGATATTGGTAAGCAGACTTTTCTTAACTTATACATGGAATTCATCCCCCTCCCCCCGTTTTTTTAAACAAGAAATTTAGAATACCATTTTCATGGACCATATTTTGGGAAACAATGATAATGTAAAAATGTAATTCTCAGCTCTGGCTACATATTAAAACCATATAGGGTGTTTTGTTGTTATTGTTGTTGTTTTGTTTTTGTTTTGTTTTTATTTAAACTATTGATGTCCAGGCTCAACCTAGACAAATGGAAACAGAATCCCTGGTGTTGGGCCCAGACATTGGTACTTAAAAATTTATTTCATTTGATCCATGAATGTATAAGAAAAAGTTGAGAGCTATTACTGTAGAACTATGGAATATGGAAGAATATGTTTTCCTAGTCTCAATTTGAACATTTCTAACTAGACTTCAATATTTATTTTTATATTCCTAACTTAAGTCCATTTTATTTCAGGCATATCTGAATTTTATTCTACTTACAGAAGTAATAGTAACTCTTGAAATTTAGATGGACTATAGTCTAGTCTTGTGGTCTTATTGGGATTCTAATTTTTATTTTCCTTGGAGTGAGTCTGTAGAGAAGAGTAGATTGTAAATATCTTTGTATGATTTTTTTTTAGTGCCCTATCTTTCTCTTGTTTATTATTATATGGAAGAGAGAATGTATTTTGAATCCAGACACATTATGATTAACTATTATGTTTCCAGTAGGAATAGAAAACACAATATGGTCTCAATGTTCTATATTTGCATAGTTTTAAAAATGCATACACAATGAATTGCAACATTATTTCAGAAATGTCACAGGATATTAAAACTTTTTGGCCTCAAACATTTTGGTCACCCTAGAGGAGACTCTTATTTTTACCATAAAATAAATATTTATCATTTGGTTTGAGTTCTTTTTATTGCTTTTTAAATTTGTTTTCAATTCTTTGAATAATATAAACACAAACTGTATTTAATTAATTATAAGCATTTTACTTATTTTATTCATATTTATGATTTGAAATGTTTGAGCACTAATATATAAAATGATAATTCGGAGTATGAAATAAGAAAGGAATTAAGAAGTCTCAATCACATCAAAGCATATTAGCAATAAAAAGGCAAGAATCAATACAAAAGGAAAGCATTGTACATAAAGCATGATAACGTATTCAGTAGCAGTGGATTATAGTATACAACTGCTGGTGAATACAAGAAAATCCACTTGAATTATGTGGTGACACTAAGAGGTGTAACAAATATCCACTGCAAAATTTCTTCAAAGGATAAAGGAAATCTCAATTTGGTGGTGGAATTTAAAAGAAGACTGCAGACAAAAGAAAAGAACTTCAAAATTATAAAACTTTCTGAAGCATTTTAGAAAATAATTTTTGGAAATGATTTGTTTTTATGCCACCAAAGAAGAAAAAAAAAAAAAAAAGTCTGGGTCCTAAAACACATTCACAGGGCTAAATTAGATATTACTAATTAGGTATATCTTAATTTATTAAAAAAATAATGTAGATCATGCCAGTTATTTATTTCTGCATTTAAAAAGTCACCACAAAATTAGTGGATTAAAACAACAGTAATAATTTTACTCATCTCTCTCATGGTCCTGGGGACTGATTGGTCTCAGTTGGGTGGTTCTCACTCAGAGTCTTGCTTGTGGTGCTAGTAGATGGTGGCTGGGTCCTGAATGATCTCAAAGGTTTCCTGTCTTATGTCTCCATATGACTTGGGCTTCCTCATGCCATAGTGGCTGAGTTTCAAGAGTAAGCATCCCAAGACGACCAGGCAGAAGATGCATCCTCTATATAACCTAGCTTTGGAAGTAAGATGATGTCACTTCCATTTTAGTCCAGAAATTCAAGAGGAGCCTATATCTCAAAGAGGAGTGTCAATGTCACATTGTCAAATCATGTAGGATAGTAGATTTGTTTGCTGCCATCTTGGAAGAAAAATCTTCTGCATGGATCTTAAATTTCATTTTAATTTTACCTTGTGGGCAATATAATATCTAACACAGGAAAACGCTTCAGAAAAAGGTTCATGGAGGAATAAATGAATGGCTAAATTGATTTATATGTAAATTGCTTTTGGCAACTTTAATTTGGGGGGGAGGGATCTCTGTCTTTATCCAAGTCATAAATCAGACAACCTGCAGCTTTCAGGCATTCATTCCTATTCTGTTATTTTGAGGCCACACATAAAACAATTCTTCCACACAATACACTGTACTTGAAAAATTTGAAATCAGCTTTCTGTATCATTTATATCTTCACTTTAAAGGTTGTATATGTTTTTAAATACTTCTAATGGGACAGGTTTTTAATCCTCTTGTCATCTTTGACACATTTTTCTGGAAGTTTTCAGTTTTCAAATGACCCCTTGAAAGTGTGTGCTCCCAATAGAACATAATTCTTTAGGTAATGTCTCACCAGATGAGGATATACTAGGACAGTAATTCCCTTCTTATGGTTATATATTTTTACTGATGCAGCATAAAATATTTTGCCTTTCCTGAGGAAACATTTTACAAAACATCAAATATGTATTTATATTTTTAATTGTATAATTTTTTTCCAAAGTGAAAATCAGGGGCCCTTATTTTGTCATGTGGTGAGTATCAAGATTTTTAGGTCCTTTAAAACTGACATTAGGAACCAAGAAAACAAAAAGTTATTCTAAATAGGTTAGAATTCTAAAATAAATCCAGAGGATTGACACAAAATGAGATCATGCTGTTTTCACATCTGAGATCAAAAGAAACTTCCAAATAATTCATAAGACTTCTGATTTAATGTCATAGGGCAGGCATTTCTGAAATAACCTGCTTAAACTTCCTGTTTAAAAATGGGAAAGACCTTCAAAATCAGAGAGGAAAACAATTAAACTTAAAATTAATTAACAACTGCTAGAATTAGTTAAATTTGTAATAATTTGGCTCATGTGGTTAAGTAAGTGTCTCTTATAGCCCTACCCTTTTTTTGACTCTAAATTCTATAATCTCTAGAACTTTGTTGAGAGTGTCAGAACAATACTCAGCTTTACTAGATTTCAATCACAGGTTCACCACTTAATATCTTATTCATATTGAGATAAATTATTTAGCATCTTCATGACTCAGTTTCCTCATCTGCAAAATAAAGGTATTAATAGAATCAAATCAGAAATACCTATACAGTACTTAAAACACATAGGATTCAGTGATCATAAAACAACTGCTCAGTAGAAGTGGCTTAATAATAATGATGTTCATATTAAGGAATAGAACATTTTAGTTTGCTTGAAAATATTGAGACATGTAATCCTTCTTTCAACATTGTCTCTATTGACAAAAAAAAATACATATATGTATACATATATACGTATATATGTATGTATACATTTTCAGCACCAAAATATTGGAGTTCTGTTGCTTCAATGGTAAGAATTTACCTTTGGAGGTATTTGGCGTACCATTCCACCCGCATCACCATGACCACTATTGTACCTTAAATCCCTGATCTGTGCAGTAAACCCGCAGCATGAGTGTCACGTGAAGCCAATTAGATACTCAGAACTTCCACTCCACCTAGATCTACTAATTCAGAGTCTGCATTTTAATAAGACCCCAGGTTTATTCATATGCTTATCATATATAAGGAACTGCTATCCATTTATTTAGAGATTGTAGCTCTTGGCAAAAACCTCGTCACGAGGGAAGATCTGAGAGTGGTGGTAGTTTTAGATGAGGCATTGAAGCATTTTGAGGAGAAAAATGTTAAGGTCTGTTTTTTTGTTTGTTTGTTTGGGGGTATTTTGTTGTTGTTGGTTTTGTTTTGTTTTTTGTCTTCTTTTTAACATTGGGCAAGACTATAGTTTGAGCCATTTTTTCATGCCCTTGATGAATGAAAGCACATGATCAGTGGAAATGAGTTGCATTGTATTTTTCACCGTGGCTCACCTTCAGCACTCATGGGAAGGAAAAAGCAGACATTTCCATGGGATAAAATCAATGATCTCAAGGGATCTAGGTGGTAGGGTAAAGAGAGAGAGCAGGGCTTTATTAGTGCACAGTCAATACAGGGAAGTTGCAGGAAAGCATCCTGACCTGACTCACCTGAATTACTGGTCCTCAGAAAAAAGAAAATATGATACCATACTGCAGATCTTAGACAGTCTTCATATGAAGTATTTTCTGTGTCGCATTTGTGCATTCTGTTGTAAGGTGCTCAGCCTGGTCTCTCAGTTCACCAACCTCCTGGAAATTTCATCCACTTTTCTGTTATTCTTGATCGGTTTTCTTTCATTTATTTCTCTATCTTTGTTGGTTTACTCTTTTATTTGAAGAGCACATCTTCCAGTAATGTACTTAAAATTGTTCCTTGGAAGAAAAATTTACTGAGATCTTAAAAGTCTGAAAATATGCTTATTCTATCCCCATACCTGATTTTCTGACTATAGGTTTTTTTTTGGTTGGAAATCATTTCCCATCATAGTATATTAGATATTGCCCCACTACCTTCTTGTTTCCAGATTCACTATTGAGAAATCTCAAGTCATTCTGATCTGATTTTTCCATGTTACTTTTAATTTTTTGTCTAGAAGCTTCTTAAATCTTTTCATTGTATATTGTGGTCTGACATTCCACAATCATGTGTTTTTCCAACAGAACTTGTTGTCAGTTTATTTTCATCTTTGTGATAATGACTTTGTGATAACTTTAAATCTGATAATGTGCATTCTTTGGTTCTGGAAAATGTGTTCATGATTTTCTCCATTCTATTTTCTCTGTGATCTTTTTATGGAAGTGCTAAATCCTATATGTGGGATTTTCTCATCTGATCCTCTGATATAATTAATTTTTAATTCCACATTTCTCATCTCTTTTTGCTCAATTTTCTTTAATATTTAAACTTTGTTAATGCTTTTATTGAATTTTAATTTATATAATCATGTTTTAAATACCAAGAGTTTTTATAAATTCTTGAATTATTCCTTATATTATGACCTCAGGATTTCACTATGTTTTGTTATATTCCTGAAGATGTTAACAACCATTTTTAATCTCTGCATTTCTGTTTCCACCAATTGACTTCTTTTCTGTTTATTTTGTTCTCTTCCTGTCAGGTTAGAGGCTTTCCTCAGATGTCTGGTAATTCTTGATTGTCAGCTTATATTTAAGAGTAAAAATATTTTTAAAAACTTGACATCCAATTGTGAACCCCCAGTGAAGCATGATAAGCTTGGAATTCACTGTAGGCTGATATAAGTGGAGCGCTTAGTGGGTAGTTTCTTATTCCAGCATATTTGGGTCTTTCTCCTTCACTGATCAATTCTTTTTGATCAGGTGCACAAAACAATGTAATAGTTAGACATTTATCATTTAAATCCCTCACACAGTGTCAACCCCCCTTCCACCATCCACTATCTCGCTGACATTGTACACAGCCATTACATTTCCACTGTCTCTATTCCTAATGCTGTACTCCGCTTGTTATAACTATATATATATACATATATACATACATATATATATATATGTGTGTGTGTGTGTGTATATATATATATATAATTGTAGTTGACATTCATTAATGTTCATCTTCAGCTTCAGGTGTACAATGTATTCACTGATCAATTCTTGAATAGAAGAGTGTTCCAAACACTTGTTCAGAGTTAAGTATAGCTTCCATCATTCTGAAAGAACAGAGAGGTTGAAAGAATGTGAGATTTAAGTATTCAGCACTAATTTTTTTTTAAATTTTATAATGGGACCTACATATTCAATTATTCCAGAAAGCTTTGAGAATCAAACAAATCTGTTTTACTTTCAAGTAGCATTGAGAAGAGTAATGGAAGTAGACTTCTAAATGCTTCTCTCAGGGTTTTTCCCACTCATTTCTCCTTATTTTAATGGCATACCTTTACCATCAGGTGAGGTTAGGATACGCTGCATCTTACTAAAACTACACATCCCAACACCAAATCTATTACTATAAATACTAGTATGTAATAGGTTCTCTCAAGGACATTTAATAGAAAAATTATGTTCATTTAACAGAAATCCATTTATAAGCATGCATATGTATTTAAATTTGTAACAATATCACAGTTATACTGCCTAGTTTTCTCCTAATACTTTAGAGCAGTCTTAGAAATCTGAATGTATTTTATAGGAAACGAATATACAAAAAGCAATCTATTTGTAAAGCTATGGCAGCAAGTGATAGCAATTTAGAGACATGCTGATTTCCTTGTGAATTAATACAATCAGTACTATCAAAGACACCAAGACAAAAATCACATGAATAATACTGACTGTGGTGTGAAAAGGAAACTTTTGTTAATATCAGCATCTTCTCTGTTGTTTTTGTGGAGAACCCTGAGGTGAATTATGTACATTTTCATTTATAGTGCAAATATTCTAACAAATAGTCAACATACAATGATTGCATAAATTATAGAACATGTGAACTTTATGGAGTTTAAAATTTGTAAAGTATACTATAAATAAAATTGTATAGAGGGGAAATTTTGAGAAATACAGAAAAATTGTTTTATATTGAGTTTTAAGTGACACAGAATGCTGTTTTAACCAAAGATACAGAAAGTAATCATTAGAGGTGGCAAAAAATGTTCTGGTATAAGCAGTAGTTGCAACATTTTGCAAAGTGGCAGATGAGTAGGGAGGGAAATTAAATGGGATTGAAGGTCTCTCTCTATGTTTCAGAGAGACAGGCGTTTTAAACTGGATCATGAAATGAATTGGGAGCTAAAAGGAAATCTGAGATAAATGAGAAGGCAAGCATGAGATTTAGTATAATATGAATTTGTACAAAAAGCTGCTGCACAATTTAGAAAATGGGAAGTTGAAATCTGTTTGTATCACTTCAGAGCAAAGAAAATGTGGACTTAAAGGAGTCAAAGTTAAGGGAAAAAACATACCTTTCAGAGTACTGGGAAATGTGGCCACAAGCATGTTTATAAATATAAAATGAGTAGAAATGAGTTGAGATTTTAAGTGAAAATCATGAGGAAATGTTGATGGATGATCAAAGGGATATAAATGAGATTAGAAACTTCAGCTTGAAAATGTTCCAGATCCAAAAGAAATTTTGATTTTTGAAGTATCTACACAGTGTATGAAATTATTTTAATGAGCTCTTTGGGTCACCCTAAAATTTACAGGGAATATGGAATCAATTAGACATGATTTATTACAATCCATTTATACTTTCAGAAAAATAAAATTTCTAGACACATTATGACTGATTATCGGAGCTACTATGATAAAACAACAGCAACAAAGTAATAAAACTTCCCTGCTTCCCACAAAGTTAGATATTTATTGGATATAATTTCCAGAAACCCAAATTACCAGTAAATTTTTGTGAGTAAAAAATGTGAATCTACATATAAATGGTTTGTAAAGTTATGGAATTCAACTGTGGCAAGTCATCAGAAAGATATCATTAGGGATCTGTATCCCTAGCTCTCCCTCAGGCCCTCAGGTTGTTCCTACCTTGTGTCTCCTTCATTTTCTGGCAGGTTCTTTCTTTATGGTGAGAATATATATTTGCCTTCAGAATCAAGCCTTATCTTTATGGTTCATGAACAAATGGGTGCTAAAAATAAAGTCAACAAAAGTGTCAAATACTACCATGTGAATTATTAATTAGAAAGGAGCAACTTCTTGTCCTATTTACTTCAGTTCACCCAGTTCTCTAACACTGTCACCACTGGAGAGTGGTGGGAGCATTTGGGATAAAGGATTCTCCATAAATGGGCCAAACTGCTACTTATAACCGTTTAAAGACTACATGCAGTCAATTTTTAATGAATACCAACAATGAGCCAGCTACTATGCTATAGACACATCAGTGAAAAAAGAAACACAGATTTCTGTTCTCATGGTGCTAAGGAAATCAGTCAAGGAAACCAGAATACAAATAATAAACATAAAAATAAGTACATTATATAATATTTATAAGATGATAAATAATTTGCAAAAAAATAATAAAGAGTAGAGTAGAAGAAAAGACCTTGGGGAGTACAGGGATTTGGGATATAGGGGGATGGGTACTTTAAATATGATGCTTGGGAAGGACTTGCTGAGAAACTGATACTAGAACAGGCCTTGTGCGGAATGTGGGAGGTAGCCATGAAGCTCCTAGGAGAGTAGCATTCCTTCCAGGACCAAGGTGGGAACTCTCACACGTTACGAGGAATAGCATAAAGACTAATGTGATGAGAATTGGAGAGTGAGGAGGTAAGGTCAGAAATTGTAAATTATTTTTGAGTTGACTTTTATTCTGAGTGAAATGTGAAGCCTTTGGAAAGGTTTTGAGCAGAGGAATGACATAATCCAAACTATATTTTTAAAATATCACTTAGGCGACTCTGTTGAGACTAAATTGAAGATGAGCAGAGAAGTAGGGAGATCAGTTCGTAGGACACTCAGTAAACCAAGAGAGGACTGATGGGGTCCTGGTCTAAGATTTCTCCTGAGCCTTCTGGTTCTTGAAGAAATCCTGAGCAGGCAGAGGACGCAAGTGTACTAAAACCAATTGGATTCTAGTTTCCGTCTAATTTGCTGGTGCTTAATGGAAAGAATAATGCGGCATTTTATCCACAACAGTTACAAGACTTAACACCTAGTTATTCATAATTAGCTAATCATAGATTTGCTAATAACATTCTATTCAATTGCTCAATTCAAGAGATCTTCAAGGATTCCAAGTGTCAAGCAACACTGAAAATGCACCTATTTTATCCTGCTGTTTTCTGTAATGTAGTGTTATTTTTAACTATCAGTCATTTTTAGTGTAGTTGTACAGTGGTGCCCATTGTCTTCACACGCTCTCCTTTTAATACCTACAGATCCTACTCTAAATGTTTTGATTGCTCTTTGAAGAATGACTCACATGGTCAGTGATTCTCCACCCCGTCTTTCTCTCTCTCTTTCCCCTTATGGAATTTAGAACACTTGATGGAGAACTTTAAATTTGTTTTTATTTTCAAACTCTTTCCCTCTTTCCCTTCTGTATTGGTTCTAACCATGTAAACCTGGGTATTCCAGAAAGCTGACTTTCAGATTTTCCCTTGAAAACTACATTCATGAAATTTTAATCACAGTACACATAACAACCAAGTTTAGTTCATTTGTATGCATACAATTATCTTCAGGAGATGTTTACTTGAATGTTCCCCACAATACTAGGAATCTTAACTCTAATGTTGTAAAAACTCTTAAAACTCACTATTCTTCCTATTTCTGGCATCTAACTTTGACATTACTCATTTCCTCATTTTTCGTGACGTCAAATGTTGGAATTGTCTTTCATCCTAGTAGGTCATTCAATCATTTCTGCTGATTTTTACTTCCAAACTACTCTCAGAGTCAAATAGTCTCCGTTATTTTCATTTCCATCATCCTGGACCTAACCATGTATTAGCTCCTACCTGATTTACTTTGACAATATTACTAATAATTGCGTGGCTTCGAGATACTTTTACACATGCTGCTTTATCATACCTACCTACATACCGCGTTCAGAAACCCTATGGTAACATTTTTATCCTACAGCATCAAGTCTAAGTAGCTCTGGTTCTAAATTTCATACAAAATCTAATATAATTTACTTCTCAAAATTTATTTGACCAATCCCCAGAATTTTCTGATTTTGTCAAAGGAAGAGAGTAGGAACTGATGTCTGTGAAATGTCAGCTGTATACTGGTCATATGAGACAAGGAAGAAGATCATAAGAGACTTTAAAAAGGAGTATATAGTACATGGTATAGTCACTTCACAGAGAAGCTGATAATGGCTATATGACATGTCTTAGAGAAAGTAGGAAAAACTATTCTGAAAACTAAAGTCAGATGGCAAGTGCTAGCACAATTAGTTCATTTGTTCTGCCTCTGGCAATATGGAAAGAGAGTTGACAGGAACATTTTCTCTTGTTAAGCCTTTGGATTTTCAAAGTTGTAGATAGTTTAGCTTGTATTCACAAGCTAAAAACCTGAGTCTGAGTTAGTATTGAAGGTCAGGTAGTCCCACAAGAGAACTCTTGGTCATTTCCAAGATCAGTGCTTTCAATTAGGTTTAGAAAAGTTATTAAAAGTTCAAGATAGATACAGGTACATTTCAAGAAGCTAAATAATTTAATGAAAATGATGATCAGGTTTTTCATATTCAAGAAAAAAAAGAAAAATATCTCAGTGAGCTTTGGAACAAATGTATCTATGATATCCAGTAATTATTTTTTTTTTTTGCGGATTACCATCTAAAAATTGGCACGTATTATTAATATTTCCTTTTAAATTTGTTTCTTAATAAAACTTTGTAACAAGTGGTGTGTGTGTGTGTGTGTGTGTGTGTGTGTGAGTAAGAGAAAAACAGAGATGAGCGGGGAGAGGCACAATCACTTTCAAAAATTGTTCTCCACAAAAATGTTTTGTGGGTAGATTGAAGAAAACGGTGTTTATCATAAATCTAGGATAACATAATCTATATCAGAGATGGTGAAAACATTAATAAACAGAGAATGAAAGTCAAGAGTCTGGACCCAGCTGTGACTAATATAAAGACAGATCACGTCTCCTGGATACTTAATGAAACTGGAAAGACATGGGATTTCCAGCATAAGTAGGTTGGGATTTGAGTCAGTTGCATGTGGATATGAGAGGACAGGCTGAGAGGACAGGCTACTCGTCCAGATCACGTAATTGAGTTCTCTGAGGGTACAGGACTGCATGCTGCTGGGTGAGCCAATGCCGAACTGGCTTTGGAAGCAGCTGTTAGCCATAGTACAATGGATCCAGACACAATGTATTCTGTACCTTGAGGGAACAGTACCTGTTTTCTCACTCTGTTACCAGGGGTAAGAAAAGCACCAGTCCTGAAAATCAGCACTCCAAAAGAATTTCAGAATTCGGTCATTTGAAACAACTGGGGACATTTAGAAACAAAAGAAAAGCAAGCTTTCAATAACAAAAAAGACCAATCAGCTTCTCTTAGAAGGGAGAACTAGCTTATATTTTTCTGTGGTTTCCTAGGTGATATCAATGTTACTTAGCTTGAGAACCATTGTTCTATATGGTATTACAGACTTTAATATATTCCAGTAACACCTTGTACTTACTGTTTTCCTAGCAATTAATAACATGTATGCAATGCATATTGTTTTTCTTCTTTTTGTTGAATAAATTGAAGTCAACTTAAATGCAGAGATTAGTTTTTGGTTATTTATTAATTAATTAGTTTATTTATTTATTATACCTGTTATTTCCTTAGTGCCTAGCACATTGTCTGGCATATACTAGGTTCATTTTGTGAATACTCATAGTTGAATACATGATTATATAATTCCATATTTTGCTTTTTGGTCCCGCTGGTATTAGCTCTAACATCTACTGGCAGGCTCTGTTTTCTCTTTGTTTGTCCATGACTGGCTCCCTGTCTATTATACACAGGCTGAGTAAGTTCTTGTAGTAACATTAATACAATAAGTCTGCAGAGTGTCTCTTGTGAGGCTACCCTTCAAAACAATCTGTACCGGGTGTATTAGTTTCCGAGGGCTGCCATTACAAAGTATAGCAAACTGGATTGTTAAAACAACAAGACATTTATGCTGTCACAGATCTAGAGGCTAGAAACCTAAAATCAAGGTGTCAGCCATACTCCCTCAGAATATTCTAGGGAAGAATTTTTCTTTGCTGCTTCCAAGTTCTGTTGACTCCAGTCATCCCTTGGTTTGTGGCAGCATGATTCTAGTTTCTGCCTCTATTTTCATATAGCCTTCCTCTTTCCTTGTTTCTCTGTATTCTCTCCTTCTTATAAGAATACCAGTCATTGGATTTTGGGCTCATCCTCAGTTTAGGATGATTTAATCTCAAGATTCTTAACTAACTACATATGCAAATACCCTATTTTTGAAAAAAAAAAAAAAAAATCACAGGTTCTTAGTAAGCATTTTTTTACTTTCCCTGAGGAGGGGAATGTTAATCAACACCATGCACTAGGACAGTCAAAGAACTAATTAGAAATTCTCTCTGTTGAAGGGTTAAGGTTGGGTTATTTTTATGACAAATAGCCAATAGGACAGCTTTGCAAAGCAATCAGGAAATTTCTACTTTGAGTCATAAACTAAATGCACTGCATTTCAATAGCCAGTAAAAAATTCAAAACACACATACAAACGCAAACACACATATCAAATGATTTTTGTCTGATTATTTCTGAAATTCTTTGTTTTGCTTCTGGGGGGAGAATTAGAATTGTTTGTTAAAAATTATCATTAAGCATCATATATGCTGATGCAAATATTATTTCCATATATATGGACTTCATTAAGCAGATTCTACATTCATTCTAATGACTCAGAATTCAACTTAGCTGTAAAAAATTATTTTTGTTATGGTAAAGAAAGAATATTATTGCATAAGGGAGTTTTCAAAACAGAACTCAACATTCAGGAATTGTCAGGTTTGTAGACAATGTTTGTTGTGCTAGTAAAAATGTATGCTTTATCATTAAATATTCTAGAAATCTCACTATAAAGAAATCTCATTATATTCTAGAATATTTCTTCCTAGAAAATTATAAATAATATTACCCAAGGATTCACTCTTTAATCTTGTAAAATATATCTGTGAATTAGAAATATTTTGAAATTTAAGAAACTGATGGTATGTGATTAATTGCACACAATTGTGTCACAATAAAAGTTTAGGGTTTTTTAGGGTCAAGAAATTTCCTTCCGTTTATTTAATTTTATTCTATAGTATCTATAAACAACAACAAAAAATGAGGCTACTGACTCTGAAATGGTATAGACATTTCTTTTCACAATTTATCTTATGAAAATATTAGTAAAATCAAAGTTACCTTTATCATGTGTGAATATGGGTGTTTTGGCTGTAAAATATGTGAATAGCTTTTACATATATCTGTTATCAACACCAAATCATGCATAACAATAATACTAATAAATAATTAGTATTACAATGGCTTTATGGAAAATAATAGTATAGTAAAATGAAGCATATTTTAAATAGTTATGTTTCTGATGTATAACTTTGGAATATAACATTTATGTTAAAACTTTAAGTATACTACATTTATAGACCTACATATTATGAATTTTAATATTGGTGAATTAAATAAATTGAAACAGTAACTGCTGAGTAGATTGTCTTTCCAATATATAACTTTAGGTTAAGTTTACTCCTTGATGTTTACTCTAACAAGTAAAAAGAAATAACTGATGGATTATAAAGCAAAAACAATATGTCTTAACATCTACCTAAGAGCATTTTGATTAGGAAGAACAAGAAATTCTGTGTCTAACTCTTATAGCCTATAGCTTGGTATAAATACATAAGCAGTATTCCTTTAGGGAAACAAATAAAATCAAATGGTAACATTTTGGAAAATTAAACACATTGTAAGAAATGTATAGGTTGCAATTTATAAGATAAAGTAGGACATACTTAACTTGCCCTGAAGCCTAAAATAATTCATAGACAATGTTCAATAATATATTTATTGATGATCAGACAGAAGAAAGTAGTACAGGACACCTGAGAATGTTACCATTTAAAAAAAAAAACACGAAAAAATAAGACTGTAGAAAATTGTATCAGAAAAAAATAAATGTGCAAAAAGTATAACTAAAGGATAAAACTGAAATTTAAAGTAAAAATGTGGAGGAAAAAAACACACAAGATGTTTTTTTATTGCCAGATTCAGGTCAACATGAAAATTAAAACTTTATACTTCATAAAGTTTATTTAACAACACAAAATAAAAATAATTGAATAAAGATATTTTCTTTCTTCCTTTTTTTTTAAAAACTGAATCTATTTTCTCATTCCATAGGTTTATTTACTCTTTTCTCTTTCTCCTACCTCACCTGTATATATTCATATTTCAGCCTACCTTTAGGATTTAAATTTGATTCTAGTTCCTTCTGTTTTTCTTCACTAACTAGGATAAACCAAATAATTTTCTTTCTTTTTCTCCCAATTTTAGATCTGTTCCCACAAATAGGAATTGCCAGGTGAGATTATGAAAGAATGTAGTACAAAGAATAGCCATAATCCTATTGCAAAAGTCAAGCAGAAGTTATATAAGTGTATGCCACATAATAGGTATTCATTTAACGTAGATTATGTATTATTTCAAACTTGCACATACATGGAAATACTCTATAGCTTCGGTATTACACATATGTGTCTAGTCTCAAGGTCTTGAAGCCCACATATTAGGTTTAAATGTAATTTTAGTTAGTTCAATACATTTTAATTTGTATCTATTTATATACATATATGAATACATACATATGTAAATACACTATACATATTTTTAAATGCACTGTAATTAAGAATTTCTGCTTCTCAATGAAATGGAGTAGTTTGCATCAGGTCAGTATTCCAACCAAAGGAAACTAGGCAAGATAGATGAAACATAGAAATCATCTCATTGAAGGTATCAGACATCTGCAGTGGCAATGAGACCGAGAAAGGCTAAAGAGACAAAAGAACTTTAGGGAGTTCAGCTGACATCTGCAGCTACTTTTATTCTGGACAATTTTGCTGTTTCTGAGCATGAAAAGGTGTCAGAGAACTGGACCTTTTATTGGCAGAAAACTATTGCAGTGGACAGAACGTTTTTGGTCGTCTTGGGCTCAAGCATACATGGCATGCACCATTATGGGTTTTTATAAGAAAGGAATCTAACATCTAAGCCGAGTTCTTAAATTAGGCAGAGTTCTCTCAGTATTGTGAGAACATTGTAAAGTCAGGTATCAGTCAGGGGAGGCGCTCTCCTGGACACTAGACTCAGAGTTTAAAATCGTAGATGATCAAGGGCATGCCAGTTGTTTACATCTCTTCCGGGTCTTCAATCCATGTGGACTGAGCATTGTCTCTCTTTGGCTTAGCTTGATCAGCCTCCACTCTGTCTACCCAGGAAAGAGAAGGCTTAATCATCTCTCAAGGAAGATACTATTTGGAGATTTTGAAAAACATCATATCTATCATTAAAACAAAATGACTAAACATAACAAAAAAAGTATAAACAAAATAAAGAGAAAGCCATAGTAAACTCAGATCTGCAGTGATTCACAGATTGGAAATAGCTGACGAGGACTTTAAAATAGCTTTGATAAATATGGTAAAGAAAATGAAGGAAAAAGCAGGAAATTTCAGTAGAACACTGGGTTCTATAAATAAGAATCAAATAGAAATAAGCAGATAGGGTAACAGCAAAATAGGCAAAATCCTTAAACAGGCACTTCATAAAAGAGGGCTTTTAAATTGTCAATAAACATATGAGAACCTGTCAGCTTTATTCTCATCAGGGAAATAAATGCAAATCAAAACCATAAGCAATGACTACACACCCACCATAATGTATATGAAGAAAAAGTTGGAAAATAACCTTATAGTTAAGCATGTGGAACAACTAGTATAAATTGATTCACTCACTTTAAAATCAATTTGGCAGTATCTTATAAAGCAGAGTGTACAGATACACTTTGATCCAGAAATTCCACCTCTTGATAACTGTCTAACATTTATTTAACAAAAAATGTATATAAGACATTCAAAATAGCTCTGTTTATAATATGCAAAAGTTGAAACAACACAAAATGCTTATTTACTGTAGAATTCATATAGTGCAAAATAATGATTTACTATCAAACAATAAGAATAAGTTAATAAAGGCCACACAAATCAATGTGGAAGAATCTCTCAAAAAAAAAAAAAAAAAAAATGAGCAGAGTAAGCCAGATCTAAAGAGTACATACATTACATACCACTTACACTAAGTCAAAATAAAGGTAAAATTGATCTAAAGTGTTGGAGTTCACAATGGGTGTTTTATGATTGGAATGAAGCACAAGGAACAATTTTATGATGTTAATAACATTCAGTTTCTAGACTTGGATATTAGTTATGCAGTTGTATTCATTTTATGAAAATTCATTAAACTATACATATGATTTATATTCATTTATTTTCTTATATTTCAATAAAAAATTAACATTAAAATAATAAAACATATTTTTTTAATTCATGCAAAATTTTAATGAGCACAAGATAATTTATACTACCAAAGTAATGTTGACCTTTAAGGCAGTCATATTCAGACTTTACACTGCATTTATCTCTACTAATGAGGCTAATACTATGTAATGTATTGACTATATTTTGGAATTGTTTTTGAATTCCTTTGTACAAATTATTTTCGAAAATCAGAATTATTACAGTATTTCATTTTTTTTAACCAATATTCAATGTATTAAAAATAAAAAAAGAGTAAAAAGTGAGAAACTTTATGTTAAATTACTACAACCAGTGATAAAACAGTAACAAGAAAAGTAGAAATTTAGAAAATTGTTTAAAGCACTGTGGTATTGACAATAAGTAGTTTGCTTTCCAGATAGCTTTGGGATTCTTATAAATCTAAAACAAAAGAAACTCAGGTTATTATGATGACATTCTCAAGGAAAAGTGTAAATAAAATAAGTGATTTTACTCATGTGGTTTGTCCAAGAGTCTTGTTATGACAATCCTGCTGATAAAAATGTAACCTAGTCAGCAAGACACTTTATTTATAATAGCTGGTATACTCAGATGTGACCACACAGATGTCATAAATATGATACTTTAAGAAGCTTTTCATAAAATAGGTCAACATGCTAGTTTTTAGCCAAAATAAGCACAAAACACAAAGGGAATAGGCTCATTATTTAATATTCTTATCTATTGAACATTATGTTTAAAGGAGAGCATTGTTAAAAAACAAAATTCAGCTAAGTAAATTTGAAGATCTAATTGTCTTTATTAAGCAATTCATGAATGGGGCAGCATCCCATCTGGTAACTGGAAGGGAACTCAAAGGGATTATACAAAATGGAAGGTTTTTATAGTAAGAAGGGTAGGTCAAGGGAGCTATTAATAAAAGAAAATAAATGATTATTTTTAGACCAGGAAATATTTTATCATGATAAAGGGAACATAAGTGTTTTTATCATATAGAATGCTTCTTCTTTCATGGAAGAGGGCCCATCCATGAACAATTACTTTATTGGTGTTTACCAAAAAAATTCCAGACTGATTGATTAAGATTATAGTTCTGGGAGAGATTGAAATAGCAGTTAGGTCAGGTATGAAATCTAGGTTTGACATTATGGGCTTTAGCACAAGTGACACCATTTTGAATCTGTGATTTTTCTCTTAATAACACATAGAAATCGAAAGTGAAAGCGTGTTTTCTATATCATGCTGAAGGGTTAATTTCTGATATCTTAGTTAACGTTATGCATTCAAAATTAAAGATCAAATAGAAAGCCTTAAAATCTGATGCTTTGGTCTATCTTAGAACTTCCACCGCATGTGTCATTTATTCTTTTAACTTTCTATTGGACAAGAGACTTGGATTTTGCCCATAAGGCAGTTTCAGCTTGCAATTCATCATTATTCATCACATTGTTTTAGAATCATCCTGTTAGATATTCAGATGTGTTGCAATATGATGTAAATGTCAATAGTCCAGTGATTAGGAAGCTGATGTTTTCCAGAAGGAAAACTCCACTTATTGGCAGACTTGTTTGTTTGTTTTTCCCTTTGCTCTTGGTAAAGCTGCTGTTTTGGGACCAATGCACTATTTGCAGCCCTTCTTTGTATGAACTACCTCAGGGCTGAGTCTGATGTACATTTTGGTAGTGCTGACCAAGGTTTGAGAGAGAAGTCAGTTGTGCAGCTAGGACTGTGCTTTTCTTTCCAATCCTACCAATCAAAAATTTTTGATCCATAGTAACAAAAGGGATTTTGTGTTGTGTGTTTACACTTAGCCCGCTATTTCCAACACTCACACCAACAACATCAGGGGGTGGTCAGTGTTTCTTGGACAAATTGTCCACTGTGTATTTTCTCAGTAAGAGTGCTTGGGGTCTCTTGTGTGCTTTTCTTCAGTCTTGAGGATCAGTGTTTTGTGATACCACTTTTTGGGCTGGGACACTTCTTTGCTTTCTTACCTAAAGAAAGGTTCCATTTGCTATATTCAGTGTACTGGGGTCAGGGTAAATTGTTTACGTGCCTTGAGAGAAGTAAATTTAAAAGCTAAGTATTCAGTACTATAATCCAAAATTAAATTGGATGACTATTACAGACTTTGAAACAGAGTATCTTATTTCAAGTTCTGGTTCTGTCACTTTCTGTGTGAAATTGGACAAGGCAAATCAGACTCTGGGCTTTAGTTTCTTTATCTGCAAAATACAATAATCATATTCATTTCTCAGTCTTGTTGAGATTAAATAAGTTGATTAATATACAACAATTAGAAGAGTACCTGGCAGGTATTACACACTATATTAAGATTAGTTATTATTATTATTATTACAAATATTCTTAAATTATGTCTTCTAATATATAACTTGTTACTTCAGAATTTGAATGGTTAACACCCAATTTTATTGAAAATTGCTATGATTTAATACTGGGCAACATAACTTTTTTTGTTTATAATAGAAATGTAATGCAGACAAAGGAGATAAATACATTTGATTTCAGTAGCTAATAGTCCATTTCAACAACCATTCAACTGTTAAATATATACTCCATATCAGAAGAGTTACAAAAAATATAAGCTATAATCCTGGTCTTCAAGGACATAGCGTCTAGTAGTGTTTATATTCTAGTCAAGATAGGAAGGGAGAGAAAAAGAGAGAAAGAGAATGAGAGTACCTGAAAGCATTACATATAGTTGGTTAAGAACTGAAACTCTGATACATAATGCCATTTGATTATATTCATTTATGTATTTATTTACTTATTTACTGCCTTGATCATTCATTCATTACTTTATGCATTTAAATGACATTAACTAAATTCCCCAGGTATATTTACAGTAGACAAATACGATTTTTCATAAATGTAAAATATAAATATAGTTTATGCCTTTAAAGATGGTGCAATTTTTCTATGCCTTAATCCAATACAAAAAAACCTAAATTAAAAAGAGGCAGAAAGAGATTCTAGGTGTTCTGGGGTATGGACGGAAAGTATATCATCTCAAACAGTGGGTTTCCTAAAAATAATGTCTGTAGAGAATATGTTATTTATATTGTCAAAGAAAATTTGCAACAGACATTGTTAAACAGATGATAAAGACTTTATTGAAGTCTATTGTAATATGGAAAAGAGAATGAATTCAACTCCACTGAAACAAAAGGAAGGAGAGTTTTTGAGCACTGGGGTAGACTAGTGGAAAAGTACGGGTCAATGTGATGAGGCCATCTGTGTTCCCTAATAAGGGCTTATGGAAGTTAGCTTCCTACCCTCCCACAGAGACTGGGAGATATGGGGGTTGTGTTTCTTGATGATTACATTCAAAGAAAGCTCTAGGACCCATGAGAAACACATTCTTGGATTACAAAATGGGCAAGAGGCTGGGAGAAAATGTGTATCTCCAAGGGCAGAGGAATATTTAAAAATTGGAACTTTTCTAAATTAAGTTCGCTAGGAAAAGGGATGGCAGGGGCCTATAGTCAGGAAGAATCTGGCTAAAGTAGAGTCAAATCGAGGGGGAACAGTAAGGCTGTATTGTCAATATTCTTTTTCAAAATACGTATTTGCAGTTATTTTTAGACTAGAAAACAAAACAAAAAATAAAACAACAAAAACCACTAACAAAAACAAAAATGAAAAGCTCTACTGTGTGTGTGTGTGTGTAGCCGAACATGTGAGAAGTTCCAACGTGTATATTGCTAATTCAGTCTTGCTATTTAATGTTTAATAAGACTCACAAATAGTGATAATAAGACATCACAAACGACTGAGATAGATAAGCATTTAACGTAGACTGTCTCATAATTTGAATGAAAATTGCACACACACCACTGTTTTTGAATCTTGAACTTGAACTTAAACCTATCGCTATGCTAATGCACAACATAATGATTCAAAGGCTGTCCCTATTTGCCAGATTATGTTTCAGTCAATATGAACAGATGGTCTCCCATTTAGACAAATGGTGCCTCAAAACAAAAGATTCAATTATCTGCTTTATTCTGTAGATACATATTCTACCAACTATTTTTTTAAGTAAGCATGGAGTTAGGTAAATAAGAAAAACAGTTGTAATTATGGTGATGTTACCTATTAGCATTGGCGATTTCTTGAAGACCGCATTTTCATTTCTAGTTTTGTAAGTTAGAATATATTTTAAATTCTGTTCCATAGATAAAACATATTTTTAATGACAGTGATATTAACATTTCAAATTTTAAATGATTATTGCTGAATTGCAGACTTGCAATTAAATTATAAAATGAGATCAGATACCTATGTAAAAACTGTACTCATTAACTTCCTAAATAGCTGTAAAATATTTAAAAATACAATTCTCTTGAATGTTTGAACAATGCTCATAATTATGTAGTGGAGGAGAAGGATAAGAAGGACAAGATTCTCTCAAGAGGGAGAAAATTAGGGTTTGATTTAGATTATATGTTGTTCTCTAGTTTAAACAAGAAAAACTACAATCTCAATATGTGAACAATTACATAATCATAGGCATCACATTACCATCACTATACCATCATTATAATCATCATCACTATCAAATCACCATCATCATATATGAATCTAGGCAGGAAAAGAGAAAAAAAAAAATTTACCTTAGCTCCAACTACTCCAACTACTAAATTTTGCTGTTTCTCTTGATCAGCGTAAGCGCTTCCTACCTCTGCTTCTCCTATGTCCATCAACCTTTGCTCAAATCCTCCACGGAAACTGCAGTTGTTAAAAGCATCAGACCAATACATGTCCTTTGCCAAAACCAATGTTTGCTATTCTTCTCAACAATTTAACATCATCACCTTTAACATCATCGGTAATCCCAATCTCTGTAAACAGGACCAAATCCACTCACTTGCCCAAGCCAAAAAGTTGAGATTATGCCTGGCTCTTTCTTCCTCTATATACAATCTCTAGAGAAGTTATATACATTTGTCGTTTAGTCTATCCACTTCTCTAAACATTTACTGCCATGAATCTTCTATAAATCAATTAATATTGTCTTGGTTACTGCATTTCCCCCCTAACTTGTCACCTTTTTCTCATGTCCCCTTCAAACCATTCTCTACATAATATACAGAATTACCTTTACAAATAGGATCCTATCACTTCATTTAAATATTTCCAATGGTTTTCCAGTGTATTTGTTTAAAATTTAAATGACCCTTTCTGTTTGAGCTGCTACTTATCTATACAATACCTATAATTTCACCATTCTTCTCCTTGCCCATTTAGTTTTACCTGGGCAGGCCACTTCCCACTTTTACAAACATAGAGACTGCCTCTTTGCCTTATGGCCTTCACACATGAGGTTGTTTTTTCCTGGTAAGTTCTTTTCCCAGATTTTTCCATGGCTGTTTTCTATCCTTGTGCATATGCATATTCATGATATTGTATACAGTAAATATGTGTAATTCAAAGTACAACAATTATACCTCAATATAGCTGTTAAGATAAAAGAATCCGTTTTAAAGTTCCCCCCTCAGAAATGCTTCAGCTCATCGCTCAGTCTTACTACTTCTGCAGTTTTTCTCCATGTGTTTCCCCTATTCATTTTACTCATATCCCATATCTCAATTTGTAATTAAATATTTGCTTGCTTACTTTTTTGTTGTAATCATGATGAAATTATCTATCCACTCTGGTGATTGCCTGTGTGGGTTACATTTTTATTTAGATTTGTAAGTCAGAACATAGTTTTTAATTGTATTCTATAAAGGAGACAATTTTAAAATGATGCCTGCCCATGGCTTACTGACTACAGTTATATGCTTTAGATAATAAGGGTCCTGTATGTACTGTTTGCTGCTTTATATTCAAAGTCTAGCACAACACTTAGCACAAAAGGCTCTAAGTTATATATAAATATATTTTGATTCATTTAATGAAGATGGAAGTAAGATGAAGGTTCCACTTTCTCCATTAAAAAAAAAGAAAGAAAAAGTTTTGTAAAATTTCACCACTTTATTAACCATTGCCTAAGAGGTTTTCTTTTATAGTTTTCTTATCACAAAGACAAGAAAATATTTTAAACCAGAACCTGCATTTCATTATGATACAAATAATAGAAACACAAATGTAGAAATCTTTATCAACTTCTATTATATAAAACACTATTTTTTGATGGTGACATTCTTTTGACAAACACTTTCTGTGGTAGAATAGGTGTTAGCCTAAACTACCAAGGAGAAAATTTAAATTACAAAAATAAAACAGAAAGCTCCCATGCATTATGTCTTAGGCTGCTACCTTGATTTCATAGGTACTAAATAGTCCTTTATGTTTGGAAGAAACATGATATAGCAAGTCCATTGATGGAAATATCTGAATATCATCAGTTAGATGATATTGAGAGAAAAATACTTTGCATCAATTGCACATTTCCTCCTTTCCTTTGGGAAACAAAATAATAAATAAATCAAAGAACTTTGAAAAGAGGTTTGCACTGAGTCCGCATCTGAAAGAAGAGAAACATCTACCACACTCTACTTGAGCACAGCTGGAAGCCTTAATGAGAAAGAACATTGAGTTCTCCTTCAAGCAAGGTTAATTTAGAGCTTTTTTGCCTTTAGAATCATCCATAAATTAATTTCTACAACCTATAATATTTTTATTAGCTCTTTCAGGAGAAAATTTGAATGTAATGTGCATAAAAATCCTATAACCTCACATTTCCTCCTTAAGACCGAGACAAAATACCAAATGCATAGAAATGCTTTGGCTGGATCTTATGCTTATCAATTAGCAGTGTTATTAAAATACATGAGTTTTGGGAATGTATAAAAAACTAAATTGTGTACTAATTAGAAATTTATCCTCTGATATATTTTCAGTGTATTTTCTAGTGCCTATTTTTAATATAAGCTTGTTTTCTTGCTTTTCAATTTTGCTATGATCGATTGTGACTTACTTGTTAAGAGACCTATTTTTTTTTCATTCCTTGTCTTCTAGTGCCGGATTATATGAACTTTATAATTTATTTAATCACTTTTCCAAAATGAACCAGGTTTCCTAAGCAACAAAATGAGTTTTGGACTAAAAATAATTACTGACAGACCATCTGTCATGATTGGCCTAATTTATTATTAAACAATGTATAGCTAGCCTTCTCTAACCTTATCAAATTATACAGTAGTATTTAGCCAAAAAGGCATTCATTTTATGGAACTAGTTTATAATATATTCAAAGATCCTTAAGTTGCTTGACTAGGGACAGTGTGGAATCCTGGAATTTCTAAATTGTGATAAACTGTGAAATAACTGTAAAGTATATAGTTGCCTATAGCTGATAAAACCATATTATAGACTTAAATTGTGCTAAGAGGGTAAATCTTTCCTAAGTGTCCTTACTCAGCTTGTATCGTTCCTCACATTATAAGGAAGGCTGTGGCACCACTGCCAGATTGACCCCATGTGTAACTGCCATCATCACCTTGCTTAGGCTCTGACCCCTGGCTGGGAAACTTTCCTGCATGAATGTGTTCTTCATAGCCTCTTCAGAATCAAAGGGACAGAGTTAAACTGTTACTGAGCTCAAATGGTGGGGGTTCAAAGAACAGAGTAAAAAAACAGCAGGGCCCAAAATGTCCTGTCTTACCTCAGTATATATATCGGCGGTGCCAAAAAAATGTATATAAGCGGACACTTTGGTCAAAGTTGCTCAAGCAGTAGTTCTCTGTAATCAGAAATGTCTGGACGCTGATGGTGAGTGTGTGTGTGTGTGTGTGTGTGTGTGTGTGTGTGTATATATATATATATATATATATATATATATATATATATTAGTTGACATAAGAAATGGACTCACTACAATTGCCAGGGAGCAAAATTTCAATGGATTAAGAAAATGCTCCAGAGAATGGGAGTTTTGCAGTCTGTTTTAAACATTAGAATCAAAGAAGGAGACATAAAAAGGGTTACATGAAATCAATTAGTGGTAGATTAAGGGGGTGTGAAAAAGCAAAGCAAGGAAATCTCTGGGATTGGATAAAAAGTAAAAGGGAGAGACACATTCTTCTTTTACGTTGGTGAGAACATTATAGTTAATAATTAACATTCACAGCACATAGAGACGGTATTTGGGAAACAGGATAACAATGAGGGGTTGTGGTCTCCTGTTCTGGTGGGGTGGGTTGTGCCCTGAGGAATCTGGAAAAAGGGATTACTCTGACATTCCAGGGCATTTTATTTCAGATGCAAAAAGACTATAGACAGGCTCACTTAAGGTAAAGATAAACCTTTCTCAAGAAAGCCCATAGGCCCTGGGTGTGACTACCTGCCATGACCCACTTTAAGTTAGGAATTTTTATGTTCAGACCATCCTATGTGGTTACTTTCAATTTGAGTTTGAAGGGTCTGCTAAACTGTCCTCCTCTGAACCTGTCAGGTTTAGTATGTGGTGCCTTTTTCATCCACAATTTTACATATAATTAAGTTTGCAAACTTTTTGTAACAATGTTGCTAAACTTTTTTGATGTTAGAGGGATTATCATTATGAATTTATACCAACTGGACAGTTAACAACGTTTATTATTTGGAAGTGCTGACAAAGGCTGTATGAAAAGAGTTAGAGGACCTGAAAATTTCTCCAACAATTCATGGCTTTTGCATCATGACAATGCACCAGCTCACACAGCACTGCCTGTGAGAGAGTTTTTAGCCAGTAAACAAACAACTGTTTTGGAACACCCTCCCTACTCACCTGATCTGGCCCCCAATGATTTCTCTATTTACCCGAAGATAAAGGAAATATTGAAAGGAAAACATTTTGATGACATTCAGGACATCAAGAGTAATAAAACGATAGCTCGGAGGCCCATTCCAGAAAAAGAGTTCCAAAATTGCTTTGAAGGGTTGACTAGGCACTGGCCTTGGTGCATAGGTTCCCAAGAGGAGTACTTCAAAGATGACTGTAGTGATATTCAACAATGAGATATGTAGCACTTTTTCTAGGATGAGTTCGTGAACTTAATTGCCCGGCTTCGTATATACCAGAATCTATCAGATAAAATAATGTGTAAAATAAAGCTTAGTTGTTTTTAATGAATAAGTGAATGAACAATTTTTAGTAAATAAATTAAATAATTAAATGAATAAGTAAAGGATTAGATAAAAGTCTGAAATATTAAAAACATTATAATTTATAGCTGTAAAGCTGGATGGAACTTGGTGGATTTACATTAGGGTAATTTAATTTGTATTTAGCAATTTTATTTAGTATTTCTTACAGATGGATATATGTTTATTTACTTTCCAACTCTTTTACTATTCTGTTAGGGAATAAACAATCTTGTTTAAAAGAAGTCAATGTTTTAATAGAAAACATGATCCTAAAAAGAACGTGGGAAAGTTATTCTGATAAGTACCGAAGAACATTAAAAATAAGTCTCATAATGTTTTAAAAAAAAAAAAAAGAAAGAAAAGTAGAAAAAAAATTGTTAAAGATGGGACTTGGTTAAAAAAAAAGAAGAAAAAAGAAAGAGAGAATAAAATGCCTCTTTGAAGAGAATTTTAGTTCAATAATAATAAAAATACAGTTAGAATGGGTACAGGATTTGGAAGGTATGAAAGCCTGATGAATAATGTGTATTTAACTTGAAGTTACAAAGTAGAGAACATTAACTTGATCAAGGAAAGGGAACAATGAAAAGCAGAGTGCAGGATAGACTAAACTGGAATAAAGGAAGTTACATAAAAAAACTGAGAAAAAAGTAGATACTGTGTATGACATGATGGTATATTACTGAGACCTGAGTAGGAGAACAGAAAATGGGTTGACAAATAGACAAATATGAGTTTAAGGTTCTAATTGTATTAAAAAGTTCTCATATATTCAAGAATATTACCAAATTGGAGTGTGGTAAATTAGTGGGGTTTTTTTGTTTTTCTTTTTTTGGATCTTCTCACTCTTCCAAATTCTACCCACTGGGGGAATAAATGAAGTATACTGAGATGTTTGTTTAATGCAATTTTGAAGTTCAAAATGAGATTTTAGAAGCTCAAAAATAAAATTAGCAAGTAAAATAAGTGCGTTTCTAATGGAACTCTGAAGACCTAATAGTCCATAATGGAATATGATAATTGTTTTTCTTGAAATTTTTAATGCTTTTATATCTATTTTGAGTCTATTCCTATTGGAATCATATAATTTTACTTTCATGTTATCAGGACATTTCTGCTCAACAGCATAGCAATATGAATAAATTCCATTATTTTATTAGTTTGATCAAAAAGTAGAATTAGATTTTCTAGAATGTGCTGAACTATTTTCATTACTTTGTCTCTATATATCTCCTCACCTGTTTGTTCAAAATAACATAAATTATTAATTAATCAAGTTATTAGTTCATGTTTAAGCAACTTAGAGGAAAATAATTAAGCAACTTAGAATAAAATAATTATGTAAATTTTATATATCATATTTCGTCTGATCATCAATGCTGTAAAGATGAAATAATACTGACAGTTTAAAAATATTATATATTATCTCAATAGCCCTATCTAAAAATTTCTCCCATCCCCCTACATATTTATGATGACAATGGCATTCAGCATAATTTTGCACCTGATGACATCAACATTTAATCTTCACATTCAGGAGATTATGAACTACTCAGTTGATGCACAAACCTTAAAGATTTGAGAAAACAAATGTAATAAACACAGAAGCCTAGAGATACATGTGATTTTTTTGTTGGTTGTTGTTCTTAGTGTTCTTAGTGTTTTATGTATAATATTGTGTCTAATCCTCAAAACAATCCTATGAGGTAGACAATATAATTGTCCTCATTTTACAGAGGGGGAAACTGGAGTTCAGAAAGGCTATGCAAGATCTTGCCTAAGTTCACACACTAGTACAAGTCATAGCCTGAATTCAATCTTTAACTATTCTCTATCTATAGAATCCTATTCTATACTTACTACACTCTCAAGGTATTATTTTAATCTAAACAACAGTGATTTGATTCCAGATATGTACAATTAAAAACATTATAGATTTAAAAAATTATTTAATTACCAGTGACTTTCTGATTAGTCACAGTTTATCCTAAATGAAATTTCTAAAGTTGTTTCCCTCTCCAAAGTATGTAATATGTACTGGAATGTAAAGAACAGAAAGCACAGTTTTCCCCTCCCTTTTAAAAGTATTATTTCAAATATGAATCCTTAACAAATGAATTGGAAACTTTTTAATAAGTCTTTCCATTTCTCACTCAATAGAAATGTATTTCTTGATAGAGAATTTGAAAACCATAATTGGATTATCAATTGTAGGCATTTTATTGCTGAATAAAATTTGTAAAGTATTTCTTAAAAATACTTTTTGAAAGTGAATGTAATATATGTGTTACATCCTAATTGTAATATCAAAAATAAAGATATTTAAAGTAATGCTTATATTAGGGATGAATTTGTAAAGAAGTTGAAATTGCTTCAGTTCATTGTTTCATTCTTTACAATTTTATTTTGTGCCAAAAGCATGTTTTTAGTTTAATATTTTTGAAGCATAGGCTGTTAACCCTAAAAATAGAAAGTTAATACAAAATGTACAGTAGTACACTGTCTCAAAGATGTGAATCTCCAATGCTTTTTGTAAATTGTTACACTGGGAGATACAACTCCTTGCCCCATAGAAGCTATATTATAAATGATGTTTAGGTTCTCAAAAGAGAAAGATAATTTTTTTCATGCATTAATTAATTCACTCAACTAGCCTTCTTCTATTATTATTTCAGGTATACAAAACAATGAAATTGTTAGACATTTATACCCCTTACAAAGTGATAACAGCCCCCCTGCCCAGTCTACTATCCCTCTGACATTATATACAGCTGTTACAATTCCATTGACTATATTGCCTATGCTGTACTCCATATCCCATGTACGGGGTGGGGTGGGGGGAATATATATATATATATATATATATATATATATACTGATATTTTTATATTATGTGGAGGAGTCTGAGAAAAAACAAACATATATATATATATATATATATATATATATATATATATATATCTCATATTTAAAGTATAGTTGGCATTCAATATTATTCAGCTTCAGGTATACAGGACAGTCATCAGGAGTCTACAACTCAATGAAATATTCTCCCTAATAAGACAATTATACATAGATTAAAAACTCCAGACAATAATCATAGACACAGGAGCAATTAAAATAATAATGTGATGAAATGAAGATGGGAAGTAAGTTCTCCAATGAAGTGATATTTGTACTAATACCTTAGTAATGAGAAAAAGCCATACATACACCCTGTTTATCTGGGAGGGAAACATAGATAGAGCAGATAATGAAGCTCAGGACAGAGTGTTACATATGAGGTTGGACAATTAAGTTTGGGAACTCATCCTAGAAAAAGTACTACATACCTTGTTGCTGAATATCACTATGGTAACCTTCGAAGTATTTCCCTTGTGAAGCTATGCACCAACACCAGCGTCTCGTCCACCCTTCAAAGCAATTTTGGAACTCTTATTCTGAAATGGCCATCAGAGCTCTCATCATATTACCCTTGTTGTCCTGAATGTCATCCAATGTCTTCCTTCCAATATTTCCTTTATCTTCAGGTAAAGAAAGAAGTCATTAGGGGCCAGGTGAGTAGGGGTGTTCCAAAACAGTTATTTGTTTACTGGATAAAACTCCCTCACAGACAGTCCCTTGTGAGCTGGTGCATTGTCATGATACAACAGCCATGAATTGTTGATGAAAAGTTCAGGTCATCTAACTTTTTCACACAGCCGTTTCAGCATTTCCAAATAGTAAACGTGGTTAACTATTTGTCCACTTGGTACAAATTCATAATGAGTAATCCCTCTGATATCAAAAAAGGTTAACAAATTGTTGCAATAAGTCAGACCTTGTATTCAAGGGAAAGAAAGCATTAAATGTAATCAGAAGTGTCCTCACAAGAGGGACACAGAGGGAGATTTAACTACAGATGATGACAAGGCTATGTGATGATAGAAGCAGAGACTAGAGTGAGGCACTTTGAAGAAGAAGGAAGTGGGTCATAGCCAAGGAATACAGGCAGCCAACAGCAGCTGCAAAATATAAGGAAAAGGATTGTCCTCTCATAGCCTGTGAAGGAAACAGCCCTGCTTATGAATTGATTTTTGCCCAGGGAAGCCTATTTCAGATTTCTAACCTCCAGAATTCTAAAAGAATAAAGTTCTGACATAATTGGGAAAAAAATAATAAAAAAATAAAAGAATGAGAGGGAGCGAGAAGGGGAGAGGGCAAGGGACAGTGAGACAGAGCGAGAGAGCGAGAGAGAGAGCGAGAGAGCGAGAGAGCGAGAGAGCGAGAGAGCGAGAGAGCGAGAGAGAGAGAGAGAGAGAGAGAGAGAGAGAGAGAAATAAAATTTCGGGGCAGCTCGCTGTGTTAGGGTGCTGGAGAGTGCAAGCTAAAATTGAGAGAATGGTTTCTTGCACACCATGAGTAGAATTTTGGATTGTATTCTAGTTATAATGACATAGTATGGAAAATTTTAAAGTATGTCAGGGTTATAATGAGATTTTTATTAAAAGTAGAGGGGGTGAGAAACTTATCAACCAAGATATAATAAGATGTATTATTCAAGTGCAATTTGTAGACCTTATTTCATTTTGCAGCCAATTAAGCAAGCAAACTAAATTTTATTAGGCTATTGGAATTTTAACACTGGGTATTTGATGATATTAAAAGAAGGATTTTTTTTTTTAATGTGATAGAGGTATTTCAGTTACATTTTCAATAAGAGCCTTATCTTTTAGATTTGCATATTGAAATAAAAAAGGTGTGATGACTGATATTTTTATATTATGTGGAGGAGTCTGAGAAATAAACAAAAAAAATATTCATGAATTTGTAATTTTTTGCGGTTGGTTTATGAGTGCATGCAGGTTCAGCTTACCTAGGAAGGGTTCATTATTCTCTGGAGTATTCATCTTGTCTTCTTTGCTTCCACAGTTCTCCCACATCCTCAAAAGTATGATGTGCACAATTATGTATTTTTGTTTTGGTACAATGGGATTGATGGTATGGCTTTACATTCTATCCTACTGTATCCTACTGAGCGTGAACATATCCTATTCAAAATTTTTAATTCTACTTCTTTTTTTTTAATGTATAATTTCTAAGGAAGTGAGTGATATAGTAATTTTCAGTCGGAAATTTCATATGAAGTAGACCCTCAAAAGAGAATGCAGGACTGGGTTTTTTCACAGTCAAAGAACACAGATTTATAAATCCAAGATTTCTTTGACCCACAAACTTGCCTGATCCACTTGCCTGAAGGTCATTAGACATTATCACTACTGTTGCCCTAACAATGAAGTGCCATAGACATTTGCTCTCCTAATGCCTTTCCTTATATCTTTGCTACTTCCTATGTCCAAATAGTGATAATTTTACCAAATGTGATACCACCAAATTCCATGGAGTACCCATTTCCCATTTTTCTCTGTCAAGGAAGGTATCTCAGTGATCCTTAATAGGTAATACTCCAAACCCAGACACTCACTTTGTGGATTGATTTTCCATAAACTTTCCAACTACCTATCACTACAGCAGTCAATGACCAATTAGGAAACAGATCGTGCTCTCGAATTAAGATAATTCCAGTAGGATTTCAAGGAACAGAGACCTGCAGTAGAGAACAATTCCTCAAGAAGGAAACCAGGGGAATAAATATCTCAATTTTACATTTATATTTCTTCCATTTCCTTCTGAGTTCCTCTTTGGAAATTAATGGGCAAGAGCATCCATTTGTTTAGGGCATACTTTTCAGTAGCTCAGGGTAGACAGCAGGGTGGAGAAGATTATAGAATGGATCTTGAGTGGCAAATGAAAAACATTTGGAAAAGAAAGAGTTTTCTTAGGTTGGGAAATACTGAGTCACTTTTAAATATTGATGAAAATGGCAGTTAAGAAAGACAATTTGATAATGAGGGGAAAATGGAATTTTCAGAATCAAGTCTTTGAGTAGGCAAGACAGCAGCAGAAACGCAAGGATTACTCTCTGACAAGGGTAGAGGTTATTTATTCATTTTATCAGTGATCAAAACAATTTTCATATTATTGATAACTGATTATTCATATCTGACCCACTGTTCTTTGGTCAGTGGAAAAGAGTTAAAGTAAAGCTCAATACTATTAATACCTATGAGAGACAGAGAGAGGGAGAAGGGGGGAAGAGAGAGAAGAGAAAGAAGGAGAAGGAGAAGGAGAAGAAGAAAGAGAGAGAGAGAAGAGGAGGAGAGGGGAGGGGAGAGGATAGAAAAGAGGAGAGGAGAGGAGAGGAGAAAAAAGAAGGGAAAGAAATTGTCCAGGTGCAAAATACAAGAGATAAATTATGAGAAAGGAAAAAGTTAAAGAGGATATGTTTGTACATGGAAAAAAAAAAAAAGATTGTTGAGAATTTTAATTAACTAAAGTATGTGTCAACACGGAAAGTTTTTGCATTTTTTTTTATTGTTAAAATGGAAGAATATAAATTGAAAGCAGGAGTTGTTGGAATATATATTCTCTGTTCTGGAAAATAAGAAATATTAGCAGTCTAGTCATCTACAAGAATAGAGTACTTTTGGAATTCAATCAACAGGAAGAGGGTATAATACTAAAATATGATTAAAATCAATAATCTTAAATAATTTATCTCAAAAATGAATGTGTCAACAAAAGATAGAGAATCTGCTTGGAGTCAGTACATATGAAATCAAATACTTCGGTATTACTACACAGTAATATTTTAGAATTACTATTATAATTGTAACAGATTTACTATAATAGATCTACTATAACTGAAAGACATTGATATTTATTCACTAAAGAAAAATATATGCTATTATATGAGAAGGAACATAGCACTGACACTCTGGAACTACAAAGTCTGAGTTCCAAACATCACTCACTTAGTCTATGATCTAAGTCAAATCATAAAAACTGTCTGTACATCACAAAATTTTCATTGCCCAAAATGTCCCTTTTTGGTGTCATAGTCACTATGCTTTCAGATGTCAGCAAATCAATTTTTTGGTTCAATGTTTATGGTGTTAATGTGTAATCTCACAAACAAATACCTTTTTTTCCTGATTAGTGGGAAGTAAAATACATTGACAGATTCATAAAACAGTCCCTAGTGATTATATTAGAATGTATTCATTTCAAAGAAATGTGGTAAATTGTAGGTACCTGAATTAATTGTAGTCTTTGATAATGAGAGGTAGAAAACTTGAAACTTGATATTTGATTGTAATCATATTACTAAGAAATATCTGTATCTATATCTATCCATATCTATATATCTATATCTATATATCTATATCTATATCTATATCTATATCTATATCTATATTTATATCTATATCTATATCTATATCATCTATATCTAGATTGTCTATATCTATATCTCAATCTCATCTGTCTATCAACCCATCTATTTATCCATTTCCCTTTAAACATCTCCCTTCCTTTTAAATTCAACTATATTAAATATACAGGTATTTTTATTAGTCCCCCCCCCAACTCTTTAATAATGATAAAATGAATATTAGGATAGTATGAAACAGTGAACAGATTATTTTCATCTGCCCCTTACACCAAATATAGAAAGAAGATTCACCTGGTTAAAATCAAACAGAACCAAACCCAAACACAATCAACAACAACAAAAATTCAATGTATAAAGCAAAAACCAATACAATTATTATATATTATTTAGCATATGTCGTCAGCTAGTAGTGAGAAAATCCTTCACATTAGGTATAAATGGGAGAAGAAATCATTACACCTCTGAGCCTTTCCTTGCTGTCACACATAGATATTGGTTCTTGAAATGGATTTAATTAGAGTATGGAAGTTAATCAAATTGAAATGTAATATTAATAGATTTATCTAAAACATAATTTTTAAGAAAAAACTTTTTAAAATGTAATCGTTTAATTTGGAGAAGATGTATAGTTCAAGTGTGAAATCAGAATTTCACACCTGCTTTTCTATATGAATTTAAATATTATTTGAGGCAATTAGTGTATAAGTACTACATTTAATTATAAATTGCAATCAATTACAATAGAGCTAAATTTACATTTACAGACAGTTTGGATGAATTAAATGTTTTAGATGCACGAAAGCATCAATGAAGTGCTTTTAAAGGCTGCATAATTTTTGACAGTATAATTTACCTGTGTTATAGATGTTTGAGCAATATACAGATAAGATAATTGTTCAGCTACATTATTTTGCATCCATGTCCCAATCTCCTGTGTTGCCTTGATGAATTAAGCTGTCCAAGATTTCAATTTTATCTGAAATTATTTCTCTTCTCTTCACTCTGATGGCAAGGTCTGTTGAATCAATGAAATAACAGAATTTACATTATTCCTTTTTCACACTGCCAATCCCACTAAGCTTTCTTCAGTTCCTCCTGTATAGTGATCAATTCCTATCTGGTCACTTTGCATCCAGTTTTTATCCACAAATGTATCATTCACTTTGTCAGAAGATATATTTCCCCAGTGTACCAGTTTGATGATTTTGTTTCCTTGCGGAAGACTTAAATGTTTTCCTCATGCCATTAAAGCAATACTATTTAGCATACTGTCTTCAGGCTCTGAAAAATCTAGCTGCACAACATATTATTTATTTAATTCTTCCTCTGTACAATTAACTCCAATTACACTGGAATGTAATGTTGGCCACTATTTCTATTTCCTCTGCCTTTGGGTCTCCAAACTTTACACTAATTAGAGGCTACAGAATTTCTCTATCAGAGATAAAGCTCAAATTCCTGTCAATCCTCATTGAAGCAGGAAGTCCCAATTCAGGGCTATCACCTGATGAGCCTTATTTAAGAAGAGGGATTATTTATTTGAGATATAATTTTTAATACATTTTTGATATGTGATCTAAATGGAACCAGTACACAATTTAGATAGGATGTACGTGAGAATATTGTGTTGATGGACTATTTTGCATGAAGTACATTAGGAGTTATTTCTGTAAGAAATAAAACAAATAATTTCTATTTAGATAAAAAACAGTTTTTGCAAATGGAAGTCATAACAGGATTTAATATTTCCAAAAATGAACATGGCAAGCCAATTCTAAAAATAATCGTCTACAGTCTCCATCTGTTACAATGCTATGTGCTTTTGTATTAAATAAGCTACAGTAAGTACAGATTCTAATGTAACTTTACTGTGTTCCACAAACTTAAACTATCATTACTTATTAATGATAATGCTGCTGTAACTTCTTTAGATGAAATCAACAAACATTGTTTTGAATGACAAGTGAATTAATCCATTAAAATTATAACAGTAATGCATTTTCCCTCACACTGTATTCTTAAGGGAAATGTTATGCCCATAAAAATGAGGCTGTTTATTCCTAACTAAAGATAGGAGAATGTAACAAAATAAACATTGAATAAAAAGTTAGGAGTCCTCAAGCATTACCCTAGTTTTACCATTAAATATGTTACACTTCATGGAGGAAAAAAAAAATCTTTCTTAGATTAAATCAACTATTGACACAATGATGCTGTGTAGCAAACCCCAGTGGTTTATATTTTCAGTATTTATTTTTTCTTGCTCACTGTGTGCATTTCCCTTGGTAAAGCTGTGCTCCAGGCTGTGATTTAGCTGGACTTGGCTGGGCTTGGCAGGATTTGGCCCCAGTTACCAGACTTTGAGATATGGAGTCAAGTCTTTTTCAAGTTTGTTCAGGCTTAATGGGTCAAAGCTATGTGCAACATGCTCTTTTAATGGCAGACAGCACAGGACAGGAAGCCAAACTGCGAATTTCATTTGAGATTTCTGCTCATGTCACTTCTGTACATACTTTATTGGACAAATCAAATTACCTGGTTAAGTGGAAAATAATACTTTCAGGCAAACAGATTTTTCCTAAAGGGGGAGGGAAGTAGATATTTGCAAGGAGTAATTCACTCTGTTACGGCTTAACCTCTTGTTCACAAATATCCACTTTCCTTCTATATGCAAAATAGAAACACATCTTCCCCATGACACACTAAGAATCTCATCTATTTACAGTAAGCTGGAATTCCAGGATTTGGTGATCATCATAAGTGTGAATTTGGCTCTTCTTAGTCTGGAGACCTATGAACTAAATAATACCTTAAATGAAATGGTGACAAAAGGTGGGGTGGAATAAAGAGTGGAAATATTACAAATGAAAATAAAAAGAATCTGAGCCTCATAGACTTCAGTGATCTATAACAACTCTGAAATATTGCTAGGCAAATATTTTTAGTTTTCTTTACCCTGTGTTTAGATAGTGTACTTGTTTAGGCTTCTTTTTTCATGTTTAGACGTGGGTTCCCAGTTCAATATTATCCAGTCTTGGACTCTAATTTCTAAGGATTCATTTCCTTTTCCAAGATCCTCCTTGGCCAAAACTGAAACAGGAACTAGAGAATGAGTAACCATTGCAGTGGGAGTCATTAATTGACATAATTATTAAAGTAGTGACTTTCTTTTCATCTATAGTGACTCCAATTAAATAATTGATAATATTATTGTTCTTTTTTTTTATATTCTTCCTCTCATTCCAAGGAAAGGATGCTTTCTTGATGTGTTTTCTTTTATATTTGGCTAAATAACTTGATGGCTTTCTAATTAAATGCTGGCTGAGGAAATATATGATGTTTAATTTAAATGGTTGATGCAACAAAAATATTTAAATATTTTTTTTTTTGTCAAATTGTTTCCTACTCTGTCATAAGGGACTCTTGTATCTGAAACATTTCATGGTCTCCTAATTGCAAAATAATTTTTTAAGTACACTTTAGTACCAACACAACTTTGTAATATCATTGTTATGACTTATAAATTTATATTTATATAATCATATAAAATGTATGCAGACATATACATATGATGTTTTATAGTAAATTACATCCTGTAGATTATTTTGTTTACTCTTTTATCAAATTGAAGAAACCATTATGTTTTTCTGAAATCTTCTTTCTTACCTAATTAAAAAAATAGTTGTTGACTATTTGCCAGATATAAGTATGCATTCATTATCAAGAACTCCTTAAACATCTATAATATATCCACAGTAGAAGCTTAAAAAATTTTGCTAATTTGGTTAATGAGTCATGTGATTAAGGTTATGTGAACAGAAATAGCTTCTGATTAGAATACTACAAAAATGGAATAAGGTTCTTGTCTTTATCATATGCATTTTTACTTATTGCTATTAATTATAGTATGGGTTTGAAAATTTAGTTTATTTTCTACTAACTCACAATGGTCTCAATATATTATCTTTTGGAATATAGACAATGTAACTCAATTATCCAGTCATAAGTCACTAACAGGCTGTTAACCAAATGTAGGAGTTAAAAATCAGTATGTTTTTAACTCAAATGTTTAACCATGATTAATCAACTATTAAAATTTTGATTTAAATTGCGTAGAAGCAAAATTTATCAATCTTTACAATATAGTTTAGCAACCACAGAAGGTATTTTGGGTTGGTATATATCAAATTGTAAACACACACACACATACACAAACAAATATACTAATTTGATAAATATCCCAAAGTATTGTCATAGAACTCTATTACTGGTATTCACATATTAATGGCTTAGTGGAATTCCTGTGGAATTTTAATTTCCAGAGAGAAGAAAAATATTTATTAACATTGTTTAATAATCTCATGGAATAAAGATGGAGCTGTTTGAGAAGTTGGGAAAGGATTAGAATTTGTCATTTATCAATGTCTGTGTAGATATGTCTAAAATAAAAAACAAAAATAATCACAGGTGTATAGTTTTCATATCCTAGAACAAGAAGAGTGCAATATGTATGCACTTTAAGTTATGCCAATTTCATTTAATACCTAAAAATTTAACAGAGCAAACAAGCGATTTCTATAATTTCATAGAGTTCTGCTTTAAATACAGAGAGATAAAACCAGGTATCTCCACTAGTAAGCCCAGCCCTTGTTCAATGCCAATTGTGAGGGGATCTGTATAATTATTAAATCCCCCTTAAATTTATTTTAAATTAAAATATGTTATCATAAATTTATTAGTGGTGTCTTTATATAGAGTTATCTACTTTTCGTTCATCCTGTCATCTCCTTTCATCATATTAATTGTGTTTTAGTATTGTGTTATTTTTCATGTATTAGAATCATCAAATAATAGTCATAAAAAAAGAAGATACTCTAAACTTTCCCTTTTTCCCTCTCTGGCTATCATTTTACTCCTCTGGCTATTATTCTCTCTGTTGAAGCAATATTTATGTTTAACTTCAAATAGAAATACAGACTATCATATTCACTCGAGGAACTATGCAGATAAATTCAGATCAATATTCTAAAAACCTTCATTCAGTTTACCTCATTCTTACTAATGTTTTAGAAATGATGCCCCAGAAACAATGAAGATTGATATTTTCTTAATATTTTGTTAATTTTAAAAAATATTTCCACTTATCCATAGCCTAATTTCTTACATCGGGGTGCCAAAAAAAATGTATACACATGACTTGTATTCATGTTTTGTTATTGGTACATATTGAGTATTACATTTTTAATACAGTTTTTTCCTTTCTTAAAATTTTTGGCACCCTCTGCATAGTATGTTCATGAAATTCTTTCAAGTGCTATGCTATTTTGACCACACAATTAATAAAATAAATGTTTTCAAAGTAATACCAAGTAGTACCCTTTCCTTCTTTTCTATATACAAAGTAGGGAAGGAACACCACATACAACATGTTAATTATCATAGCAAACTCATTATGCCAACTGCTTGCACACAAGCAAAAATTATCTGGCATCCTCTCTCCTTGTGTTCATCTGCCTTCCCTTATCTGTTTTCTTTTTTTTTTCTCGCCATTTGTTGGCATGTTCACTTTTCAATCACTTTACCTTGGCATCACTAACAAACCTTACTTACTCTTTTTGATTTTTTCTCCCACATCCAGGCTGTTCATCCAACACGTTTCAAAATTCTGTTATTTCTTCCTGTTCCTGCCCTTAAAAGCTGTCATTTCCTTTCTGTTCCTGAAGCCAAAAACCTCTTCCTAACATCTTTATCTATAGCAACATGTTCTCCTCTTCTCAAAATTTATTCTGTGGTTAAACCATATAAGTTCCCATTTTCCATTTAGGGTGGTTACACATTTTACATTAAGCTGTTTGAAAATTACTTTAAATGCAACTGATGTTGAATTCCACCAGATTCATCCTGGGACTTCCCTTTCAGATTGTCCAAGTAGAATCTTCTTCTACCCACTTTGCTTCTCCACATTGTTTTCCATGCCAGCCACAGTTTGTTTATAGTTTCCGCCATACTTCGAGGATAAAAAAGTCTCAAGCTTTCTGCCTCTGTATCAATCAGCATAAGATTTGAATATGTGGCTAACAAACAACCCCTGAATTTCAGTGGCCCATAACAGCAAAGGTCAATTTTCCCTCAGTACCAATCTCAGGTGGATTATTGTGAGTATTAGCTACACATTGTCTTCACGTTAGGCCCCAGGCTGACAGAGTGGCCTCTGGTCAGAACATTGCAAGTTTGTGGCAGAGGGACATAGGAACATTGTGCTGGCTTTTAAAATGTCTGTTTGGGCTGACAAAGGCCACATCTGTTCACACATTTTTGAAATTAAGTCACATGACAGTGCTTCAGTTCTGTGGCTTAGGGACATATGTTTCCCACAGGTTCACTGAGGCCAGAGCACCAACCTACTCAACCAGTAGCAATATAATTTACCACACACACCCCCACACATCACTATCACCACCACCATAACTTCTATATGGATTTTGATGAAGAAAATTAAGTTTATTTGGAAAAAAGAAAGGCATAATCTATCACTCTCTCTCTCAAATTAGGTTGTCAATTTGAAACAAGTCTCCGTCAGATTGTAAATCTGAGTGGCAGAGGCAGGACAAAATGTATCTTGGAAATATGAGCTCCAGAAGGACAGATAAGAATGATGACAAGAGGTTACTGCAGCTCTTCAGTACAGTTGCATATACAAGCATTATTGTCAATTATTTTTTATACAAATCTAAGGGGCATTGAAATAGTGTGTGAATGTCAGCAGCTGAAAAGAATAAGTAGATGAAAAGAACCAATTAGCAAATGTATTAGGTAGGGTGTCTTTATAGGAGAAAATGTTGCCTGAGTTCAGGGCCCTTGTCTGAAATGCAAGAGAGGGAACTGACATGAAACTCAAATTCGATACTAAAACTGTAATTTAATACTCAATTTGAACTCTCTCAAGGTAAGAATCTTTATTTTAGATAAACATGTGATTACAGTTAGATTTAACTAATTGATTTTCACTGTTGTGAAGTTTTTTCAATTCTAGCTAATTATTTTAAATAAATTATAAAATATTTAAAAATATACATAGGTCTGCAAAATATTAGTGGATTACAATAATTCAATTATCTTGTTTGACATTAGATAATTGTATCAACTAATTATAAAAGCTTAATGCTATAGATTATCTTAAAAATGACTTAATCCAAATATGCAACCAATCCTGGAAAATTTCTTAGGTTTGAATTGGTGACTATTCTTTCTCTTCTTAAGTCTCTGTTAGAGAGCTCCATATACATCACTTGTCAACCTGTTATGTTGTAAATGCTTCTACTTTTTAGAAAAATCTCCCTTCACGTTTACCTAAAGTTTAGCTTTTGAAACTTCTGGGTCTTTATCACAGTTCTGCCCACCACGAGAGCCTGTAGGTCCATTTCATCTTTTATGTGAAATAGCTTCAAACATCTGCAAACTGTTATGTATTCTTTCTTTTTCCTTACCTTTTCCAAAATAAATTAATTTCTCTAATGTTTTCTCTTATGGCAAAATTTATAGATCCTTTAACAATCTGATCAAATTTCCCAGAACTGTTTCATACACTAAAGAGATATTCATCATCTGTGTACTCTGCAATGTTAGAAATTGTGCTGATAAAATGTTGGGTTTTCAAGTGCAGTTCTTACTTTCACAACCTAATTGGTAGACAGACAATGAGAAACAATCACACAAGTTCATGTATAGTTGCAGCATACTTTCTTAGCATGTTACATGGAACAAACTTCCCTATACTATTACATGACCACATCTAATAGATTTGGCTTACACATTATATTTCCTCTATCACATTCTATGTTGTATTAGCTTTATCTGCAGTAGCATTAAAATAGTGATAATTCACTGGTCAATAATACATTATTTCAATTCTTTAATATGCTTTCATATAGAGAATTTTCAATGAAATTTTTATTTCTACTTTCCAATTCATATTTTGCAATATTATCACCTATTAAAAACCCTAAAGAAACAACCCACCCCTCCAAAACAAACAAAAAACAAATGTTCTGTCAGGTTTTTTCAGGTTTTCATTATTTGGTTGGAATTATTTAGATCAAATTTAAGTTAAATATTAGCCCTAGGCACGACGGAGTATAGAAAGGGAATGTGGTGTGGTTTTAGTTGACCCTGGAAATCTTTGGAAGGTTTCAGGTTGAATCACAAGAGACAATTGCTGTTTGTATCTCTTTGCTAAAAGTCAGTAATAAGCTAGAATGTGATGACTTATTGTTTTCATATAGTTGAGAAATAAAAGTCTCATTTTACTCTTTTTTACAACTTTGTAATCATAGAATGCTCAAGAAAAGCCTAAGGTGGAAAATGTATTGAACTTAGCAATTTAAGGAAAACTGCTGTTCTTGTCCTCTAAAAATGAAGGAGATGATTGAAACTTAAGACATTAAGAGGTAAAAGAAATTGAATTCTCAAGATTAATTCTGTAAAGAACCTAAGGAGTTAGTTCTGTTTTTATCTTTTTTAAAGAAAAGTTGCAGTTGTAGCTGGTTAAAAGAAAATGAAACCTTCAAATTTCATTACATAAGGGCAGGGAGGGGGGGAAACCAGTATCTGATCTAGACAATTTATGTACAGACAATGTCCGTTAGAGACAGATTTCTGAAATTTGTCATTGATAAGGACATACAGGAAATACAAATGTTTCCTAGATTAATGCAATTTCAGAATAAGGATATCATGAATCTAATTCAAAGGATATACAGTATTTCATGAAAGAAATGCTATGATATTAATTAATGTTCACTAATAGAATAGTAGTTTAACGTGACCAATCTTTTAAAGTCTAAAATACTTTATTTAGACAAAATTAAAATAAAATGTATAAACTGTCAAATGAAACGTTGATGCATTTTCTTATCTAGAATAAATATCAGGACAGTGACAAGAAAGATGATCAGGAAAAACAGTGACTATCTGTATAAAGTCAATTTTTCATTCACACCCTAGCTTCAAGCTGAAGCCCACTGAACTGAAGTAAAATATTTTTCCCTGAGTGTCTGTGTGTTTCTCAAGAGGAGTCAGTGCATCATCTGTTCAGATGGGATACTGTTACAGTGGCCCATAGTTGCCTTACAAGTCAATTTTTTAAAATATCTGCAGCTTCGCCTTTTTTAACAGTCCTTTTGCACATAATGTTCTGTGCTTCTGAGCCCGTCTAACAATTGATCCTGGATTTGAAACTGACAGCTGTGAACTATCAGAAAAATGATGTGGCGAGTGTTACCATGCCAGAAAAAAAATTGAAAGAAAGATTTATTTAGGCAGGTTGTAATACAAGACTCATTCATAGACAAACAACACCAGTTTTTATCTTGTGAGTCCCTTTAAGCCATAGGGATTTTGTAGTGAGATATATATATATATATATATATATATATATATATATATATATATATATAATATATTATAAATATATAATGATAATATAACTTATTTATATTATTTATATATTTTATTTTTTTACTACTAATTTAAATTTATATTTATGTTTATGTTTTTATATGTAACGCAAAAAATGGTATTGCAGTATAGATACCAAATATTATGTAAGACTACAAATAGATTCTGAGCTAGCACCCCATAATCAAGTACCCAAAAGTTATACTAGTCACACTAAGAGAGATAAATCACAGTTATACAGCATGTTATGCAAGTTCATGTTCAGTTTGAAAATAAGCCAAATGTTTCTAAAATACCTGATTCTTAGAACTTTTTACATTTTGTTATTTTGTATAAAGTAGTATAAGCCTGTTTTCACAAAATATTTACTGTGAAACTTATGTTCCAGGTAACTTGTTTGGCATGGAAAAAGAATGTCAGGGAGTGAGAAATGTAAATCCAGCTTTTTCAATTTCACACAAGTTTTAAGAAATCTGAAGTTCTGACTTATTTCCAAAGGAAGGTTTGTCTTTGAGTCTCTCCATGTGAGTAGGTTGGGGCTCCATCAGGGATACGTATGTTCTCCTCCACTACCTCCTATGGCACTTTAGAAGCACTGATTGATAATCACTTTGCAGCATTATAGCCTGGGAGAAAAGAAAATATTAAGAACAACTGGGAATAAGTATTGTGGAAATAAGTCTGATCCTAGAATGCCATGATAGGGAGTTTAATAGGGCAACACTATTTTTTTACATTTGATACAAAATATCCACATTATTTACCTTAGTACAAATCTTTCTGGAACCTTTTGCCTCCTCCCACCTCCGTTAATGTACAAGAATGTACCATCACCATAGAGTTCCCCAAACCATAAAAGCAGTTGATGATTTTTTTTCAAATCTGTTTCGTTATCACATTTTGGACAAGAATGGAAATAGAACCCTGGGAAACTTTATAAAAGTTGCATGAAAGTTAAATTCACTCAACTATTTAAATTGGAATGAAGCTAGCTGATAGAAATTAAGTAAATTTTGGTTCTATCACCATATTCCATCTGTCACTTTAGTCTTTCTCTTATTTAGTATTAACTTTTTCTCTCACTAATGAACAACCTGACCTTAGCTGCCTTTTGGCTGACTATCATCTCCTTATTGTGCTTCTAGTAGGGTTATTTGACCCCAAAGTGACCTGCTTCCAAACATTTTCTTTCTGACAATCAATGTCTATTTAAATTTGATCGTGGATTTTAAGAAAAATGAGAGTAGATTAGGTAAATTTCTTATTTTCTTAGTGTGTACTTTGTGGTAGGTGTCCATGTAATGATAACTTCATTTTAATGCCATAAATAACATTGAATATTGGATTTTTTTCATACTTGCAATGTGATCTATTATACTCAATATATAATTTACTTAAGTTTTATCAAGTATTTACCCACCCATCTGGTAGGTGTTCACACTAAGAGAAAAAAAGGAAGAATGGCAGAAAAGTAGAATGAATACTCTTATTAGTGGTTGTTATTGGGACTTTTGGTCTTTATACAAATTCCTAAGCACTCAAACTAAATAAATTCAACAACTATTTAATATCTAATACATAGGAGATGCTGTAAAGAATTTTAAAGCGTTTTCTTAAGGGAGTTTAAATCCAGAAGAGAGAAAAATGCAAATGCCCAATAACAATAATATATAGACTAAAAGTATGAAAAAACTAAATTTCTCCTCTAATATTCAAACCTATCCCAATAATCATTGACATTGACCTAACAATAATTAAAAACAAACAAACAAAAAATCTCCCAGAGGTTCTCCAGGTAAATGGAGGGTACGGGTTTTCCTGAAAAGATAACGAATATTTCAGAAATTCTGGGTACATTAAAATGTTATTTAAAAAAGTAGGAAGGGGAAGTTATTGATTATTCTATGGCACAGGCATTAGAAAAAAAAAAAAGAAAAACCACTTATTACGTTAATAATTACATATAGAATGGTATGTGCAAAGGAATTTTTAAAGAAACAAATTTTAAATATTTTTCTACAACAATTCAAACAAGTTCTAGGTTTAAGCTCAGAGAAAGAGGAAGCTAGAAGAAGTGTTGTTCACACTTTAACAATTAATAAAAATCTGAACAAACTGAATACTTTTTTCCTGAAAATATTAGAGAAGCAGAATTATAGTGCAATCAAATAATCCGAAGCCTGGAAGAGAGAAGACCAATAATTTTCGTACTTGTGGCCGGTTCCTCAAGACAATATAAGCCAATAAGAAGATACGGCTTAAAAAAAAAAAGTTAAATTGCCAAAGGTTGGCTCGCATAAGAATGAGGAGCCAGTAGGCAAAGTAGGGCCAGATAGAGGGAAGTAGCCCTCTCTTCCAGGGTCTCACAGGGAAGACACAGAGACTCTGAAAAATTTTTCTTGCGGTGCTGACTTGAAGTGGGGAAGAGAAAACACTGCTGAAACTCCACACCACCATCTCTACTATTTCTTCCAGGGAAACAAGCCATTCATTTGCAAAGGTAAGGACAGCAAACACTCTCCTTTCAGAGCACTAGTAAAAAACCATCGCGGTTAGTGGAAACTAAATACCCTTGAGAAAGGGGCAGGTATGCTTTACCTCATTGTGAGTGGGGAAACTTGGTATTCATGTTGAAATTCAGAGGTTTCTACATTGTAAGGCATAATAAAAACAAGAAACTGGAGTACTATAAAATGTTAAATGTGATAGTAGGTAAGGATTAATTGGATAGGCAGAGATTTGAATATTTGTAATAGAGAAAAAGCAACAGAATGAGCAAAGACATGGAAACAAGCACATCAGGCCTATGATTCACTTATGATTTGTCAGGACTTTGATAATGCTATAGCAGAGGGCACTTGATGAAAAGTAGGGAACTGAGAGTAGCCACAGTGAGAACTACGGGATCAGGGTAAATTGGATGAGGTGCTCTTTGAATAATGACCATGGACATTATGGAAAATGCAATGGCTGAACAATTTAGACTTGACACTTAGCTCCTGGTTATGAGACTGAAACAAGTGGTGTGACTGAGTCTTTATTATACTAAACCTATTGAGAAATGTGATGGTGGTGGGGGATCTCACCATAAAATAGACATAGAGATGGTGCAATAAAGAGAAATGCTCATTCTACTATGGTAGGCTTCCTTATGAGGTATGATGTAGTCTCTAAAACACATTTATCAAATTACCAAAGAGGTCTGGGGATTGAGGTAATGTAAAAAAACAAAACAAAAATCAAAGGAATGATTTAGTACATAGATAGAAGGGTCATCTTTTTCTTCTCTGTTGGACAATTTTGTATGCAAATGCTTTAGAGTAAAGTTCAGAGAAAGATGAACAATGTTCCATGACAAGGTGACTGTATTAGTTTCCTAGGGGTGCCATTATAGTTTCACAAATTAGGTGGCTTAAGACAACAGAAATTTTTTTTTTTCTCTCACAGTTCTGGAGGCTGGACATTTGAACTCAAATAGTTGAAGGGTCATGCACCTCTGCAGCCTCTTGGGGAGGATATTCGCTTGTCTCCTCATCTTCTGTGAGCCCTGGGCATTTTCTGGCTATGACAGAGTAATTCCAGTCTCTGCCTTAGTCGTCCTATGGTTGACTTCCTTTGTGTCTCTGTAGCTCTGTGTTTTTACATGGCATTCTTTCTGTACTGTATTCAGAATTCCATTTTTTTCATAAGGATACCAGTCATGTTAGAATAAGGCCCACGATAATGAATTAATTTTAATGTGATTAAATCTGCAAAATTATTTTTCCAAATAAGGTCATATCACATGAATTGAGAGTTAAGACTTTAACATATCACTTTTGAAGGAAACACAATCCAGCTCATAACAGTTACAAGCTCTAAAGTAAGTTAAATTTTTTCATGTTAATGGCAGAGGCACTAATAATAACTAACAAAAGGAAAAATGACACTAGTTAATCTTTATTTAGTCTTAGTTCTAACTTAGTTCTAACTACTGTTTTATGCAATCTACAACAGTATTAATTTAATGACTTTATCTAGAAACACTTTGAAAAAGTGTTTGAAAAAGGTACTGTTTTTTTTTTGTTGTTGTTGTTTTATTTTTCCCCCAAAATCATATAGTGGGCAAGTGATGGAGCTCATATTATAACCTAGGCAGTGTATTACGTTCTTGGGGGCAATAAGTTATTTGGTCATATAAAATTATAGGAAACAAAATCCCATAAGTAGATCTTTGGCATTAGCATGATCATAAATAACTAGAAAATAAAATAAGACAGAGTAATATCCATGTTTCCCTTTTTGCTTAGAGTGAAGAGTGCAGGAAACTTTTTGTTTTTGTATTTGGTAGGACAACTCAGACATCTGTTGCAAGATATCTAAAGGCCCTAAGGAGGGAGAAGAGATTCTTCCCTCTCAGGGATCTTGACAGATAATTTATAAACTTGAGAAATTAGTGTTTCAGAGATCTCATGCCTATGAGATTAGCCTAAAGACTCTTTGGGAGACTTTTCTTATTGTTACCCAAATGTTTATACTAGCTTGATGAGGTCAGGAAAAATACCGCTATGAATCATTATATTATTTATTTTAAAGAAATGGAAGGAAAGTTAAGAAAAAACACTGGGAAAGGATGTAGAAAAAGAGAATTCAAAAGAGTTGATTGATCTTACAAAACTAAACATACTTCTTGCACACAATACATCAATAATTCCTTAGGTTTTACCCAAAGTGGCTGAAAACAAATGCCCAGACAATACTCTGCATATAGGTGCTTAAGTGGTTTCTTCATAATTATCAAAATTTGGACACAACCAAAATGTCCTTCAATAGGTGAATGAATAAATACACTTATGCATTTAGAAAATGGAATATTATGTAGCATTAAAAAGAAATGATCTATCAAGCCATGAAAAGACATGGAGAAATCTTAAATGACTATTCCTAAGAGAAAGAAGCCTTTCTGGAATGGGTATATACTGTGTGATTCCAATTACATGACATTCTGGAAAAGGCAAAACTATAGAGACAGTAAAAAGATTAGTGATTGCCAGGGATTGAAGGAAGAGAGGGATGCACAGACAGAGCACAATGGACATTTAGGGCAGTGAAACTATTCTGTATGATACTATAATGGTGGATACATCATCATACATTTGCCCAAACCCATAGAATGTACAACACCAACAGTGAATCCTAATACAAACTGTGGACTTTGAATGATGATGATGTGTCAGCGTAGGTTCATCAATTGCAACAAACGTACCACTCTGGAGGGGCATGTTGGTAGTGGAGTAGGCTATGTATGCGTGAGGATAAGGCGTATGGGATATTTCTGTAACTTCCTCTCAATTTTGTTGCGAAGCTAAAACTACTATAAAAATAAACTGTTTTTAAAAATGCCATAAAAAAATAGATTGGAAATCAGGACTGAATGGTGTCATAGTTTAAGTGAAATTACAGAGAAATTCTACAAAAATGTATAGAGAGTGAAAGAATGAGGACAGATAATTCAATTTGTTTACTAGAAGTTGTTAAGCTTTAATAGGTAATTTCTTTTTTTAATAGGTAATTTCTAACAAAGTACAAAATGTAGAATTAGCTTTGCAAAAAAGTAAAATTTATGTTTATGGTATGGATGTGGAAATGGAAGCTGCTATGAATGTTGGTGGTGAAGAGAAGGACAAATGGGATGGTAGCTTGATGTCATAGTACTTTAGAGGGAAGTTTGCATGTGTGTGTGCGTGTGTGTGTGTGTGTGTGTGTGTGTGCATTTTAATATAGAAGACAAAGTTTAAAGTAATTACTGCCTTGAGTAAAACCATATAATTATTTTTCTCCCTTTCCAAAGCTGTGAACTGAAGTGGACTTTCAATAGTGCTGGGCTTGGGGTTGCTTAGCAAGAGGAATGGGGCATACTGAGATCAGATGCTGCTTATTTGGGATTTGTGAACTTTGGACAGATTTTTAGGAAAGTCTGCAGCATGAACCAAGAGAGGCCATTTGTATGGAAAAGCCACTGGAAGTGGCCTGAGTGGGTTCACAAGTTGGATGGGATGGGGTCTCAGGGAATCAGCAAAGCTGGGTAAACAGTGTTAGCCATGTCAATGGTGACTCAGATATGGCACCCCACTGCACGTGCAGGCTGAGCGGGGGAGGGCTCAACAAAGGAACAATGTATCTGCCAGCACTTCTATTTGAGGGAAAGCTGCCCCTCCATCCCTTGTCCTGAAGCCAGATAATTCAGTTCCTCCCTATATGTCCCAGGTGCCTTTTGAGCTGGTTCCCCAGTGCTGGAACTCAGAGCAAGTGAATCTATGCATGGGCCCTTTAAGAGGGATGCCTGGGACTCCAGCAGTCATCTGTCTCACTCAGCCACAATCTCCACTGGTTTTCACTGCCAGAAGTTATGGGAAGTTCTCTTCCTGGCACTAGGACCCTGGGCTGGGAAGCCCAGTGTGAGGCTGAGTCCCTTTGCTCCTCAAGGGGGACCTCAGCAGCTGAGATATCACTCTTGATGTTTAATCACCATACATGAGTGTGGGACCAGCCCATTCTGCATCTCCATCCCTCCTACCATTCTTGATGTGGCTTCTTCTATTAGTCCTTTGTTATAGGACTTTTGTTCAGCTAGACGTCAGGCAGTTTGCAATGATGGTTATTCTGTGGTTTAGGTGTAATTTTGATATAGTCATGGAAAGAGGTGAGCATAGCATTTACCTTCTCCACCATCTTGACTGGAGAGGACGTGAACAGATACTTCTCCCAAGAAGACATACAAACGGCCAACAGATATATGAAAAAAAATGTTCAACTTCACTAGCTATTAGGGTAATGAAAATGAAAACCACAATGAGATATCACCTCACACCTGCTAGAATGGCTATTATCAACAAGACAAATAATAACAAGTGTTGGAGAGGCTGTGGAGAAAAAGGAACCCTCATACACTGTTGGTGGAAATGCAGATTTGTGCAGCTGCTATGGAAGGCAGTGTGGAGGTTCCTCAAAAAATTAAGAATAGAATTACCGTATGACCCAGCAATCCCTCTCTTTGGAATCTGCCTAAGAAATCTGAAAACCTGTATCCATAAAGATATGTATACTACAGTGTTCATTGCAGCATTCTTTATGATGACCCCTTTACTTTTGTGCTGTACATGGTCCTGGGAGAAAGACAACTCATCTTGGAATTCTAAAAGAACATAAGCATATTTAAGTTTTCAGAGAACTCATTTTTGGTTGAAACTCTACAAAATAATATAACCTCAAATGACTGGAGGTCCTCGTCTGAGTAATTCGTTAAAAATCAAGCTTTCAAGTAGAGCTTTTTTGTTGTCATTTTTATAACTTACACTTAGTTTTCAGAGCATTTTTCAGAATGTTCTCTTCTTTTCTAATTGTGAAAAGACATAACATTTTCAAGCATAGCATCGACAGTTGTGTTGTTCCTTACACATTACACTGTATTCTTCCAGGAATTAGATTTTATTCTCGAACATAAAGGAAAGAGAAAGCAGTTTCATCTTTTTTTTTTTCCTCCCACATGTATCTTTTACTGAAGAAATGAATTTCAATATATTTCTGTGGAAGCATGGGTTTTAATTATTTTCTCAGGGACTGACAATTCCAATTTCCCAGATGATAAGTTAAATGTGTAGTACTCGATTATATATCACATTTCATTATATGCAACTGGAAATACCCATGTGAAAGTTATTCCCTGGAAATAGACCACTAAAGTACCATTCAGTATACTACTGGTTTAGGACACAAAATGGTACTTTAGTATCCAGAAATGGTTAAAATATCAAATATTATGTAATTTACTTTCTTCAAATATTTTAATAATGCCAAATTTTTTATAGTTTGCAATGCAATTGCAAAAATGTTGTCATTTTGTACTCATAATAAACCCAAGAGATAACTATTGCTGTCTCTAGTACACAAATGAAGATATTACAGATCTAAAAGATTTTTTGTTACTAACGTATCCTTGGTTGTTAAGGGGCAGGCCTAGAACTTTTACACAGACTTACTGACAGTCGTTCTTTGCTGGTTCCTATAATACAACTTCCCCTCATTTTGTTTATATGAGGAAATTTAAGTCCTCTTCTGAGAGAAAGAAATATTCTCAATATGAAATATTAAACTAGCAGCTTTTAGAGCTTCATCTGTGAAATGCAAAATACAAATACTTTGAAGTGTTCATTTACCTTTTAAAATAAGATAATGATTAAATGAAAATAAAATATGTGTGATCAAATAGCGTATAAATTACATTTTTCTTTGTCTAGAGTTCTCAAAAAAAATATGATTGTTGGTTAGCAGAACAAGTGTTTCTCTAGCAGTAAAGCAGATGTTTTCTTTCTACTGACATGTGAGAGTGGGCGGTGAGTATTTCAGATTAGAACACTGCGTTCTTGTGAACAGACAAGAATGTATAAGGGCTGGCTTTACTTTTTTTCCCCTTTTTTTTTCTTAGATTGTCCATCTTGCAGACTTTCAGAATTAAATTACAGTCCCTCTTCAAAAAAGAAAACAAAAAGCAATACTAGATGAACTTGGGTTATAGATAACCTCTATAAAAGATCATTTATTTATGCTTTATTTTCTCTGGAGAAGAATTATGAAATGCTTAATCAGATAAGTATTAAATTATATTTTCTCCTTTCTGAGGATAAGATAAAATTAAATTCTAGTTTGGGTTATTATTAAATATACTTGTCAAAGCCTAAGAAAATATTGCTTCTCTTGGATTCTACTTAGAGGAAAGCACCTGTAAGGTTATGGAAAAGGATATCTCTGAAGTTAGGAACAGTTCATCTTCACAGAAGGCTAGATTCAACATGTAAGCAAACAAGCAAACAAACCTACATAGATTCAAGATTTAATTTTGCACAAGTAATATGCCTAGTAAAACAAAATTGCACTTTGAGATCACATGATTTTTTTAAGCAAAAACAAAAACAGAAAAACAACAACATACTTTTTCTAAACGTAGGTTTTCATATTCCAGATTAGTCACAGTAATAATTCAGTTCAAGTTTGTAGAATTCCGAGTTATTGTATTTTTGTCAGAAAAACCGAATACTCTCTTTCTAGTCTTGTTTACTACATATTAGGTATATAAACATGCATAGGTAACTCACATTCTGTTTCACTTTCCCCTTCTGAAAAATACAAAACATATGAGTAAACCTAATTAACTAAAGAGTTAATTTGAGGATTAAATGATCATATTAAATTTTCTGGCTATATCTGATCATTTTATTGAGTATCCAAACTGAGAATATAGATGTAAGGGATGAACAAAAGTAAAAAGTGCTAGGAGAAATATGTATTTAATATTTGCTAAAGATGTCTAAAAACTAGACCTGCCATCCTTAGTTCATCACCCACCTCTAAGTTTATGTAGAGAAGACTGAAATTTCAGTGGGTTGAGAGACGTGAAACGACTTGTCAGGATGTTCTGCATTTTTACCTCCCTTTGCTTTCTATGATGGGATTTTTCCCTATTTTAAGACTAGCTCAGGGAGTTTCTAGAAAATGGTTGAAACAGGAAGGGGTTTTGTACTAGGAAATAAGACTGCCATCTCTGCTCCAGCCTGATGATTTCTTGGCTGACAAATCCTGGCTTGTCTAGATTGTTATCAAAGAGAAAGATGTTGCAAGAGGTTTTGTAAGCCTATGATCTGTCCGCTTGGAGAATTTATCAAGGCAAACACAGACTTGTCCCATCTTTTTTGTCTGGAAAATTCACAAGGCACTAGACTAGCTTAGCTCAACTTGACTGCAATGGCAGAGCAGAGAGACCATGTTGCAGGGAAGATATTGTACTAGGTTTCTGCCCTCTAGAGAAGAACTAAAAGCTGTCTCTAGTGGTTAACTTGAAAGGGTAACACATTTGCAAGGAAATGGTAGTATTGGAGTTCTCCATGACACAGGAAGTTTACCTCCAAAAAGCCACAATGTACCCCATAAAAGAATAAAAATGACACGTAAGTAGATTTGCCATGCAGAGGACATCAATGCTAGGTTACAAAAACACCAGTCGGAACATACTTCCCCCACCCTACTGTCTCACCTCTCTTCCCATTTCCCCAGCCAGGGGACCAGAGGCAGCACAGCAAAGTGTGGAGAAGCAGTGGAAGGATAAGACATGACAGTCACCATTTCACCCTGCTCTGCGAAGTTCTCAGGACAGGGATACTTGAGTCAGAGAAGGGGACATCCATGCTTAAATTGCATAACACATCATATTTTGAGACTAATGTTAGCTGGACTTGTATTTTAATATTTCAAAATGAGTTTCAAATACAAAAAGTCACCAAAATGATTTTCCATCTAAATATACCATCTAGGGACAGGAAATCAAGATCTGACAGAGATTATTTAAAACTCTGGGTGAGAAACAAATACTCTTTTTTTTAATACATTGTACACCATTGAGTTCAACTTTATAAAAATATTAGTACTTGACTTACCAATTATATCTTCAAAATATAACTTCAATATGCCCTTTTATCTCTCTCTCTCTCTACTGATGTCATCTTAGTCCAAGCCACCCATTTGTCCCACTTAGATAATTGTACCAGTCTCTTCTTTCTTCCTGCCACACCTATTGTTTTCCCTCCCCTATCCATCCTCCACAGAACAGAAAACATGATTTTCTCAAAACATAACTTATGTCATATTTAATGCCTTGCTTTAACATTTTAATGGCTTTATATTGTATTATTACAAAATCTTAATCCCTTGCCTTGACCTACCTGATCTGTCCTCAACCTATTTCTCCACCTTCTTTCTGAGCCATTGCCTTCCTACTTTCCTCTGCTGCACACTCTCCAATCTCCTTTAGTTATCTTCTAGCTCACGATAAACTTTTTCCTATACACAGTACCCAGCATCAGCAAGACCTTCCTCTTCCCTCTACCCCTTCATATAGCCCAATTATCTTATCTGCATCTCCTCTTCAAAGACTTTCTTGTCCTCCCTACCTAAATACATTGTCTATGCACCTCTCCATCCCCACTCATTCTTTTCTCCTATTAGTGTTGATTTACAACTCATTACAGCATTCACTAAACCACCACCAGTATGTATAATTTTTAGTGCTCATTTTTTTCTCTTAGAAACACTGTGTCCCCACACCTCAAACAGTATCTGCACATGATAGATGTTCAAATATTTTTTTGAATGAATTATTATGTTATTATTGTTGTTATTATCTTCATCATATGGAATTCCTAACAGATCTCTGAAGTGAAAGCAAACGTAAAAAAACAACCAACAAACAAACAAAAAAACAACTTACTGCTAACTCTTTTTGTCATTGTAAACTTGAGCTTTTTTTGTTAACAAGACCTAGGTTTAAAATCAGGCTCTGTATGAATTTGGACACATTTCATTAATCTAAGCCTTGGCTTTTCATCTATAAAAGAGAATTTAATAATACTTGACTAAGCAATTGCTGTGAGTATTAAATCAAATAAAATATTTAAAAAGCCTAGGGATTAAAGTCGATATGGTACTCTGAGATTGTGTTTAAAATTTCTCCCTCTTCTCCAAAACGTACAAAAAGACATTATATATCTAAAAGACATGTAGATTATACATCTGTGATGCAATTCCAAGTTACAAGTACAAAGAGGATAAAGTAGAACTGTGTGTGAGTGGGAGTAAAGGTTAAACATTTCAGTGGGTATCAAAAGGTGATACACACCTAAGTCCCAGAAAGAAGATGGCCACGCCATAGACCCTCACATTCACCAACAGGGAACTGAAACTGAACATCTTATGTTAGATCAGCATTGAGAAAATGCTGGCTCATCTTTGAAATGAGACTAGATTTTTACCAGTGTCTCACATATGAAGTAAGGAAGCAGGATGCTTAGAAACACAAATGAGTTGTAGACACTTCAGATCAAAAGTTAATTTTCAAAAAGAGGTCTCAATGTAGACAACCCATATGGACTATAAAACATAAATAAAATATTTTACAGGGAGTATATTCATTCCAGGGCTCTCGGATACAACAGAAAACAACTTCCATGATATATGTTAAATAATTGAAAAACAACTAGAGATAACAGGGAACTATGAAAGAGATTTTAAAATAAACATGTTTAAAGTGTTCAAAGTGAAAAATGGACAAAGGACTGGGAGGGAAAATTACATCATATAGAAGATCAGACAGTCAAACTCCGTAAAATAAAAATAAAAAATCTGTAAAGAAAATGTAGTCATTAAACAAAAGAGCTAACAAACAGACAAATCAAACTGATGATGAGACATCACCTAAGAAAGAATGAATAAATTGACATAAGATGGAGAATGTGAGGAAATAAAAGCAAGTCTTGAAACTAGGACTTGACAACATAAGCAATTATATTGAATGTTCTAGTCCACTTGTATGTATTTTTTCATGGTCTACAAAGGCAACTTAGAATAGTTCTAAAATTATTTTCTCTTATGATTTAATTTTCTGAATTATGCTAACCACTTTAAAACTTGTACACATGACAAACTTGTGCATTGCTACCGTGAACACTAAAATTGTAGGAACATTGAGCCTGACCACCTTGAAGTCTCCACTGGTGTCTTCTCAGAATATCAGTAACACATTGAGAGGGATCTGAAAAGTACTGTCACTGAACAGACTAACCCACTACAGAGATAGAAACAGCGAAAAAGAGCAAGTAACTCAAAATAGTAGGTGCCTAGAGTGATGTCAGATAAATCCTAGTATTCCACACAGTATATTTTATGGGAGGATGGCCTTAGAAGTGGAAAGTAGGAACAAAAACTTTGGTTCTAAAATTAGGTCGAAAAATAGTTACTAAAATTAGGGCGAAAATAGTTACTTAAAGAAAATGTCCAAAAATGTATCATTAACTCTCTGAATGTGTAAATGAATCTGACATGTGCTATGAACTAATGAGATATATGCTTGCTGTCTAACTTGTCAAGCATTCTTTTTTGGAAATCTTAAAATGTGAAGCCTTCTAAATCTGAATCTTTAAGGTGAGACCAAGTCAAAACATACCAAAAATCAGAATCAGATTTCTGTTTTCCATTGGTATTTCATAAGAGAAAGTAAGGTCTCTACTGTTGGATAGATTTGATTTAAAATTCTGATTTTGTGAATTATTGGTTATTATCTTAAGCAATTTATTCCATTTCTTGGAGCCCCGTGTGTGGTGAAAACTTAGAAATCAGAAGTAACACTTTTTATCTCAGCTCTTGTCCATGTTGTGACTATACTTCTCCCCGACCCTTTATTCCCACGTTCTTTCCAGTTTATTTTGTAATTACTGTTTCCTTTTAGAATGCAAAAATCTAGTGTTCCAATTTAGATTGTCTCAGATTTAGACCACCTTGTCTCCTAATGCCTGATAGAGCAGTTTAGTCCATACCCCATACAAGTAATTACAGGAAATGGATCCCTGCTGAACTTGGATGTGTTCCTTTAAGGAAATATGCTTGAATTTTGGGGTGTTAGCAGAAAATTATGTTGTTTGCACTTGTAAAATTGGCTGAAAACTTTTGTTCATTCTTCCCGCTTTTGTGAACTATTAATGTTTTTTTTCCCATTTATCAATCTTGTCTTTTCTCATTTCTGCTTTTAAGATAATTTTATTTTCTGAAAAATAATACTTTATTAGTTATGTTGCAAATATTTTCTTCCAGATTGCAGCTTAGAATTTCTTCACGATATAGTTGATAAATACATATTGTTTATTTTAACATAGTTGCATTTATAAACATTTTATTTTAAGAATAACATTGTGTCTTGTTGTAGAAATTCTACTATTTCCCCAAGGTGTTAGGTTTTCCTATGCATTCTTCTGCAATTATTAAACTTCACCTGCCACATATAACTCTTTAATCTATGAGTTTTTTAACTTTTGCCTTTGATGTGAGGCAGTGTTTAATTGTACCTAATGGTTTTTCTCTATTAGGTAATCATATTTAAAAATCTTTTAACTTGTTTGATTGGTGACTGACATTTACATCTCATAATTTTAAATTAAGCTCACATGAATAAATATTCGATCATGAAATTACTTTGTAGCATATTGCTTTTTACTTGCTAATCTCCCATTTAGAATGTTTTCATGAGTATTTATATGTGACACTGGCCTCAAATGTTTTCATTCCTTTTTAAACTCTTGTATTTCAGAATAAAATACATTCAAACATTTCACAAATTGTGAGTGTACAGCTCAGTTAATTTATACAAAGTGAACACAGACATGTATTTTTGGTCAAGAAACAGAACACTATGAGCATCCCAGAAGCTTTCCTTGTGACTCCTTGAAGTCATTCTCTTCAGAGGTATTTAGGGTTCGATTTGTATCACCAGAGAGTCATTTTGCATATGTAAAAACTTTAAATAATAGAATATTGCAGTATTTGATTTCTAGTTTTATTTCATTGTAATTAGAAAATATATTTTGTGTGACTTCAATATTTTAAAATGTATCAAGTCTTGTTTCATGGTTTAACATATGGTCTATCCTGGAGAATGTTCCATACACACTTAAAAAGAATATGTATTCTGTTGCTGAGTGGAGAGTCTATATAGATATACATGGATATATATCCATATATATATATATATATATATATATATATATATAGATGTATAATATATATATAATACATATATATGTATATATATATGTATATATCCATGTGTATCTGTTAGACTTATTTGGTTTATAACATTGTTCAAGTCTTCTATTTCCATATTTATCTTCTGTCCGGTTTATCGATCCATTACTGAAAGTGGTATACAAGTCTCCAACTATTATCGTAGAACTATTTCTACCTTCAAGTCTGTGTTTGCTACATATATTTTGGTGCTATGATGGTTAGTGAATATAGGTTTAAAATTGTTATATCTTCTTAATGAATTGACATTTTTGTAACCGCACATGAACTTCATTTCCTTAGCATGCATCCTGCTTTAATCAAAGCTTGCTTTGTTTAGCCAGATAGAACTATGACTCACCTGCATTCTTTCCCCAGATCCTCCTACTTGTTTATATACTGTATGTCCACTCCTTTTAATCATTAAGCTCTTAGGACATTAGGTTCTGGTCAGAGTCAAACTCCCTTAAGAATAAAGCTTCAGGTCTATCAACCATAATGAAGATACAATAACCAGACCTCAAACTAGAATAAGATTTTAGTCAAACAAAGGTAACACGTTGTCTCAGTTACATTTCAGCTAAAGACTCATGAAAGCAGAATGGCCCCACAAACCGCATCCCCTGGAAACCTGACAGAACAATGCCGTGACTGACACCCAGACCAGAAGGCATGATCAATTGCTCCCTGCCAGAGCCCCACCCAATCAGTAGAGCTCACAAGCCCAACTCCCATAGCAACCATGATTAATGATTGTTCCCTTCTATAACCGAGCCCCTAGAGGCCAGCAGACAGCCAGGTTTTTCAAAGCACTGGCTCACCTGTGTCTCCAAGCTTGGTGCCATCTCCTTAAATAAACCTTTACTTTCTTTGCAGCAAAAGCCTGCTCATGTCTTTCTTTTTTGCCTTGAATGTCCATAGGCAAGAGAACCCTTTGAGTCTACAGTTACACTTTCGCCAATATATAATATTTTTATTTTTCTCTTGTTTCAATTTTTGGCTTAGAGAGTCATTTGTCAGATATCACTATAGCTACCCCAGCTGTCTTTGGTTACTACTAGTATGTAATATCTTTTTCCATCCTTTAGCTTTCAACCTATTCCTGTCTTGGTATCTAAAGTGAGTCTTGTAGTTGTATCTTTCTTTTTAAATCTGACTATTTCTAAATTCTGAATGGAGAGTTTAATACTTTTATATTTCAAATTACTGATAAGGATTTTTTTCTGTCATTTTGCTATTTGTTTTCTGTATAACTTTTAACTATAGCTTTTATAAATTTTTTTGTCCCTCATTCTTCCTTTATTGTCTTATTTTGTGTTTAGTTGATTTTTTTTTTAATAGTGAACCATTTTGATTCCCTTCTTATTCTTTTTGTATAAATCTGCAAATATTATCTTTATGGTTGGCATGCACATTGTATTTGACATCACAATCTAGTTTAAATTGATACCAACTTTTCAATAGAGTACAAATAATCTACTAAACAACTCTAGCCCCACCCCCTTTATATTGTTGTAGTCATAAATTATATCTTTATACATTTTGTGCCCAATAACATAGAATTATAATTAGTTTTATGCATTTCTCTTTTAAATCACTCGGAATAAAAATGTTGATTTACAAATCAAATATACAACAATGTACTGTGAGCAGCGACCAACAACTGGTGACCAACTGCTTCAGTGGGGGTGGGGGAGAGCACAAGCTCATAATAACAGCATGGGCCAGGGAACTGTGTCCTTCCTACACAACTAGACTGTGAATCGGCTTGAAGTGGAGTGGGGGGGGGAAGCGGAAGAAGGGAGAAAAATACAGTAATAATGGCTTTTATATTCGCCCACACATTTATCTTTACTGGATATATTTATTTCTTCATATGACTTGAAGTGACGGTCTAGTGTCCTTCTATTTCGGCCTGAAAGACTCCATTTTCTCTCTGTAGGAAAAGGTTTGTTAATAGTAATTCCATCAATATTTGTTTACCTGAAGTATTCTAAATTCTCCCTGGTTTTTGAAGTACAGTTTGCTGGATATAAAGTTCTTGTTTCTGTTCTTCTTTTAGCACTTTAAGTATTATATTCTAGTGCCTTTAGCCTCCATGATTTCTGATAAAAAATAGACTGTTAATCTTATTGATGATCCTTTGCATGTGGTAAATTCCTTCTCTCTTGATGCTTTTGAGATTCTCAGTTTTTGCTTTTCCATGTTGAGTTATAATGTGTCTTGGTATGAGCCTCCATGTTGATCTTACTTGGAGTTCACTGAGCTTTTTCAGTTTGTACACTCATTTTTTTTCAAATTTGATAATTTTTTTAGCCATTAGTGTTCAAATATGTTTTGTGCTATTTTCTATCTCTTCTTCTGAAAATCCCATTATGGATATGTAGGCCTATTTAACGGTATCTCATCATACTTAGTCTCTATTCACGTTTCATAATTCTTTAACTCTTTGTTTTTCAGACTCAATAATTTCAATTTTCTAACTTTGAATTCTCTGTTTAATATTCAGCAATAAAAATACTAAAAAATCTGCAAAAAAGAGAAAACATTGATATATACAACAACTTGGATGAATCTGAAGAAATTTATACTTCGTGTAAAAAGCCAATCTCAAAAGAACGCATACTGCATGATCTGATTTACTTAACATTTGTGAAATAACATATTTATAGAGATGAATAATAGATTACCAGATTACTGGTTGCCAGATTAGTAATTTGGGGGGAAGGAGGGGTGTGGTTATAAAGAGGTAACATGAAACTACACATATGATAAAACTGCATAGAGCTGCACACACACACACACACACACACACACACACACACACACACAGAGTGAGAGAGAGAGAGACAGAGACAGAGACAGACAGAGACAGAGAGATATGAGTGCATTTATAGCTGGTACATTTTAATAAATTCTGTGGATTGTATCAATGTCATTTTCTTGATTGTGACATTGTGCTATAGTTATACAATAAATTAACAGAGGGGGAAGCTGGGTGAAGAGTGCAAAGAAAATGTGTATATTTCTTTGCCGTATCCTGTCAATATATATTTATTTCAAAGTAAAAGTTAAAAAAATTAAAAAGCACTACTTTGAACTCTTTATTTTATTTGTTTTAACAGAATACAATGTGGAAATAAAGTGTTCTGTAAAATTTCTTAAATGCACTAGCTGTTAAAAATTGTCAGTTCTATCTGGCTAATGTTATGAAATTATTATTTGTACAAAAAAAAAGCAGAGAGATGGAATTTTTATTTTACTGTTTTCTTCAAGAAACTACTTTGTTATACTGTTCTTAAAACACTGATCACAAAACAAAAGAGAAAAATAAATTGGAAATTTATATTGAATTAATCATCAATTCATATTATGAATATATCCAGTCAAGCAAGAGTGGATCACACTCTAATTCCTAATGGGCCTAATTAATTAAAACTCTTATTGTTTTTGTGAGAAACACTACGTACACATAAATTGTTAGTTAAAGGAAAATAGAAAGTTTTATTATAAGGAACTAACTCATATGATTATGGAGGCTGACAAGTCCCAAGATCTGCAAGGTCAATCAGTAAGGTAAAGACCCAAAAGAGCTAATGGTATATTTCCAGTCCAAAGGCTATCGGGACCAAAACCCAGGAAGAGCCAATATTTCAGTTTGAGTTTGAAGAAACAGAAGAAAAAGTCCTGGTTTAAATGTAGTCAGGCAGGAGGAATTCCTTCTTACTCAGAGGAGGCTAAACTTGTTTGTTGTATTTGGGCTTTCCACTGATTGAATGAGGCTTTCTCAGAGTAGGGAGGGTAATCTGCTTTACTCAATCTGTGATTTAGAAGTTTATCTCATGAAAAAACACCCTCACAGAAACACTTAGTATAATAGTTGATTAAACATGTGGGCACTCTGTGGCCCAGGCAATTTGACACATAAAATTAACCATCAATCACAAAAGACCACAAATAATAAAAGCAATACTGAGCAAAAAGAACAAAGTTGGAGGCATCATACTACCTGATCTCAAAATATACTACAAAACTATAGTAATCTAAATAACATGGTACTAGTATAAAAATGGGCATGTTGAAATAGGAAGCCCAAAAACAAATCCATGTATTTATGGTCAATTTATCTTTATCAAGAATGCCAAGAACACACAAGTCTCTTCAATAAATGGTGCTGGGAAAACTAGTTATCTAAATGTAGATGAATGAAATCGGAACCTTATTTCACATCATATACAGAAATCAATTCAAAATGGATTAAAGATTTAAATGTAAGACCCAAAAATGTAAGCAGACTAGAAGAAAACAGGAAAAACCTTCTTGACATTGGTGTTGGCAATGATTTTTTTAGTCATGATACTGAAAGTATAAGCAACAAAAGCAAAAATAGAGAACTGAGATTCCATCAAGCTAAAAACTTCACAGTAAAGAAAATGATCAGTAAAATGAAAAGGCAACCTATGGAACGAGAGAAAATATTTGTAAACTATCTATCCAATAAGGGGTTAATATAAGAAACTCATGCAATGCAACAGCAAAAAAAAAAAAGAAAAAGAAAAAAAAGACAAATAATCCAATTAGAAAATCATCAAATGACTTGAATAGACATTTCTCAAAAGAAAACAATAGATAACGTTTAGTAGACGTTTTTCAGAACAATGCAAATGGCCAACAGGTACATGAAGAAGTGCTCAACATCACTAATCATCAGGAAATGCAAATCAAAACTGCAATGAGATATCATCTTATACCTGATATGATGACTACTATCAAAAAGACAAAAGGTAACTTATATTTATAATAATTTTAATAATAGTAAAAGTATTAGTATCAGATACTGTGCTCCATGTGTGCCTTTATAACACTAGTCCTCAGAATAATCCAAGAAAATATAATTTGTCCAATTTGAAATTCAAGTAATATTTTAAATATTCAAATGTTATGAATGGCAATGCAATTAAATATTAAGGCACTAAGATCCAGCTTAAAAATAACTAAATATGACGTGACAGTGGTTAATAAAATTACATAGATTTCATGTATACAATTCTGTAATACATTATCTATATATCACATTACGTGTTCACCACCCAGAGTTAGTTCTCCTTCCATCACCATGTATTTCAGCTATTTTTCATATTTATTTAAAATTTTATTTTTCTTTAGGTTTAATCTATATTTTTCTTGCTTTTAAATTGGATTCCTACTTGATTAATATCTTAGCCTATTTGCTTTTCAAATGTAATCTTAGGAGCAATAAATTTTTCTTTCTTGTGAAAGTTTTTAAATGTATAAATATTACTGTAAATACCACGTGGGCTATACCCCACTTTCTACGTCAGTAGTATTTTCATTATCTTCAGTTTTAGGTAATTTTGCATTTTCATTAACATGGAAATAGTATATATTAGGATTTATTTCTCCTATATTATTTTATATTTCCATGTTATTTATTGTTCTCCCTTCTGTTTTACATAGATTACATGTCTATTACATGTTTATCTTAGCATATTGGAAGTTATAAACACTCTATTTGTACATTTTAAGGGGCTATTATTTAAATTATCATATCTATTTCACTAAAAGTTTGAAGTGAGTAAATATTTCCACCCTCTTTTCAAGTAATAAATTACCTCAAAATATCACATCTAAAAATTTATCTTTCCTGTCTCTTACTAACATATATTATTGTCCACTCTTCTGATTTTATCTTATAGTTATCGCTAACGGGAACAATTCAGTTTTATAGTGTCAACATTTATTTAGATTTGCACACACACTTAAGATTTTCTTGGTCACAGATCACTCATTTTCAATCTTTTTTCATGGGATTGTTTTCTTTCTGAATTACACATAAAAATATATATTAAAAAGAATTAATGGATGACACAGTCAGTGTGTTTTTGTGTTTTTAAATGCTCTTGTTTTACTATCATTCTGAAGTGACAATAAATATAATTAACTCATCTTGAATCCAATCTAGATTGAATTATGTGCCAGCAATGTTTTACATTTTCATAAAGCAAATTAGACATATAAATAAATATATATACCTCATATCTAATTTTAATATAATTTTCAACCTAAAACTACTTTTTACCATAATTTTAGAGAAAAGATCTGTGCATTTTACAGTGGCTTGCTTATTGGCACCTAATGTTGTAGAGAATTGTTTGGTAAACAGACTGAATATTTATTTGCAATGATTGGTATAGAAGTTGTATTTAAACACTTGTCAGTGGCAGTGGAGGGTATTTAGTATTAAGAATGCAAATGAAAGACATAGATTTGAAGAAGCTAGAGAGGAAACAATGTGGTTCCTGACATTTTAGACTTAGACTTATTATTAGCTTCTATTTTTCCACATAACTGAGTTTTAGAAGTTACACAAGTAATTGTGCTACAGAAGTTTTTGTGAATGACCAGGTACATTGATTTTAAAGTGTTAATGAATGAAGAATTAAAATAAAATATGTGTTTACGGAAATATAAACAGAATTCCATATGAGTCTGGCATTATACAATTCCAGGTTACTCACTCGGCATTCATAAACTATTTTGTTTGAGCATTTGGGGTCAATTGCTATCATTTAATAGACACAAGACATTTCCTTTTTTTGTATATGATCTATTTTGAATTTAGTTTTTTTTTTGAATAATTCTCCAGATAACAGTGCTACTTCAATATTTTTGTCAATCAGATCTTTACAATTTAACCCATAGTTTTACCAATTTGTACTGCTATTTTGGTGATCATAATTTTTAAAACAATAACTTTAGTTGCTCAATATTTATTTTTTATTAGTGAATTTATAGACAATTACCAATTAAGTTCACAAATTAGCTGCAATGGTGTTACTAACCTTCTATGATATCAGAGGAATTATTCATTATGAATTTCTACCAACTAGACAAACAGTTCACCAAACTTACTATTTGGAAGTGCTAAAAAGACTCTGTGAAAAAGTTACACTACCTGAACTTTTCGCCAATTCATGGCTCTTGCATCACAACAATGCACCAACTCACATGGCACTGTCTGTGAGGGAGTTTTTAGTCAGTAAACAAATAACTATATTGGAACACGCTCCCTATTCACAGATCTGGCCTTCAATGACTTCATTATTAACCCAAAGATAAAGGAAATATTGGAAGGAAAACATTTTGATGATATTCAGGACATCAAGAGTAATATGACGACAGCTCTGATGAACGTTCTAGAAAAAAAATTCCAAAATTGCTTTTAAGGGTGGACTAGGCACTGGAATCATTGCTTAACTTCCCAAGGGGCGTACCTCGAAGGTGACCGTAGTCATATTCAGCAATGAGGTATGTAGCACTTTTTCTAGGATGAGTTCACAAACTTTATTATAATAGCTCATATTCTTAGCATTTACCTCCAACCACCATCATATATACCCAGAAGCAATTTAAAGACTTGAGCCAATTTTGACTTTAACTCTCTGAGAGTCAATTCATTCATTACTACTAAGAAAATGCCTACTTTGTATATTTAAATCATTTCAGTGAGCTGACATTTGTTCACCTTCCCCTGCTTTTATACTCACTAATTTACAGTGGACTAATTTTTATTGTATCACTTGTAAGCCTTCCTGGGATCCCCAAACCTCTAAGATGTCTGTGGCAGATGGTTTTGTGCCTAGAATAATATTTGTGAGAAAAAATTAGCTAATTATGAAAAGCTCAAATAAATTTTGATTATTTAACCAACCTACAAATATTGACCCTCTCTGGGATAAAAGGCTCACTGATCTCAAAGAGCATAAGACACAGTAAAGACACAGATGAGTGCTCCACACATGATATAAACCAAAGTAACGAAATATGGTAAAGGTCTGGCAGGTCCAAGCACTGGTATCTGAGAAAAGTGTGGGTGCTTCCAGGGTATGCTTCCAAGATAGAGTAAATTGCAGTAAATCATTATATTAAATGTTATCATTGCTTCTATGGTTGATAATGGCTAGAAATTGATAAGGGAGATCTGCAGTACTATTGTATAGCTTCTTCTATTCTGTAATTGTTCCAAGAAATGAGCATATACTTTTGTGTTGTAGCAGCATATTTTCTACACGAACACTTAAGAAGCAATAGCTCCTTAAGAAAAATAAATAAATTCCCAACTTTGGTGTTCTTTGGTCAAGAAACTGGATATGTGTCAATGGGGAGAGGCTTTTGTGTATTCCATTTCCCTAGGCTTGGACAAAGTGTTTGAACCAATTTTACTCTAAAGCTCCATTTTAGAGTAAGGCTTACAACTATTGAAGGAAACACAGTCTTGTTAGAGAATGGGGGGAAATCATACCTAGAATCTAAAGTGCAAATCAATAGGGACTGCCAAGGTATCTGGAGAGAGGGTATGAATAGAAATCAGGAGATACTGACGGGCAAGGGCATGAAAAGAAGTCTGGAGCCCTGGGCGGCAGTTTTATGCAGTGTGAAATTGTGCTGGGCCTTAATTCAATGTCTAGGGAGAGATAACCAAACCCCTTAAAATATGCTTTAAGGTTCATATATTGCAAAATAGCATATAAAGAAAGGCAGAGAGATAAAACTTCATGATTCTAGTTTTATAGTATATAAGCTAAAGCTGGAGGTTGCATGCCTTTACCTTCTCTGTCATCTTCGTCATTCCTCCTCCTCTTTTTGCTCCTCATCTTTTTTTTCTTCTATGCTTCCTCCTCCCTTTTCTTCTTCTTTAATGAATATAATCATTAATGAAACAAAAACAGGCTCTGAAAAGACCTTATGCCAAACATAGTGTGCTAAAAATACTTAGTAACTTTGTTATTACACTTCAAGTGTCTAATCTAAAACGAATGACTCAAGAGAAAATAAATTACTAGGTTAATCAGATAAACTTAAGTTAATCAGATAAAATTAAGTTTCTCAGATAAACAGTAGTCTATTTTCTGATCAAATAGAAAGAACCAAATTCTAGCTGGCAGGCTCATAAAGTGTTAAACACATAAAGAAACGGATTTTAATCTAGTGTGAGAGATGCATCCAATTTTTTTTTTTTATTTTTACATTTTGAAAATGTCATGCTGCTTTAGATAATTTAATAAAATCCAAATGGAAATTCTTCCAAGAGGGGTAAATACCATTTCTTTTATCAGGTGCCAATTTTTGTTTGATGATAAACAAAATGGAAGGCATCTGCTTTAAAATTGTTGGCACAAGAAAAAACAAATCTTTTTCTTTCAAGTTATACTCATTCACCTACAACTAGAAGTCAATGTTTAGTGAATTTTAATAAAACTGATTTTCAAGAATAAATTAGGTTATTGTTTTGTTCAAACACATAGTACATGACAGACACGCTTCTAAACCGGCAGATATCAGAGGGAAAAAGAAAGATAGAAGCTATTCCTTCCTTCATTGGAGCTTCTAATTTGGCTGGAATGAAGGTAGACAATATTCAAGTAAACAAATAAGTAAATAAGATAATTTCAGTTTGATATATGTTATGAGGAAATTAAAATTGAATGCGAGGAATTGAGGACAAACTTAAAGGTTTGGAGGGGGAAATGTGTGGACTTTCCTACACCTGAGTCCTACCATTACCTCAGAAGTGGATGAGTATGTATGATTACCTGGTAGTCTCTTAAGAGTGACTGGGGAGAAGGTGTGTGAGATGTTACACAGGGAAGACCAATTTGCTTTAAATTCATCACAATGGTAAATTTCCTACAGCAAGTATTTTCAAATTGGTCATGTAATTTCAAATGTGGATATGCAAGCAGGGGAAATTCAGGGGACTGTTTGTTTTGTTTTGTCAATAAGACAAGAGAATTTTTCTGTATTTGCATCTTCTTCATTAGAATGATGGATTTGTTATTCTAAACAGAGTATCCAGGAATAGACAAAAGGTGGTGAATGGTGATAGTAAAAACAAAAATTGGCTGAAGACTAGAATTTTATGTTTTGGCCAGTTCAAATAAGTGTTGGATTCCTGGTATACAGTCTTTTATCTGAAATCCTTGGGATGAAATGCCTTTTACAATTCAGCATGCTATAGATTTAAGTAAGTTAACACAGTATTTGTTGTGTAGCATCTCCAATAGAGATTGAGGAAGGACTTGATAATCGAAGATAATTATTTTTCTGCATCTAAAGCTATGCATTGTCACATCAAGTGAAAGAAATGATGCCTAGAAAGTGAGATGAATAAAGTCAATCAGGTCAGGTTTTACCAGAAAGTAAGTTTTAGCACAAAACTTATGAAAATATACGTTTTGCTTGTGCAATTGTAGTATTTTGAAATTGCAGCTAAGAGATTTTGAAATTGCATTAACTTGAATGAGCAAGATATATAGGAGGGAGTTTTAAATTGTGAAATACTTCAATTAGATATTTCACAAATGGTGTATTATGATAACTGGTCTATAAGTATAGCCATAAGATTGAGGATTGAGGAGAGGTAGAAAACAAATAATAATTTAGTTGATAAGCTAAACAAATTTAGAGACCAAAATTTTGAACAATTTGTCCATATGGATATTGATGCCATGGTGGTGTAGGGATGAAGAGAAATTTTATAAACCAAGATTCAAAAACCTCATAAATACGAAAACTGGCTCGGATGTTGATAAATGGCAGAAATTAGAAGCCAAAAATCCCTCTATTTTTGGTCAAATATTCTTTTGGTCTATAAAATTGATTCTTGTGTTATCTTTTAGTCCTTGGGAAAAATGACTGAGTCTTCCATCACATAATCAAAACATGAAAAAGAAAATAGTAAATTATATGTTTGTTTAGTGATTTCAATAAGTCTCTTAAAACTCCATTCTTCCCTTTCTGAGAAAATAAAAAAAGTCATAAACTTCGATGGAAGAGGTCAAGATTTGAAATTAGAATTTGGAGGTTGTGTCTTTCATGCTTTCCTTTAGTAATGGCAGTTCCTCTTTTCTCTCTTAAAGAAGAGAACAAAAGTTTTTCATTTAAAGCTTATGCCATTCAGATTGAGTTCATACCGCTTTTCAAGAAATTATAAACTAATATAACATGAAATTTCAGATCATAAAATTACATACAAGATGCAATGTCAACCATATAATTTCAAAGACAGAGCAGTCATGAGGTGAAGAAATAATATGTATATCCAACAGACTAGTTTCCCATTCTCATACTTACCTCTTTAGGAAATACTAATATATGAGTTTTTAGGTGATATATGGCAAAATTGATTACATATAAGGTAGTTATTTTCATAATGAAACATATCCATTTTTTTATAGCAATAGCTTGGGTAACATATTCCAGGCAACTATGCACCGCCCCCATCTATGGATTATAGGTTTGTCATAATTCTAGCCAAAACAAGTGCATTCTGTCAGTAAATACCATCAGTACATTAAACATCTGTCATCAGTTAAATATCTGTCATTAGCATAATTTCAAACAGATTTGACCAGAATGGATTGTAGATCTTTGGGTAATTCTTTTCTCAATACGACTCTCTGACTTCTGTCAATATATCCTTGACAAATATATCTCAGGTGTCTTTTTATAATTGCCTTAAAACAGTTTATGCAGTATTTCATTCAAAAGAATAAGCTTCTTTACAGCCTAATGACCATCTGGATTTGAAACATGAAAAGGGGTCATGAATTATTGTTACTAAGCATGCCAATAGCGATTGTATTCCTTTTGAGGTCTATTAACATTGTATTTTAAGCTCAATTACTCTTTTTTGTCATCTATAGTCATTTGAATATCTGTAAGATGGTGATAGGGTATGCAATCTTTCTAAAGCCATTTAAACATTTTTTTTTTCTGGCCAATAATTCTCCATAGATATTATATTAATGAGAGGCTTCACATCAGCTTCCAGAAATATTTTCTCATCCTGTGCGTCATTGTCTATATAAATTTAATTTCCATTTAATTCTAGCAATTAACTTATAACCCTTTTGTTTTAATGCATACATGTAGGAAAATGATGGAAGTGTTATTTCACACACCATGAATCAATTAAAATTATAGTATCGTTCTTATTTCTTCCCAATAGATACAACCTTTGACGACTAACTACGTATACCCAGTGACTGGTTGGAGACTAGAGGCCATTGATCAATAATTATAGATTATAGTAGTTCGTGAATATAACCATATTCCAGATATCTAGCAAATGATTTTGTGGACACTGACTTTCAGGTGGCATGTTTAACACTTCATCAACCCCTGTTATAACAGCATGGTGTTGTTCCTTTCTCTGCCCAATTACAACTGGTTGCTCTATGGGGAAATCAAATTCCCTTTTTAATCTGTGTTGCCCGTTCCACTTGAATATAAAGACTACATTGTTCAGAGATGCCCTGCCCTAACTGAGCCTTACTGTAGTGTTCCCATAAATAACCACCCCTTTTCCCTACTTAGCAATTCTGACCTTTAAAGGCAATTTGTTATGGGCTATTTAAAATATCAATAGTACTTCCTGGGTGAGGGTTTAAGTACATTTCTGGGGTTGTTGATGGGTATAATGTTCTATTACAGTAATCCAATTAGTCCATTTTCTCAACCTAAGTCGTTGTACATAACACTTGCCCCAAGTTTTGTAAGACTAATTGACCTAATTCTTCGCATCAAGCCCTAGAACCCCCATTAGAGAGTGGAAGAACAGATTTTGACCTCTCAATCAAATTGTCTCCGATACTACGGTTTTCATTTGGGGGTGGGGGGGCCGGTTATCCTCTGTTCAAGTATTTCCATTCTAAATTACGATCCTTTTAATTTGGTTTTGGTTTCTGTGGATTATGATAGGAAAAAAAAAATTCCTGTTGGTTTAAAATGTGGGGGTGGTGTCAGAGTGGCTCTTCTACCCCACAAATTTTATTATTGGACTTTCAATTCCTCAGTAGAAATCTTGTGAATTTCCTTTTTTTCCATGCCTTTCTTCAAATGGCATGAGTCTTATCTGTATCAATCAGTCCCATGATAGTAACTGAACTATCAGGTCAGTTACTACTTCCTAACTTTTCTCTCTTCATTCCTACAACAAAGGTGCATAAAACTCTTAAGTCTGGAGAATCCTTATCACAGCGTTTATTACAGTCAACATCAATTACATTGACATAGATGTGTCCGTGTGATCATAATAAAGACTGCCTAAGATCATCTATTCTTTGGAAGGTATATTTTATCTGTAGGTTGGTAAGGGTATATGGCTCTCTGAAAATAAGTTTGCAAAATCCTTACATTTGCTTAACATAGCCCATCAGTTGTTATTCCACAAGAAAGTGTATGTTCTTAAAATTTTTCAGCTTCTTGAAGTTCAGTTCTCAAGCAAATAATTCATTAGCAGTATCTAGAATTATCAGTGCTTTATTATGATCATTAATTCTAAAAATTTATGTCAATATATGATGACCAGGCTTCTGAAAATATTCCTCTGGAAAACGTCTTAATTCTTTAGTTGAATAGTTTCAAGATTCAACATACACATACCCTGGTCTTCAATTACCCATATACTTTTTAAAAAAATAGCCAATGACCACAATTGAAAAGACTTCTTGAATGAATATAACCTCTGTTCAGGTGGACAAGCAAGAATGAGGTTTTTCAGTGATCAGAAAACTAATTTTATTGCTTTTCTTCCACTCCTCTTTCTCCTCTTTTAGGGGTCTAGTTTTTACCAATTGTACCAACAGCCTCTAGAGAATACGTTTTCACAAATATCCCTCTCGTCAAGTGCTGCATATCCATCCACTTATCAGTTCCCTTAGATTTATTAATATTTCCTCCCAATTCCATTGATAAGATTTGTTCTCCATAATTTGCCCCACAGCTTTTATTGGTTCTACCAAAGATAAGAAGGCAGCCATCTTAGCATCAAGTTATTCTGTTTTTCCATTCCCTCCTTTTTTGTGCTCTAAAAAAGTGCTTTAGCTGTTATAGTTCATGGGTCTGAAAGTCAGTCTTGGGCACAGTGCTAGCCTGAAATAACACAAAAGTCAAACTGTCAAATCTAATTCACAGAAGTCAGTGTCAAACTTAACCTGTTTTTCTTTTCCCTCCCAAGTAATACAGATACAACAGCAAAGTGGGAAGAGGTTCAGGACCAGTACCAACAGATTGAAAGGGCTTTCATACATAAATAGAAAATTGTACAGAAATTGATCTTATGAAGTAAACTAATCTAAGGACAAATTTACTAAACAGAAGGCTAGAATGTTAATCAAATTTTTCTGACCCATGACATTTTTATCACATGATATGAAGAAATTAAAGATAAAAGTGAACCAATAGGAAAGAAGAGTCAATATATCAAAACTATTTAAAAACTTAATTTTTAATATTGAAAACCAGACATATTTTTAAATGTTAAGCTGAATATAACTTGAAAGTGTTCAAATGTTCTCATAAATAAATAATCCACATTTTTTTCATAATTATACAGAAAACAAAATTTCATAGTATATGTGACTTGAAGCTTTGAATGATAAGAACAGCAATTCAATAACTATTCTCTCTGAAGTTGAGATGACACCACAAGAATCACACTAACACATAATTTTGTACAATTAGTGAGGGATGTTTATTTTACATACCCTCAATTCTATGCATGCTAAGCTCATTTTGAAATTTTTTACCAAACTCATATAGATGTGAAGAATGTTCAATCTATATTTTATTTCTTCTGGCCACATAAATCGTTTAAAATTTAAAAAAAAAAATAAAAAGGAAAAAAAAAAAAGCAATCATTGTGATTCTACACTGCACTCAAAAACCCACAGATGCCAAATTAATCTGCAGGATCCATTTTCAGTTTATTCATGGTTATAGAACCTCCTTCTGTTTTGAAAATTCTTAGCTAGCATAAGCAGTTAGTGGAAAAGGACTATATGGATGGAAAAATTCATTTATGGATCTTTTGTTGGTATATAGATCCAGCATTCTCCAGGGAAAGTCACAAATCCCCGTAATGTCCCTCTGTGTACAATTTTGTATTTGATGTTCAGATTTAACTGACAGATGTGTAAAACCACAAATAGTCGAATGACTCCCTACTGACTTTGCAGCTGTATTATAGAAGCTGGAGTGTGAATTACTGCAGGAATGGTCAGTGAGAAGCTACACATCACCCATATCCATGAGTAAGGCATTCATTTGTAAATATGAGCTTGGATTCACACACATAAAACAACTTTTTTCATGAAATGTAATATTTAAGATATAATCTTCAGCTTAGGAAACTGGTCATAAACGTTTTAGTGGTTATGCTATGATTATTATGGAATAGAACTGACAGCATAAAATTAACATAAATATGCTTTTTTATTGCTTTTAGATTTTATTTTCTTAATTGCTTATGCTGCTTTTTTATATTCATTTGAAATTAAATGGTATATGACTTTTGTTTGAGTTATACAAATAATTCATTTTGTGTATGTTGTTAAATTCTTGTTTATTCAAAACTGCAAATCACCAACAATAACTGAAATTAATCCAGAATTATTTGGCTGATAACCTTCATAATTTGCCTTATGACTTATGTGAACTTTGGAAAATTTGCATGTCTGTTGTTCTTTCTATCCTTTGGGGTGCATCTGTGATTTGCAAATGGATTCTTTCCCCCATTGTGTTTATTTTTGGGGAACAAAAAGTAGAGGCAATGACACTTTCTCCTGGTACTTCGTGAGGTAAATTAGGTAGAGTCTATTTCTTGCTTTACCAACAGTATTTTGTACTCCAACAGCATTCCATAAAAAGGAGTTGAAAAGAAAGTTAGACAAAAACAGACTCTCCCCCACTCTACATGTCTCAAGAAGGCAGAGGTTTTTACCTTTTATAGTTCAAGGAATGTCCAGATAGCCAAAATGATGTTTCTGCCAATATTCTTTAACCTACTTTTCAATAAAACCATGAGGTCTGTAAACTGTGCTGGAGACTGCTAGTTGTCTAAAATTCTTTTCTTCCTCCTTCTGCCAACTTTTGCCCTTCTTCGTTTATCTGAGAGAGAAATAATCTTCTATTTTGTTAAAACTTACTTTGGACTTCACTATTTCTTGCATCCAAGTTTAAGTCTAAGTCAATTTCTAAGCCTGCAGCCATCTTTTGGGAAAGCAACATATGAAGGAAGCCTGGCTTTCAGTTTCATAAAGTTGCTTCCTGCGACCAAAAGATACTTGGGGACTAGCTGTGTAGACTTCATTTTGCCCTCAAAATGGTCTGCAAATGGTTATAATAGAATCTACTTAAAATAAAGAACACACAGCTACATTAGAGGGGACTGTGAAATGACCAGTACCAACCACAAAAAGTATCCCAAAGTAATGCAAGTAACATAAAAATATGCCATATTTGAAAACAGATTATTGTACTTTAAATTCCCCAAAACATTAAAGTGCAAAAGTTTGCTTTCATTAATATTATATCTTTATTTGACTGAGATTGACTCTGAATTTCTTCTGCAATAGTTGCATTTAGGCTTAGTTCTCATGAAAAGGAAATCACCCCTTTGCTATATCCAAAATGTAAACTGATGCATTCCCATTTTTGTTATTTGTTGCAACACTTTTTAATGCAATTGGAAACATGCTGGCTATCACTGTGTTAACAATACTAGAGAAATTTAGAAAATCTCAAGCATGGTTTTACTCCATGTAATGATTATTCAAAATACAGCATTCTTATACCATGCAAGTAGTAGAAGTTATACTCTTCTCTTGTTACCAGGCTGCTAGACCCTTTAGCAGAGCCTAATGTTCTCCTCAAGGAAGGAGAGCAAATAGTATGCAAGTTAGTATATGTAGATAATTAGAATGTTAAAAACGATGCTATTCATAATAATAATTAAATCTGGAACAGCAGGTGGAAACAAAGACTGTCCTAGACAAACTGGGATATATGGTCACCCTAAGTTTGTACTTGCCCTCTGAAACAAATCTGGGACATTAAACTCAGTCAGTCACTCATTCATCTAGTAATGATTTCAGTGCTGACTGTGTGCTTTGAATATCTCTTCTAGGGATAAAATAATGAACAAGCCAGACAAGATAAGTATGTTCATAATTTTTCATAATGGTGTGGGGAGAAAAGAAATAATATGCAACAGTTAAAAAGAATTTTAGGCAATGGTCAGGTGCATCAACAAAGGAATACAAGTTTACATTGATAGAGAGAATGAATATGGAAAGGTAGACAGGAAAACTGCCATTTAAGCTAAAGTCTGCATGATGAGAAGGAGCCAGTCAAATGGAAATATTTGGAAAAAAAAAAAAAGTAGTCATATGGTAGAGCAAACACAAATTTATTGAGAGAGGAATTAGCTTTCTCTGTTCAAAGAACATACAAACTTGGAAAAATTTTTTAAAAATCAGGTAAATCTACCAAAGTGAATTTACTTCAGGCTTTTGGTTTATAAATTCAATATATTGACTACTCTCCCACTCAAAATAAATTGCAATACAGTAAACACATGGAAAAATGAACAAGTACATAAAAGCCCTGAACACAACATGTATTAACAGTTGGACAAAGACTTTGATGAATGTATAAAGGACAGAAAGTAGATGTTTGCATGCTGAGAGTCCCTAGTAGAAATTGATATTGTTCTCTGATTAGCTCATGTAGTGACCAAAATTAAAGTTCCTAAGTAGGAAAGGTAGAAAAATTTTAGTACAGAACAAACATCAGGCACATCTGTCCCAGAGTCAATAACAGAAAAATATCAACAATGTAGACAACTGATTCAAGTTCTTTAAAGGAACAAGTTATTTTACACAGTGAAAATATCAGTGAAGGAGCAAGACACACAGGCTTCAATAGGTCCTACTGGAAATGAAATCACCTAATCACAGTAGTGGTCTATGATGGCATTTCAAAAATCTTTGCAGCTTTCTCTTAAAAAAAATAATAATCTATATCTATATCTATATCTATCTATCTATCTATCTATCTATCTATCTATCTATCTATCTATCAATCATCTATCTGTCATCTATCTATATCATCTGTCTTCCAACTCTCCTGAATTCTCCCTCTGGCTATGATCCTGACCAGCAGATGTAAATGCAGGTCTTGCCCTCCTCCACAATCTGAACTTAGAGTGTTCCTATGAAATCTTCCATAAACTGAAAAAGCAATTACCTTAGGACACATCTTGCTAAAGGATGCACAGAATGAATTGACATAAAGCACAGATGCTCACAGATACAGTTCAAAGCTATGGAAGCTTTATGCTGAGATGCTGAGTGTAGTTCTCTGAGAAGGAGCTTGACGGTGATACTCTCAGTGTCCATCTTACTCTCTAAGGGCTCCCTGCAAAACATGCTGAACGCTACTTTTACTTTTCATCATTTTTTCGCATAAGCAAAAAACCTCTTCAGATTTATTTTGGTTAGTGCAAACAGGTACTAATCTAGGTCTTTTGTAAAAGTGGTGTGAAGCAAACTTTCTAAAAGCAGAGGATACCTGTAACTGCTAATGACACCATTCACCAACTAATGGATAATAGGGAGGATGAATTAGAGCTCAAGATATTCTGTCATCAGTTTCCTGGGTATGACATTTACCTAAAGATTCACACTTTAAACCTAACTGTCAGCAGTATATAGTACAGACAGACATAAGGATAATAAAATAACATATAAAATAGCTGTGATGTATTTCATACATCGGTACTACCACCCATTTGCAGAGATTTTTAGCAGTTATTTACCCCAAGGCTAAAACTAGAGATATATTTTCTGCAAAAACCTTCTATCTGAATATTGATAAGGGTTCTGTTTGCTTTTGGTAGCAAAATAGTCAGAAGAGACTTGGCTCGCCCTTATCTATGACTTTAAAGAAAAGTCCTGATGTCTATCTCTCATTTTCATTATTGAGGTGTGAAAGGGGGCCACATATTTATGATTTATTTGGCCTGGTTGAAATCTGTTCCAGTCAAGATTCTGGAAAACAAGGTCACCTGACATATAACCAACACATACTGTGCAATAGGAAGATGCTTATATACAGAAAATAGCTTAGAGTAAAAACTAAATTAGAATTCCTCTCGTCATAACCAATCTCATGGCTTAAGATATTGAACAACCCACCTAAGGAAATTTGGGGTTTAAATACCAGATACAGCCCTTCTAATTGATTCCCAGGGGTATAGAAGAAAAGAGAAAGCCCACTTAATCCCCAGCTTTTACAACGGTAAAGGATCAACTCAACTCATTAGAGAAATGTGGACATTACTGTTATCCACTAACGAAATTTTAACTACTTGTATATTCAGTTAACCCCCATTCAAATAAATTAATTTTAAAATATTCTAGATTGTTAGAGCTCTTTGCTGCCTAGCAGTACAAAGACAAACACTATCTGAATGAATATGATTTTGATATAGATCTCTCAAAATTCCGAAATAATAAGATCAGAGGTAGAGCAGAATTAGACTCCAAGTTCTTCAGATATTAGAACTATAATGCAAATAAGATAAAAAAAAATATATACCTATAAATACATACCTATATAAAATATAAAAATGCCTATATACAATATATGCCTATAGAAATATAGGGATTGACATTGTAAGCAAGTAATAGAAATCAAGATGATTAGGCAAATCTGAATAAGAAAAAGTTGGTCTTCTAGAAACGAGAAAAAAGATCATGGAAATTATAATTTGGGAAATTGGTTAAATGGAATATAGATATTAACAGCTCATCTGAAACGCAACACACAAAGAGTAAAGAAACAGGCAAAAAATCATTTAAAGATACAGAGAAGAGACAATGATATATATCAATCTGATCATTGGGTGCTTCCCTTGGAGGGCAGTCTTTTGTTGAGCATCCACAAGGCCATTATATCCTTGCATATTACATCTTCCCATTCTCTCTATTCTTTCTTTTGGACTGATGAAAAAACTAAGAGGCAGAGTACATATTTGATGAAAATCAATACACATTCATAATTACCAAAAAACCAACCTGTAGTAGAAAGGTAATAAAAGGTTATCTTTACTAACACTGTAGTGAAAGCATGTCCTCCAAAATTAGGAATGGCCTAAAGATGCCTACCGTATTTGATTCTATATATACAAAATAGTACACTGAGATACTAGCTAGAAGAATAAGATAAGAATGAGAAGAGAACAATAAATAGATGGTAAAGTTATATAAACTCATTAATTGCATATTCTATTATTTTCTACCAGTGAAAGCAAGAAAATCTAATAGAAAATAGGGATAAGATAATTTAGCAAGGTTGGAGGTATAAGATCAACATAGTAGTGACAACATGGATGAACCTAGAGAGTATTGTGCTAAGTGAAATAAATCCGGCCAAGAAAGAAAAATGCTATGTGATTTGATTTATACGTGGAATCTACAAACAAAACAAAATAGAAACAAACTCATAGATTCAGAGAGAACAAACTAATGGTTGCTAGAGGGGAGGGACATGGGGGGATGGGCAGAAAAGGGAAAGGGGATTAAGAGGAATAAACTTCTGTTATTCATAATTAATGTCTCTATGTTTGGTTTGCACACCCAGGGACCAGAGCTAATAGTAGCACATAGGGCAGTCCTGAGCATAGAACAAGGAAGTTCAGGCAAAACACTAAATACAGTTGTGGGGACACAGTGAACACTGGTTACTTTAGTTACTGTTCAATTTATCTTTCCAATAAAGGTGACTATTTTACTATAAAAAAAACAACAACAAAAAATAACTTCTGTTATAAGACAAGTCACATGGGGATGTAATGTATAGCATAAGGAATATAGTCAATGATATTATAACTATGTATGGTGAAAAATGGTTACTAGACTTATTCTGATGATCATTTCATAAAGTATAGAAATGTTGAGTCACTGTGTTATACACCTGAAAATAATATAGTATTGTATGTTAATTATAATTAAATTTAAAAATATATGTGAATATATATTTAAAAAGTAAAAACAAAAAAAATTATAGTAAAGATAATTATATTCCTGCACAAACAGAAAATATAAAAAGATATATCCTTTAAAATAGAAAAAAAACACATCTCTTATACATGGAAATAAATCAATCATTGTGATGCAAACACAGAAAAGCTGAGCTATAGACCATATAAACTGAGCTATAGACCATATTCATGGGTAGGAAGACTTAATATAAAAATATATGTTCTCCTGAAATAAACCTGTAAATACAGCTTATTCCAAAATATATATGCTTTGCAACAAATCAAAATTAGGAGGACATTACTGAAGAAGAACAATATTGCATGAAATACTCTATTAAATATCAACATATATCACAATTAAAAATTACAAAATGTATTAATTCAGACAGTGTAGAATGTTTCCAGGGAAGCAAATTAACAATGTAAAATAATATAGAAAGACACATGCATATTACATTAGACGAGCTACTTATGGTGATGCTGGGTCAATTATTCTTTATAAAGAAATAAAATATATCTTTAACTCATCTCATACAATTCATTTCACCTGGATTAATAATCTATGGATTGAAGGAAACTTGACTGTATTTATTTTTCAGGGATGGTTAGAAAATCAGAAACAATGAATGATTTGGGAAAAGGGGGTTTATTTTAAAGATAAAATGTTATCTATTTTGACAAAACTAAGGAAGTAAAGGTCAAAAAAGAAGCTATTAGAAGATAAGAGAAATCTTGTTAACTAGGAACAGCACAATGGTGCTGGTGAAGAAATCTATGGAGGGTTGCTATCTCATCTCTGATGGTGGGTGAAGAGTTCTTGCAAGATGGCTGTGAGTCGGGAAGAAAAGCTGTATGTGGTCTCCAGGCTAACAGGGTCAGAGTCCAGGGAGGGGCTTTCTCTAAAACAGATTGCTGGGCCCCAACCTTAGACTTTCTGATTCAGTAAGTCTATGGTCGGAGAATTTGCATTTCTAACAAGTTCAAGAGAGGCTGATCCTGCTGGCCTGGAAACCACTCTGAAAGCAATGGCATTAAGCCAAGGGGAGCAGAACCAGCCATATGAGTGACACCGGGAGCTTATTAGAAATGCAAAATTTTAGGCTCCAACCCACATCTACTGAATCAGAAGCCCATTTTGTGTCATCTATAACAATTTTTAGAATGTCTTTTTTTTGGAATAGTTTTAGACTTACAGAAAAACAGTGAAGATAGTACAGAGAATTCCCATATAGCCCACACCCAGTTTCACCTAGTATTAACATCTTACATTAGTGTGGTATGTTTGTCACAATTAAATAACTGAGATTGAGACATTATTAACTAAAGTCATTGCCTTAGTCAAATTTTCTTAGATTGTTCCTGATGTTCTTTTCCTGTCCCAGTCCAATCCAAGATATCACAGTATGTTGAATCTTCACGTTCTTTAGGCTCCTCTTATCAGTGACAGTGACTCAGACTTTTTTTTTTTTTTTATGACCTGCCAAGTTTGAAGAGTACCAGTCAGGTATTTTGTAGTATGTCCCTGACTTGGCATTTACCTGATGTGTACTTCATGTGAAAACTGGGTGTATGGGTTTTGGGAAGAAAGGTAAAAAAGATGAAATACATTCTCTTCAACATCATCTGAAGGATACATACTATCAACATGACTCACTGTTAATGTTAACCTTGAACATTGGACTGAGATAGTATTTGTCATGTTTCTTTACTTAGAAGTTACTCTTCCTCTCCTTTCCATACTTTCCTCTTTGAATGAAACCACTCTGTGTAGCCCACACTTAAATAAGAAAGGACTTATGATTTACCTTCTTGGGTCAGAGTGTCTACATTTTGTTTCAGAGTTTGGAAGTATTTATCTCTGTGTAAGACTAGGGAAAAGCTGATGGATAATTTTATTTATGAGATGCCTAGCAGTTCCCATAAATCAAAATACCAATGGCTCCAGGAATCATACATAACTGATGTGTGTTAGTGCACACTTTAAAGAATGTGGACTCTAGCTGTATTTGGGGGGGAAAAAAATCTTTAAATGAACAGCTACCTGTTTGGAAGGGAATCTTAACTGCAACTTAATGACGTCTCCCAGTAATTTACTACTTTAACTGAACCTACAACATCAGCCATAGCCCAGATAATAACAGTTACAACTCATACAGTTGAAAAACATCTACCAAGGCTCACCGGGCCTGCACCTGCCAAACAAGCTGTGGTTTGTTCACTCTCACAATTTGTGTCAACATTTCTCAGCCAATGAATGCATCATTAGATTTGAGTTTTGTGGAGCCATTGTCTCAGTCCTCCACCCCTCTAATTTCTAACCCACAGGAAATAATTTAGTGAGGTTGAAAGAATTAGGACTATTCAGAGTTTGTGAAGAAAAGGAAATGTCCTCCCATCTCACAGCTCAAGTGCTTAAAAATTGAATAACAGAGCAAATACAGAATAAGTAGGAATTACATAAATTTAAGAAGAAGAGAGGAAAATGGGGCAACGGTCATATTGGGAGCATTATTGACTGAGAACTTTCCAAAATTGATTAAAGGTACTAGTCAGTAGATTCAAGAAACTCAACAAATCCAAAGAATAATGAATTAAGAAAAACATCTATACCAAGACATATGAGAACAAAATGAGGAAACAGACAAGTTAAAAATTCCAGATATAGTCAGAGGAAAAACATATACAATTAAAGGGGGTAATAACAATTTAAAGGGAGTGATAACTAAATTTTCAGAAGCAATGAAAATCAGATTATAGACAGATGATACCATCAATATGCTGTAAGAAAATAAGTACAACACTTGAATTTTATAAATAGCGGGAAAAATTATTAATTTTAAGATGGCTTAAATAAAAATTTACTTTTTCAAAAGCAGCTGAGAAAATTTGACAAGAGCAGACCTTAAATAAAGATAAAAATATGAAGAAACCTCTGTCAGAAGGAAAATATTTCCACAAAGAAGGTCGGAGAATTAGGAAGAAAAAAAAAAGAAATAATAAAGAAAACAGAGAGAGAGAGAGAGAGAGAGAGAGAGAGAGAGAGAGAGAGAGAGAGAGAGAGAGAGGAAGAAGAGGAAGAGGAAGAGGAGGAAGAGGAAGAGGAAAAAGAAGAAGAAGAAAAAGGAGATGACATATTGTCACATCTAATGGACGAGTTCTGACAATTAAGTTTGCTTACTTGTTGCAATGATATCGCTAACCTTTTTTGATATCAGAGGGATTGATTATTCATTATGAATTTGTACCAACTGGACAAACAGTTAACCAAGTTTACTATTTTGAAGTGCTGAAAAGGCTGCTTGAAAAAGTTACACAACCTGAACTTTTCATCAACAATTCATGGCTCTTGCATCTCAGCAATGCACCAGCTCACATGGCACTGTCTGTGAGGGACTTTTTAGCCAGTAAAGAAATCATTGTGTTGGAACACACTCCCTACTCAGATGATCAGGCCCCCAGTGGCTTCTTTCTTTACTCAAAGATAAAGGAAATATTGAAAGGAAGACATTTTGATGACATTCAGAACATCAAGGGTAATATGATGACAGCTCTGATGGGCATTCCAGAAAAAGAGTTCCAAAATTGCTTTGAAGGATGGCCTAGGCACCAGCATCAGTGCATAGTTTCCCAAGGGAAGTACTTCGAAGGTGACTGTAGTGATATTCAGCAATGTGGTATATAGCACTTTTTCTAGGATGAGTTTGCAAACTTAATTGTCTGACCTCGTATATATTGTATATTAGAAAAACTGAAAATCATTGTGTTTAAAATAATGTGACTTAAGATGCTCAAAAAATTCAAAATAAACTAAAACTAGTAAAAGTAAACTAATGTACAATATAGTAAAAAATAATGTAACTGAAATCAAACGTATATAAACAGATATTGCAAATAAATTACTATTTTCAAAGGACAAAAAATGATAATTTGTAAGAAGTTTGCTCAGGATTTGATAATAAGAGACATATAATCAATATCAGGGATGAAAATGGGACATTAGTTAGGCACAGATTCTGCCAAAAGCAAAACATAACTATATTATCAACTATTTTGATTAATAAAATAAAATTTAAATAGACAAGAATGAAAGGTAAAATAGAAAATGTTTAAAATTGTGTAACTATAATGAAATGAAATTATATTTATTGAATTATAAAACAATAATAAATAATTAAATTAGAAACATTTTATTAGTAAAAGAACAGCAATATTAAAGGCATTTACCACAAAGAAAATTCCAGGCTACAAAATTTTGCCTGTAAACTCTAAATGTACTGAAGAAAAAGCAAGAGACCTATGATATAAATTCTCATAGAGCACAGAAAAATAGGGAACACAATACAGATCATTTCAGGAGGCTTATACAACTTTTATACCAATAACTGACAAGACAGTACAAGACTGAAGATTATAGGCAACACTAATTCAAGAACATAAATAGAAATCTTAATTAAAATTTTAACTGAAAAAAATACATCATACTTGGTTTAATCCCACTAATGATGTATTGATTTTTACATTACAGAATCAATTACTGTAATACATCTCAGATACAGAATGGAGAAAAATATCACATCTGTCACATAAAATTAGGAAAAGCTTTTGATTAACTGCAATATATGTTCATGATTAAAAATACTCCTCACAAATTAGAAATAAAAGTGAACTTCCACAACCTCAAAATAGTTATCTCCAAAATCCAACAACATACCATATTAATTATAAAATGAACTTTTATTTTGAGATCAGAAATGAAACAAAGATGCCCATCAATGACATTTCTATTTGTCAATGACATTTCTATTCTGTAGTTTTTGGCCACTGTCTCAAATGTTCATCAGATAAATAGAAGATATAGATATAGATATAGATATAGATATAGATATAGATATAGATATAGATGATATAGATATAGATGTACAGGGGTGCCAAAAATGTATACATATTTTAAGAAATGTTGACACTTTGGTCAATGTTGCTCAGGCAGCTGTAATCAAAAGTGTCTGGACCCTGATGGTAACAATTTTGAGCACCTCTTGTCCTTGTAGAGGTCAATCGTGACTTGTATTCATCTTTTGTTATCGGTATATATTGATTATTACAATTAATACAACTTTTTCCTTTCTTAAAATGTGTGTACATTTTTTGGCACGATGTGTGTGTGTGTGTGTGTGTGTGTGTGTGTGTATAAAATATGTATACATGTATGGCAAATAATAGCATTTACTTGTGACTTATTTTCACTTTATATACACGAACGTGTCTATTATGTATTCTGCACTTGCTTCTTTTTCTCAAACATATACTTGTGAGATACATTCACATTGTGTGTAGCTACATTTCATTCAGTTCCACTGGTATAAATATAAAGCATTACCTTATATGCACCAATTTATTTTTCCATGCTACTATTGATGGAAATTTGAGTTATTTTCATTTTGAGGCTTTTATAACCAATGCGGTTATAAACAGTTCTGACACCTTGGTGCATATGTACAAGATAGCTAGAGTTTATTCAGGGTACCTATCTTGAATTGGAATTGCTGCATCATACCATATTGAACTGTCAACATTGCCAAACGGTTTTCCAAAGACACTGTGCCATTTATACTCTCTTCAGCCAAGTAGGAGTGATCCATCACTCTACATGGTATAGCTTGCAACATTTATTATACTCAGACTTTTAAAAATTTTACCAGCCTTCAATCCTGTTTGCAATATTTGTTGGCCATTGACCAGCCACTTTTTTGAAGTTTGTATTGAAGGCTTTTTCTCATTTTTCTTTTTCTGTCCTTATATTTTGAACTGTATCCTGTATACTTATTATACACACATATGTATTAGGGAGAGGTTGTGTATATGTATATATGTGTGTGTATATGGAAAGGTTGGAAACACAACATACATGTATATAGATTATCAAATACCTTCCATGTGGTGGGTTTTTTCAACCTTTTAGTCATATCTTTTGGTGAACAAAACTGTAATTTTCATACAGTTATATTCATAAATATTTTCCTTTACGGTTTATGCTTTGTAGGTTGTTTTAAAAATTCTCCCCAACTCAAAATAAGTTCATGATACCATAATAGTAGCTATATTAACTGCTAGGAAGCTTTGTTTCTTTTTCATTTACAAATAATATTTCTGGAAATGATATGGTATAGGCCACCGATTTCATCTTTATGTTGATATGAAGTTGTACTATTCACATTTATTACAAAGTCTATTATTTTCTCATTTATCTGTCATAAAATATATTTCACAGATCAAGAATCCATACAAGTATGCATCTATTGGGGGTCTCTTTTCTATTCCAGTGTCTGTTTTATAGTGCCTGCACCTATTACACATTGTTTAATCACTTTAACTGTATGGTTATGATAAATTGTAGATGATCTCCTTCCACTGTTTTCTTCAGAAATACCTTCCCTATTCTTGTCTTTTTAAATATATATATATATATATATATATATATATATATATATATATATATATATAAATATACATATATATGTTAATTATGCTGCATATGAATAAATTTGTCAAGTTCAACAAAAATATTTTATATGATTGATATTACTTTGAATCTGCATATACGTTTATGGTGAATTAATAGATTTGTGAGATGGAATTGTCAAGAACTGTGACGGTTCTGAAATTTTATTCTACAATAAGCTATCAAGTTAGACTGCCAAAGTTTCACAAATGTTGGTCTAGAAAACACGTATGTTTTACTGAATAATAAGCTCAACTAGCCTTTGCTCAAGAAGGAGACGTTATCTTTTTTACACTAGACAGTAAAGAAACTTTTTGTTTGCTCAGGAGGGAGATACACCATCTCTGTTTTCCAAAGCTGCTTCATATAATACAAACATTCTTTCAAAGATATTCCAGAAATAAGGTTGTGACTCCACATGAAAGAAGGAGATACATAAGAGATCAATTAAGAATTAGGCCTCAAAAGGAATCTCCTAGCATAACTCAGTTTTTTATTTATTTCTAACTTAATGTATCTAGAATTAGAATACACATTATTGCTAGAAGAAAATAGGGAATTTCTATCTAGAGGGTCTTCTAAGGGATTTCTTGGGTATAGGCAATTTTCTACATTTTGATCTTCATGTCATTTACATGGGTATTCTCTTCATGATTAGTCCTTAAATTATGCATATATATTTTACAAAATTTCTGTTCATAACTTATAACATGTGATAAAATAAAATGTTTAAAAATATCCTTAAAAGATTAGTATGATTAATACAACCCAATAGGAAACAAGACCAATAAGGATTTGATCTAAGTCATGGCTCTATTGCGTTTTTTGTTAGTCTTGTTCTACCTCTGGTTTCCTTCCACTCCTAACTAGTGGTTCCCTAAGAATCCAAGTTGAGGTTCTGGGGCTTGGGGAATTAATCACAAATATTTAGTGAATATATTCCATTTGTATGCCTGATAGAGGAAGAAAAAGTGCAAACTATGATTCTTACTCTTTTAGATGGATGGATTTTAGACACGGATGCTTTGTGAGGTTGATAAAGATTTTTAGACACTGTTCCTTTGAAAAGGAAAGTGTAAAGGTAAATGTACATACACAGATTTTCTTATGTATAATTTTAAAAGATTCATAGATCTTCAGAACATCCACAGATCAGCTCTGATTAAGAGCCAGTGCTTTAAAGTTTCAAACTACTAGAGGATGCCAAACAAGCTTTTAAAGCCATTAACAACACTTAACAGCAGTAGCATGCAGTACATGCAAAGCACCAAATGAGTGACATAACCAGTAATGACTGTAGTGGTTCAGAGGAATGAAGGGTCAGAAAAATCTTAGAAATTGAGGAATGGTTTATGAGACCAGCATGACAAGATGGAGGAAAGTACAGAAAATGAAGAGATTTTCTAAGAAAAACAGCAGCTAGAGAAAAGACGGGAAAGTAAAAATAAAATAAAACAATTATATTTTAAGGAATGGTGATGGGACCATATGGGAGGTAAATATTTAAGTATCCAACAATGTGGAAGGACTGATCATGAAGAGGTAAGAATACTGCAGAAAAATACCTAGTGTACTCAAGAAACCGTACTCCAGAGAAGGCCAAGAATATTTTTAGTGGAAAAGGTGATGTCTAAGTTTAGTCTTAAAGTAAAACTCTGGAAGTTGAAGACAAGTGAATAAAGCATTGCAGATAGAGGGTTCAGCTGGGAGGCACAATTCTCCACATATGGGGATTTAGAAGCAGTTTGATGATGTTGAAGTATAAAGTATGCACCAATGTGGTGTTAGTAACAAAGTGGAGTAGGATGTTATAGAGGTACTTCTATATTCATTACTACATTTTGTTTATTTTATGAAAAATGTCGTCATATGTAGGAAGAAAAATAAAAGCCACAGTGCCAATCTCAGGTAAAATAAAAGTCTTGAGGAAGATGCATTGAATGCCTGCATGTTCATTTGCTTTACACCACCACCTCATTCAGGAAAAAAAAAAAAAAAAAAAAAATTGTAACGACTTGTAAAAATGCATATTACTGTTTGCTACAATTAAAACAACAAAAATTAAGAAAATATATAAATGAACAGGCAATTATGGTATGAGATATAAAGTTAAAATATAAAATTGATTAGGGATAAGGACTTAGTTCAATATGTACATCATAAATTCCCACAAGTCAGCAAAATATAAGAAGATAAGTTAGCTCTGAATTTCCTAGAGATATAAAAACTAGTAAATTAAGTCCATAAAATATATACAAATTTATTTGTGTATCCATAAAATATATGTAAGTTGTTGGTTTTTTGTTTGTTTGTTTTTTAACTAATCACACTAATTTTTGGAATTCATACATAGTAGTGACTATGAATGTATTAATATACTTTTTGGCACTGTATAGACCTTTTTAATGGCAAAGTTTAGTTTGGTAAGTAAGTCTATGAGACATTAAAATTCTGTAATGCCATCTATGTAGATATAGAATTAAAGGAAGTTACAAATTTATGAAGCTATTGTAATAACCTGAAACATGAATTGACATTGTTTTATACATGGTGTTATTTTAACTATGTCCTAAAAATGGTTATAGTCCCAAATTTATACTTGAAACATCATTTTGTTTGCTTGCTTGTTTATTTCAGGTGTACAAAAACAGTGTAATAGTTAGACATTTACACTCCTCACAAAGATAACCCCCCAATCTAATATCCCTGTGACATCTATACTTAGAATATCTTAAAATAATTATTTAAAACATAATTTTATTGTACTGTGATAAAATACATTTTTAACAAAACTTACAAGGTGTCTATTAAATGGTACTTTTTAGATTACCAGAAATTTTAATTTCCTTATTGATTAATGTATTCTTTTTTGATTGTGAACATAATATTTTGACAATTATTAGATTAACATACTTTCAAACATATTTTATTAAAGTCACAATGTAATGGTTTGGAAAGAAGAGTTGAGATAGCAACCAGCCAGTTTAAGGGAAAGAAAGAACAGTCAAAGATCTCATTACATTTTTTGTGTGTAAGGATGCTTGCTTTGGGGACCATTGGATATATACATGGCTGCTACTCTCCTTTATTATAGTCATAAAGAGGAACTGAAGCTCATAAAAAGTAGCTGGCAGATTTGTAAAAGATATAACAGCTTGTCACAGAGGTTTCTACAGAGCCATCTAAGGAAAATATTCCTTCCAAAGCATAGCTAGGAGCTATTTATGTTAGAACGGCCTAGTTTGTCACAGTAAACTGAGTATTTCCAGGCTGTCAGATGGGGACCTGTTCTCTTTGACTTTTCACTCAGCACCAGTCAGCAGTGTATGTATGGAGTATTGGAATTCAAGACTTGTAAAGTAATGGCACCTGTTCCTGAGGTAAAAGTCAAATGATATGTATTTTCACATGATATTTTATTTTGCAAAGTTATTAATTTGCACCTATTTTATAGCAGTTCTAGGCTTACACATAGCAGACAAGATAGCCACCTCCATGTTGAAATTTAAGAGGTATTTAACTCTCTTTGCTACTAATATAACCCACTTTGCCTGAAACATTCACACTATTTAATTTGACCCTTAATTTTAATGAACAAAAGGACGATTTAAATATCAATAATGTTATCTAGGAGTGTGTGTGTGTGTGTGTGTGTGTGTGTGTGTGTGTGTGTACTGAGGATGCCTAAAAATGTTTACAAGTGGACCCTTTGGTCAACGTTGCTCAAGCAGTAGTTGACCGTAATAAGAAGTGTCTGGATGCTGATGGTAAACCACTTTGAGCACCTCTTGTAATTGCAGAAGTCAAACGTGACTTGTTTTCATCTTTTGTTATTGGTATATATTGAGTATTACAATTTTAACAGTTTTTTTTCTTTTCTGAAAAAAAAAAAAAAAAAAAAAAAAATATATATATATATATATATATATATATATATATATATATATCACCAGCTGATAATAAAGTCACTAAAATTAGCTTTTAAATTAGTTTCCACGACATGAATTAATCCTTTTGAGGGGTATGAAGTGGTAAAAGAAGTTGAGAGGTGTTCTCAAAAATCACCAGCTCATTTACTCTAACACAGAATCTTGAAAGAAAGAGTTCAGAAAAGGTAGAAGAGATAAAGATAACCATAAGTATGTGTCAGGACTAAAGAACTCTGAAAGAGTCAGAGAGAAACAGAGAGGTAGAGATAGAGATTGATTGGAGAGTTTACAAAGGGAGCTTAGCTGTGAGAAAATGTACTAATTGCGGCAATTCTCCAGAAGCATCAAATGGTTGGTTAAAACATATAGTATATCTCTTGAAAAATGTCACAAGATCAGCTCTCAATTTCTATGATTCATCAAAGATCCAGGTTTCTTCCAGCTCTCTGCCACATCATTCACACTTAGTTGACTTGGGCCATAATGACGTTTGGAAATGACTACCTGTATAACACCTCCAAAATGCACTTGGGCCTTTGGAGAACTTTTAGGGAGTAAGCATATGGAAACCCAGCGGTAAACAGAAAAGAAGAAAAAGAGCATGTCTTTTCCTTTTAAGAACTTTTCCCAAACTAACACCATTTCAGTTCTACGTTCATACCTTTTACTAGAACTTGAAACCCAGACTTACTTCAAGAGTTTTAACAGTAAATAAAAAGTAAAATATATTAGAATAGTGCTTACAGTCTCTAATACACCACATCAAAATATATTGTTTATTGTGCTTCACCTCAATCTTTCATATTAATATCTTATTACACTCGATTATATAGATTAAGATATCATTTTTTCTTTAAGGGGCATTGTTTCCTATATTATTAAAGCAATTCAGATATTTGCTATGTCCGTGTTTTTCTAGTAAGATATTTTGATTATAATAAACCTGTGTTAAACAAAGGGATGCTTTAGGAATGAATAAACTCCAGTGAACACCTTCTTTGCTTTACAAAATGAGCAAAACAGATGTGGTTCCAATGGTCTTATTTTGGTTTCCGTAAGTCATGATCAATTCAGGTATAAAATATGAAAAGCATATAAGCCAAAATACTGGGTTTCCCCAATGGATAATAATTTAGATAGTAATGCTGATAGTTGATTTCTCAAAACAAAATTTCTCTGTTTTCTATGTAAGCAATCCAAATTGATAGTTTTATCACAGCTAAAGAACTAAACATTGAGACCTCAAGGAAATCATTGTCTATCTATCCAACACTTTCAAAATGCTTTGGGGCCACATAAGGATGTCTAGAGAGTAAACACCATCACTAAAGCTCGGGCATGCTGAGAGGATTTTTGTTTCCTTTCGTTAGTTTCTTTGTCCCCGCATACTGGGGAATTCAATACAAGTCCCTAGTCTGACGGATTTACACACACTGGACAAAACATTAAAATCAAATTTTGGTGTTCTTTCTGAGAAAAGCATTGAGCCTCAGTGATAGTGATGTACTCTGAACTAAAATAAAATGATTATGTTTATACTTTGGAAGTCCAGTGCTAGTCACACTGATGTTTAAGACCAATTCAATGCCAGTGAATAAAAAAACACCATGTTACCCTTAAGAGATAAGGCCCATTTTGATACTTTTTTGTTTGTTTCAGTAGTAGTAGTAGTAGTAGTAGTAGTAGTAGTATTGTCAGTTTAGTGCTCTATACAGTCAGAATCAACATTTAAAATAAAAAATAATCATTGTCACTATTTTTATCCTAATTATTTGAACTCTGAATTCTTAATTTTAAATGTCAAACAGATTTGTTAAGTAGTCTCATTCTATATGAAATACACAAAGAAACACACATATATAAACATATACATACTTATGTGATTTTTATTCTACTTAAACCAAATTAAAAACACATAATTCTCCAGACATATATCCATGACCAGTATCCTTCATTTCACCTAACAACCTTCTGGAAACTGATTTAGTAGTTGCTTTGCTAAAAATAGTTTGCTATTCCATGTGAATTCTCTTTAAGGAAATAAATTGTTTTTATGAAGCTTTAAGACTTTCTCAGCAGATTTTTTATAATACCATATCTGTTACTGTAACAGCATAATAATGCACATTTGTTTGTACACACATTATATACATAATTACAATTATAAATGTGGATCATATTTGCACCACGAAAACTTTGTTCATTGCCCATTTACTAACTTTACATTATTTTATGGTATGTGACAGACTCCCCGAATCCTCTTAGAATTTTCCATGATTTTTGTTCTTACATAAATCTATAACAAAAACAGTCATTATGTGTAAAAAGGTAAAAAAAAAAAATAGAAATTACAGAGAATTAACCATGGTATTAATATTTTAACTATACCTTACTAGGAAAAAACAAAATAAAAGGTTAGTAAATATAAACTCTTCATCCAGTTTTCTTAAGAGTAAATGGGAATAGGTTTATGTAATGTAAAATTTACCATAAAACTTATGAAGAAATAAGTGTTTTACAATTATTATGACAAATGTCTGTGATTGGGCCCAGTGAAAAGGAAGTAGACCACTTCCCATACCAAATATAGAATTAGTTACTAATTTAAAAAGAAAAACTAATACAGAACCCTAATATCACCTATATTACTGATAAAAGTTAAGTTTAAAATTGTCTAGTGTGAGAGAAAAAAATTATATGATCACTAGACTCCTACTGTAGTCTTAAAACTGCACAGGAAAAACTAAATTTGTAGAGCTGACCTTACCAATATTACCACTTCCTACATGTATGGGGGGGGGGGGGAGGAGGGACAAATTCATCTTACATGCAAGACTTGTGATAAACTAGCTCTAACCAATTAGGAAGTGTAAACCATGTTGTTCACTTACCAGAGAACTCAGTTCATCTTTGTACAAAGAAGTGAACACTGAGACTCAAGATATCATGAGTATTTAAAGAAAACCTCTTTTCATAAAAATCATAAGTAGGAGAGAGATATTTCTCCTAATAAATATGGTTACTACTTTAAATATAATCATATATCTTTCCCGGGTGTTAAAGTGTTATGGACTATTATTGTATTATTTTGGTAAGAAATTGAGGAATTATTATAAATTTAAAAAATGAACAGAGGACAGACATTTAGTAAAAGGAATTGAATTCATGTGAGCATAGAATCTATTAGCTAAACCTTTTCTTGCTTTTTTTTTATTTTTCACTAGCTACAGAGATCAGATCATTTGTTACCTTAAAGTGGAAGGCTCCAGAGACAGCTTCTTATGAATACTTCTTGAAAGATCTTTGAGGTCAAAAAAGTGATTTAACCTCAGAGATCAGCCTCAAATTCTGTGCAGTGCAGAAAAAGAAAAATATAATTTAATTTCTAGGACATTCAACAGCTAGGGATTTCAACAGCTGTAGGCTAACACATGATTTGTGTTGTAATAACCAGTCATGACAGGCAAATATTTTTTTGAACTATGTTTAAAAGAACTTCATACAAAAATCTTTAAATATGTTTGGCAGCTTCTTTGTAGTAATTATGGTACACACACACACACACACACACACATACAAACTCACATACATATACTTACATAAATTATGACTCAAAATTTGAAAAAAAAAGTGATGTATTGCTACATGAATCAGTCCCAAGAGTATATGTTTGGCAAACATTAGAAAAGTAGATAGGAAGGAATCACAGTTATATTTACACAGTTCTTACTAATTCTTGTTACTGGCCAGGTCTCAGTGTCATCCTTTGTTTAGAAGATAAATATCATGTTAGCACAAATAAAATAGAATTTGAGCTTGAAACGATCTTCAAAATCATCTAATCCACTGTTTTACAATTTCTGTTCCACAGTGCACTAATGCTAAAAAGTTTTAGATGTAAGAGTTCCAATTAAGGTAGCGATTGAGGAAAAACATTTTGTGTTTCTGTAGCTTAAAAACTGGATAGGAAACCCTGTGATATCTTTTTTCTTTTCCTCCTGATTTTCTTATTTTACTGTTGAGAAACTTGAAGACTCCACAGCTTCATAAAACATTGGCTGTTGTCTTATTCATAGCCTCTTATTAGCAGAAATTTTTCCTCACTGTGTGGAAAAGAAAGAAAGAAGGAAGGAAGGAAGGAAGGAAGGAAGGAAGGAAGGAAGGAAGGAAGGAAGGAAGGAAGGAAGGAAAGAAAGAGAGAGTATTAACATTCTTATGTAGAGCAAACTGGATATTGATATATTGTCTAGCTCCAAACAAGCAGATATAGCCAAAATACATATGCACTGAAGCAAATACATTTTTTTTATTTTTACTATTTGGATGAAATTGAAAGTTTCTTGGTGCAGCATTCAAGTATACATTTATATGCAGAGCACTATTCAGGGATCAGCCAAGAGAAATTAAGAGATGGTCTGTGAATATATGTACATTAAAATATCCTTTAGATAGACAAATAGAGATGGATAGATACAGATATAAATATATATATATATATATTTCTCTAAAATCAACAGTTCAATGGAACCATGTTGGATAAAATGAAATAGGTTTCTATACAGTAGAAACCTTAAAGAGAGATTCCATTTAAAATCCTGTAACTATTTCACACAACTTTTTCCAGTTTAATTGTTACTTTCACCTCTATTTAGGTAACTGAAAATTCACTTTATTTTCCTTAATCTAGTTAACATTTTGACCCACTTAAATATTTTAGGGATAATAAAAAGGGATGAAGTGTAATATGATTGTCTGTTCCTATCATGTGAAAGGAGAACACTGAATTATAACTATATTCTTTATCTCAAAACCAGAAACATAAATAAAAGGTTGTTTTTTTGTTTGTTTTTCCCCCCTCTAATCTCTTCTATGTATAACAGCACTGTCTTTTCATCACCATCTTACAGGAAAAATTTATTTTTTTGTGAAAACAATAAATCTTTATAAAGATGGTGTATTTTCAGCTTAAAATACATGATTTTATTTCTAGTGATTTAAATGGTTTCATTTTTTAAAATCATAAAATTTCATAGAGCTGGTAGGAAATGGTAATTCAGTTTAGGATTAATCTGTGAGTTCTTAGAAAAAAATAATTTTCTTTGTGGATATTTATGGAATTGATAGTTATGGATAGTTCTCTTTGCTTTGTGACATGTCTTGACAAGCAAGAGAGAGTTAAGGTGATACGTATTGCATTACCTGTTTCTAGAAAATGAATGTAATTTAAAACTATGTGTTCTATTTTTCTCCTGACTTGAAAAGATTCAAAAAGCATTAGCAAGATTTCAAAAAGTATTTCTGACCCTCCAAAAGTTAGTTTTATTTTCCACTTTTTGAAATGTCTTTTAAAATACAGTTTTTATGTATTACATGACATTCCCTCAGTGATATCTTCAATTTCTTCTTCTTGTCCAAGAGATTCTATTTAGAAGGGTCCTTCCTATGAGGAAAGTATATTCCATGCCAATAAATTGGTATGGATAATATGCAAAGAGTAGTCTTGTGTTTTATAACCTAGTCTCATATGTTGCCTGCTATATCAATATTTGCAATATAAATTTCTTCTTGCATTTAAATTTTATTTTAAAGTTTTAAAATCACTTTTCCTTTTAATCTCATGTTTGTTTTATATAACAAACTATCATTGAAAACTGATAAAGCAGGCATTACCATTCCTATTTTAAAAATGGAAGTGGTTATCTACTAGTATGTGAAAGCATTATAGTATGAGAATTAAAAGCACAATTCACCTAATACTAATATAGCCTTAATGAAGAGACAGAAATTAAATTTAATTAATCAAAATGTTACACAGCAAATCCCCTCCACAAAACCTTGAGTAATATGATGGAGAGGTAGGAAGAAATATTAGGGCGGTGAAGTGGGCAGGGGTGTGGCTGTGCTGAGAATGGGACTAGATGTTCTTGGTCATGGTGGGAAAAGGGGAAATGCTCAGAATCAACAGGTCTACTCTCATAGAGATTAAGATCAACAGAGGCTTCTCAAATGCTTTGGGTACCTTCACATACACTAGGCTAAACACTAACTCACACACACAAACACACACATATTCACAGAGGCATACTTCACGTCATACATCTATCATTCCGTGGCCTGCTAAAGGACTCCATGTGTTGATGTTCTGAATGGCAACAGCCAGTATAAATGGTTAATACTGACTTCACTGCTACCTAACATCCCTTTTTGCCATATCTAAACCTGACCTCATTACTGTCAGGACAGGTCTCCTAGTTAACATTGATGCCTCTTGCCATTTCCCTTTTGCATAAGAAATGCTGTAACTATATTTTTTTTTTAAAAAAGATCTTTATTCATGTATAATATAATAATGATACATACATAAAGTATACAATTTAATAAGTTTTGATGTATATATACATCCATGAAACCATTACCACAATCAAGGTAATGAAAACTACCATTACCCCAGAAGTATATTTGTGCGTTAGAAAACTGATGCAAGCTTTTGTAAAGTAGGTGTAGAGTTGGTCCCCACTCACCTTGACAGTCAGACCTGGAAAGGCTAAGAAACTCCTTTCATTGCATGAATATAACTTGTATCATGCTCAGCAATCACAGAATGGAAAACTAAAACAAAAACAAATAAACAAACAAAAAAAACAAAAATAGGATTTAGGAAATAGCTGGCTTCCATTTAGAACATATGTAAGATCTTGGTGACATTTTGAATAAGAAATAATAAATTATTATTACCAATAATAAAATACATAAAAAATCCAAGTGAATCACAAAAACTTCTAGAAATAAAAAATTAAAAGAATAATAATTGTTCTAATTAGTACATAAATTGAAAAAGAACATGTTGACTTTTGAGAACTTGATAGCTGTGAAAATCAAATGAGAAAAGTATCTTGAAGCACAGAGTAAAATTGTTGAGATGGAGATCATGGTGAAGATAAGAGAATTAGTGGATAGACACTGTAGACCTATAATGTGAATGACTGTTCTTCCTAAAGAGAAAGAATAAATTCAATGAAGAAGAGGCAGTACTACCATAGATAGCAAAATTATTTATCTTGTTTTATGCAGGATTGATTAGAAAAGACATATACTGATAAAGATCTTGAATTCTAAGATTAAATAGAAAATCTTACAAACCCTCATAAAGAAAAAAGTTATGTAAAAAAGAAAAAAAATCAGACTGTAATTGGACATGTCAGTGGCATGACTGAAGCTAGAGGTGAGGGCAAGGTCATGTGTAGAGAAAATGACTGAGAATCAATCATTCTGTACTTACTGATAATTTAATAGACAAGTAAGAAAAAAAATAGAGATATTTTCATAGTCCAAAAATCCAGTGATATTTTACACCCTTACCTTAAGTGAGGAAAATATTGTAGATATGATTAAAAACCAAATAAAAATTCTGAGATTTAAACTTAAGGGGACACAGAAACAATAATTGTGAAATAATTTTATGTAAATATGAATGAGAGATGATAGACTAGAAATTTGTGGTTTAAATTCTAAGTTATAAATTGTGAAAATTATATATTATAAGGAAAATTATATTACTTATCTGGATAGGACTCAGCAAATTAATGCTGCCCAATGCATGTTTTTATAAATAAAACCATGTACAGTGATTTATGTATTGTTTATTGCTCCTTTTGCATTACAACAGCAGATGTAAGTAGTGGTGACAGAGACAGTATGTCCCCCAAAACCTGAAAGTTTGGCTCTTTATAGGAAAAATCCAACCACAGTTAACACCTAAAAATACTAAATTTTCTCAGCAAAATCTTAAGACTTTGAGGCAGAGGATGATATGTAATATCATTTAAATATCTCATTGATGGGAAGAGGAAGAGAGTAGAGAAATACAAGTATTTCAAAGGCCATGTTTTAAATGACCCTCATGCTAAAGGAGATAGAGAATCCTATAGAGAAGGAAACAGTGTATCTTAAAAATAGTAGTTTGTTTTCAAATTTTAGTAGAAAATTATTCATTGATGCTATACACACACAATACTGAGACCTCTGTAATAAAAGACAGTTTAACAAAAGAAAAACAAACAGAAGTTTATTAACATGTATTCTTTATGTATACATGGAAGATACCCAGAGTAAAATCTCTAAAAAAGTAACTCTCTAACATGGTTTAGGATTCAAGCTTAAACATCATCTTAATCTGAAAAGGGGAGAGAGGAGATAGGCCTTTCAGAGGAGAGTAAGTGATTTTTAGGAAAGATGAATGAGTCATTAGAATAATAAATGGGAGCTATGACAGCTTGTGACAAAGCTTGTCTGGGTGTGTTGTGGACTTCTGGTCTCCTCTCCCCTTCCTTAGGTGATTAATTTCCTGTGGAGGAGAGTTATGACAATTGAGTTCCTTTTGGGGGATATGTTTTCAGGTAGATAAGAAAGGTTCAGAGAAAGCCTCTCCCTGCATTTACTGTTTTTCAAATGTCTACGGTTAAAAATAATTAATGTACCAAAGTGACACATTTTGGGGGTGGCGTGTCCTGAACTTTTACAGTTATATTTTGGAGTGGCATATTCTGCTACTCTTCAGTACAGAAAAAAGTAAATATTAGTGTCATGGAAAAGAGGTAGACATTACACATTAGAAAGAAACTGTAATGAATAGCAAATTGAAGAAACCAAATATAACCAAAAAGGTAAAAAAGGAAAAGAATGTATAGGGAATTCTATTTATATCAAATAATAAGAATTTAAATTATCAATTATAATAATTCTTATGAAAAGTAGAAGTAAAAATATCTCTCTCTAAAAGATACTCTCTGCCTGATCACTGTTCTGTATAACTGAAGCTGAATAATGAATGTCAACTATAATTTTATGTACATAGTCACATGAAGTGGAGCATTAGGAATAGAGATAGTGGAAATGTAACGGCTATATGTGATGTCAGAGGGGTAGTAGATTGGGGAGAGGGGTTATCACTTTGTGAGGGGTATAAATGATAAATGTCTAACTATTACATTGTTTTGTACACCTGAAACTAAAGAGAGAGAGAGAGAGAGAGAGAGAGAGAGAGAGAGAGAGAGAGAGAGAGAGAGAGAGAGACTCTCAGACTAGATTTAAAAAACAATAAAGGGACTGGCCCGGTGGCTCAGATGGTTGGACCACCGCTCTCCTAATGCCGAGGTCGCCAGTTGGACTCCTACATGGGCCAGTGAGCGGCACCCTCTACAGCTACGATTCTAAACAACATCTCTCCCTGGAACTGGGCTGCTGTGAGCAGCTGGAGATCGGCGTGAGCTGCTGTGGGCTGCTGCGTGCTGCCGTGGGCTACCATGTGCAGCTAGGAGCAGCCAGTGGACAGAGTGAGTGGCCGGCAGATGGCAAGAGCTGCCGTGAGCTGTTGTGAGAGGCTGACCGATGATGATCAGTGACCAACTGCCTCAGGGAGGAGAGTGCAAGGCTTATAATACCAGCATGGGCCAGGGAACTGTGTCCTACTCAACTAGACTGAGAAACAACAGCTTGAACCAGAGTGGGTGGGAAGGCAGAAGAAGGGGTAAAAAAAAACCCAAAACAATAAAGACTGCCACTATGGTATTAACAAGAAAAATTTAAACAAATTAACAAATTAATGCTTAAAAATAGGAATGACAAATAAATGCCAGGCAAAGGACAACAAAAGAATAGGCAACATTGTGGTAACAAATTGATCCTCAAATTTCAATGGTTCAACACAATAGAAGGTCATCTTTTACCTATATTTCTCTTTTTAATTTTTTTTTTCAGTTACTGTTGACAGTCAATATTATTTTATGTTTGTTTCAGATGTACAGCATAGTGGTTAGACGTTTGTATAATTTATGCAGTGATCCCCTTGAATAGTCTAATACCCACCTGGCACTATACGTAGTTGTTGCAACTTTATTGACTGTATTTCTTATACTACACTTTACATCCCTATGACTATTTGTAATTACCAATTTGTACTTCTTAATGCCTTCACCTTTTTCACTCAGCTCCCCAATCCCCTTCCCCTACATAACATTTCTTAATGTACGATCATTTCTCCTTGTCGTTCTTTGATTTCAGCCAAAAGAAAAATGAGAGCTTTTGCAGAGCTCTCCTGGGAGTCTTCTAGGGACTCTGTCAGGAGACAACATGCATTTTTCTGGAAATCTGAGCCATATGGTCACATCTAACTGCCCAAAAGAAGGCACACATGAGGCAGATTTTGTAATCCAACATTACCTCTCCCACTTTATGGAAAATTTTTGAGGTTCTTATCCTTGTATATCTTTTCTGGGATGGACACTTTGGTGTCAGAGCTTCGTGGTGTGGATTGGGGGTATCGAGAACAGATTAGTGACATACACCTGGGTCGATGAGGAACATTTCAAGAAATAGGGTGGGACTAGGTTATGTGATGACTCTAGGGTCTTGGTAAGGATTTCTGGTTCTACTTTAAGTGAGATGAGGGGCCATGGTATGCTTTTGACAGATAAATATTATAATGTAATGTTTTAAACAATTATCTTGGCTGTTTTGTTGAGAATTAACTGTAGGAAGAAGGGTAAAAGAGGAAAAATAAGGGAGAAGCCTTGTGAATTATTGTGGATGAACGATGTTAGTGGTTTGAACCATACAACTAGCAGTGAAATTGATGAGAATTGGTAGTGTCTTGATATGGTTAGAGTGACAGCCAACCATAATTGGCAGATGTTGCTATAAGAAAGAGTAAAGTCAAAGATGAAGTCAAAGGTGAGATTACAGGTAACAAATAACTAATGAAAGAAAAAAAATAGTTTTTTTTTTTTTTTTTTTTTCCATTTTTATGTTGGGAAGATTGTTAGACACATTAAAGTAAAGGGAGAAATGATGAAGGAACAAAACTAGCCAAAGAATGTGTTTAGTAGCATCTCTTGCAAACAGAATTGAGGCTTCAAAAATAAGTGATCTATCATATCTATTATACAGCATTTATAATTGCACTTAATGATAATTAAATCTGTTATCTAGTCTTTTAGTTACTATTTTATTGATTTGTTTAATAAAAATGCATTTGCCTCCTAGATAGCCTTCACAAAGGATAAAAATCTTGATATATATTTGTAATCTTTGGATTTATAGGAGAGATCAGGAATTATATGTGTTTCTTCAGGTGAATTTTATATCAGGCATGATAGTGTAATGGCAGATTTATTTGCGGATTTTATATGTAAATTTCCAAAATGCCTTATCAAATGCAGATTTGAATCTCAACACCTAAGCAAATTATATTCTCCCATCTTTCCAAGAGAGCATTTAGATTCTATTCAGAAATGTTTTTGCTGGAGCAGCGGGCCCAAATCAAAAATCCCCAGCTTAAACCACTGTCCCCCAAAAACATAGCCTAAGACTTTTTAATCAAAATAATTGTAGGGAGCTACTGTTCATTTCTTTATTTTGCATAAATCAGTCTTAGTCAAGCATTGTGCTTGTTTATTGAACACAGAAGTTCTAATGCATAGCTCTGGCCCTTAGGAAGCTCAGAATCTACCTGTCAAAGACATGAACAATTATGTTTCAATGAAAATTGGTCACTATGTTATTTTTTATTTAAGTTTAAGTTTGTTCAAAAGTCCAGCCTAGTATGTAACAGCTAAGGAGATATATTATCAAAGAAAAAGCTTTAGGTTGACATGAACTTTTACTGTTAAACTTTTAAATTACAATTTACAAAATCTGTGTTCTATGTGCACATTCAAATTTGATTATATATTTTTCCAAGGTACACAAATTTGGTGAAGAGTATAATTGATGTATGTTTGGCTTTGGAAGGTGCCCAATAAATAGCATCAATTTTCCCTGTGTGTTAAATTATTCAAAGTATGTTTCCTTCATTAAACTAATTGTGCTCTGTTTAGAATAAGACATTTTCTATATTTTGATACAAAGTTGGTCAAAGCCCACATGTGCATAGACTAGAGTTGCCACAAAATCACTGAGAAAAAAATGTGCGTTATGTCTTACACCTAGGACATTTTTAACATTTTTTTATTCTATTTTTGTAATGTGCATAAAAAACTGATAATCATTTGTGGGAATGATATTAGGAAAATTTGCCTTCATTGGCTGATGTTATATTTTGTCTGTTAGCTTCTTGTTCCCCACATGAGAGACTGTATGTGAGGTACTGGTTAGCTTTTTGTTCCCTCACATGTGGAGGACTGTCTGTGAAGTTTGTTTTATTTATTCCCTCACATGTGGAGAACTGCATGTGAGGTAATAGTTAGCTTTTGTCTATCAGCTTTTTGTTTCCCCACATGAGAGACTGCATGTGGGGTTCCCTCCCGTGAGAGATGGCACGTGAGGTATTGGTTAGCTTAGGGTTAAGAGAATTTCTCCCTCGTCTCTTTCCTGGCAGAAGAGATATGGAATGATTTTGCTTTCTGTCTGTTTTGCCCTCATCAGCAGATGAGGTAGAAAAAGTAACTAAGTTATATCAGAATGACATGGCAGGCATGTTGCCAGGCTTTGGAAGGCTTTGGGCCAATGGTCCCAGGCGAGAACAGTAAGTGTTGTTTGTCCGAATGAACTGGCCCTTCAGTCGGTTTTCTTATCACAGTAACTGCAGAACCCTCCTGGAATTGGCCATTCCCTGAGGGGAAGGCAGGAACAAGGAGCTTGGCTCTAAGGTACATCTGAAAAAATATATAAGACAGACCTCAGTTGGCAGTGTAATTTCGTCATTTTGTCATTTGTCATTGGTGATGCTTCATCATTCTAATATTTTGGAAATTAATATACAACATGCAGCTTACAACGCCAGGAGATGCCCTGACTTCCAGCCGCATGGATCTGGTGAGGTCTGGCTGGTTCCCGACCTCACAGGTGTTGTTCCCCATGGTTAGTCTTCTTGAGAACTGGTTAGCATTTTAGAAACTTGTATGCAGCTTGCAGCTTGCAGCTTGCAGCATCAGGAGATGCCCTAACTTCCAGCAACAACAACAGCAACAGCAACGGAAACAGCAGCAACATTCTTGGGAACTAGCAAACAGCAGTGGGAGACGCCTCAGCTTTCCCAGCTGCAGTCTTGTCGAGGTTTTGATTCGTGACCTTTCCACTGTTGTTTTTCCTACAGTTTGGTGAGCTTTTGGCATTTTCTGTAATAATTGCGATCCTATAGAGTTTATTACTGCTTTTGGGTACTCCTTATTGATGTTATTTGTGTATTTAGCCAAGTTATTTTTGATCGTAAAATATGTTGAGAGCTCTTAAACTTATACGTATATGTACTCCTTTGACATGACATTGTTATCAATGTATATAGTTTAGTCTTACCCACCTTTACTTTCTGTCATTAGCACATTCTCTTAAGTGCCTTTGTCTTTGCTATTACATGTTGCTAATTAAATTGATTAGATATTGCTAAATAAAGTAATTAGCCCCTCTCCAGCATGCTTCTCCTCTTTCTTTTGCCCACTCCTCCTTACACCATTTGACATTCAAAATATTCCAATTGTTGCAATACATAATGCCATGTTGAAACAGCCTTTTTCAATTTCTGGATAAGATCAGTAACTTCATATTTTATTAAATGCGTATCAGAGTGATACAGAGACACTACTTTTCAATTCACCCATTAATAAAAATAAATTTCAGGGTTTGAATATAATGGCACACAAGATCAAAAAATGACAAGAATGCCACAGAAATATCCTGAATAAAAAATGCGGTGGAAAGTACAGAATTTTGAATTAAGGTTACATTTTGTGTTAGAAATCATGGCAAACATAAAATTCCTCAATACACAGCCATTGCAAATGAAACCAAATAATTAGTGGAGAATTCCTAGAAAATAATGCTGAAAGGATTTTATTTTTCTTTTTATCACACCCATGTATCTGGTATGAATTAAACAGTCTTTAAAAAATAAAAATAAAAATTATTAAATCTTAGCTGTAAAAAATGGGAATTTTTCAGTTCCTGGGTAAGAATAACAATGGTTTACTATGAGTAGGTATTATACTATGTTTTTGAAATTATTTAAATAATCATAAATGATAATGTGTTGGAAATTGAGGTCCAGATAACTTATGTATAACAGAAAGTGATAAAGCTAGTAAATGACAACAATAGGATTTGAACCCAAAAATCTGACTCTAGACACTGTGTTACTAGTCACTGCTCATGAAATGCCAGCTATCTTTACAAATCATTCTTGTGTAAACTCCATGGTAAAGAGAATTAAGGTCTGCAAAATATGTTCACAATAATCCCTAGAACCTGTGAATATTTACCTTCCCTGGCCAGAGGGACATTGCAGATGTAATTAATAAATAAGTAAGGATATTGAGATGAGAAGATTATTCTGAACTATGTGGGTGGGCATAATGTATTCACAGAGTCCTTATGAAAGGGAAGCAGGAGTGTGAGAGACAGAGATGGAAATGTGACAACTGAAAGTAAATTGACAGGGTTATCCATGTGGCCCAAACGAATCACAAGCACTGAGAAATTTCTCCTGCTGGAGTCCTGGGGGCAGAAGAGATACAGTCAAAGTGGAAGTAGGAGAGATTCCAAGTAAAAAGAGACACTTGCAAAGACCAGAAAGAGGCATCCAGGAGCAGAGAGTGTACCCCCAAGCTGACAGCCAGCAAGATAATAGGACCTTAGTAATACTCTTTCAAGGAACTGGATTTTGCCAACAACCTGAGTTAATTTGAAATCACTCTTTTCAGATCCTCCTGATAAGAGCCCAGTAGGCTGACGTAGACACTTTGAGGCTTCATCCTTGTGTGACATTGAGCAGAGAAACCAACACAGCCAATGAGCCAGCCAGGACTTCTGACTTACAGAATTGGGAGGTAATAAACATGTCTTGTTTTAGGCCTCTGACTATGTGTTAATTTGTTATACAGCAGTTGCAAACTATACAGGATAATTTGATAAAAAAGAATAGGGTCCTTATCACAAAGGAATGGCATGTTAAGACTGGAGAAGGGTGGTGTGGGTGGGCAAAAAGTGCGTATGTGTGTGTACATGTGTACATACATGTATACAAATAAGATGCAAATAAGTGGTCACTACAGGGGAGTTCAATCAGAATATTTCAAAACAATAATACAGGGAGTAAAATTAATAGTGCTCAAAAGTTTGGGCAATGAAAATATTATGGCAATTATTAAACTGATTTTTGATAAATAATGATCCTAAAAGATAGGATGCTGCACTAATTGATCAACATCAATAAAAACAAAAGTTTTTATAAAAACAAATATCTTCCTATTTTTGTTTTTTTGTTTTTTTGATCTCAGGCACTACAAGACCACAGTGGTTTACAAAAGTAAATCAGAACTGCAGGTCTTCAGATTGAAATGACAGGTATGTGCTTGCATAATGGTGAAATATGAAAATGACATCCTGAAGCGGGAAAAATTAAAAAGTAAGTAAGTTATCTTTGTACTTTACTCTAATTTTCAGAAAACACTACTTCTCTAAAAGTATAGTGTTTTTTGTTTAACTACATTTAGAATTCAGTATATTTATATTCAATATATATTAATTGTATTTTTAGTTAGAATTATAGGTAGGTCTATATTGAATTAAATTGTTTAATTTTGAATTATTTCATAAGTTTTGTTGATTTCAAAATGATTCCTCCAATACCCTCTCTTTTCAGTTTTTAGACTTCTCTCCATTGATGTTACACACCCTTGCCTCAAATACTGACTTCCACAGCAGTGACAGTCAAACTTCGTTGCCAGTTACCCCTAAACATCTCAATTTCATTTGTTTCCTTTTCCAACCTCCATATTCTTTTTTAGTTCATTCCTTCTCCTATGCCGCAAACCACCATTAACCTACATTCTATTCATTTTGTAATCTCTCTCACCACACTCATGCCTTCACTATACCATCTTACCTTGCTTATATAAGTAACTAATAGTCATCCCAAACTTTATAGACCTTACAACTTTTTATAACCTTCAAAGCTCCCTCCAGTTACTCTGGCCAGAAATTGTGACTTCATCCTTGACTCCTTTTTATTTCTCATATACCATATCTCATCCATCTTTTAAGAACTTAAAAGTTCTTAAAAACGTGTTTTTTTTTTTAATATTTCAATTTTTTTTTTTTAATTTTTAAAGTCTAATAGGGTGATAATAGTAAAGTTACATAGGTTTCCAGTGTACAGTGATGGGAATGTACAATTCTGTAATACATCATCTATATATCACATTGTGTATTCACCCAGAGTCAGTTCTCCTTCCATCACTATACATTTGATCCCATTTACCCTCATCTACCACCGATCTTTATTTCTTATTGGCTTTGATTGCAATAGATAGATAGATAGATAGATAGATAGATAGATAGATAGATAGATAGATAAATAGATAGATAGATAATGACAGATTCTCCCTATATCTGTTAACACCACCCATCAGGTCATCATCATTTCTCATCTGGATTTCTGACATTGCCTTCCATTTACTCTTTCTGCTCTGCCTTTGCCCTTCGTATATATTCTATTCCTAACACAGAACACAGAGTGTCCATACGAATGTCTAGTCAGATCTGGATATTCCTCTAATGTAAACATACCCATGTCTTCATTACTTTTCTTATCCCTCAGTGTCAAAGCCATTGTAATAAAATAATTTTAACAATCCATCTGTTTCAAAGAGCATTTTATAAATTTCACTCCAAAGGCAAGGGAAGTAAAAGATAGAATAAATGAATTGGACTATATCAAACGAAAAAGCTTCTGCACAGTAAAAGAAACCATCCACAAAATAAAGAGGAAACCAAATGAATGGGAGGAGATTTTTGCAAACAGCACCTCCGGTAAGGGGCTAATATCCAAAATATACAAGGAACTCATACAACTCAACAACAAAGAAACAAACAACCCAATTGAAAAATGGGCAGAGGACCTGAAGAGACATTTCTCCAAAAAGGACATACAAATGGCAAATAGATATATGAAAACAATGCTCAACATCACTAATCATCTGAGAAATGCAAATAAAACCCACAATGAGATATCATCTCGCCCCAGGTAGAATGGCTATCAGCAACAAGACAAATAGTAATAAGTGTTGGAGAGGCTGTGGAGAAAAAGGAACCCTCATACACTGTTGATGGGAATGCAGATTGGTGTAGCCACTATGGAAGGCAGTGTGGAGGTTCCTCAAAAACTTAAAATAGAATAACCATATAACCCAGCAATCCCTCTCCTGGGTATCTACCAAAAAATCTGAAAACATTTATCCATAAAGACAAGTGTGCTCCAATGTTCATTGCAGCTTTATTTACAGGGCCCAAGACATTGAAACAACAAAAATATCCTTCAATAGTGAATGGATAAAGAAGCTGTAGTATATATATACAATGGAATACTATTTGGCAGTAAGAGAAGATGAAATAGGACCATTTGTAACAACATGGATGGATCTTGAGATTATAACGCTAAATGAAATAAGTCACAAGCAGAGGCATTCAGAAAAAGTAGAGAACCATATGATTTCACTGATTTGTGGTATATAAAACTGAAAACAACAAAAGATCCAGACAAACAAATGAAGGAACAAAAACTCATAGACATAGACAATAGTTTAGGGATTACCAGAGAGTAAGTGGGTAAGTGGGCTCTAGAAGAGGGTAAACGGGGTCTAATATATGGTGATGGAAAGAGAACTGATTCTGGGTGGTGAGCACACAATGTGAGATATAGATAATGTATTACAGAATTGTACACCTGAAATCTATGTAACTTTACTAACAATTACCACTCCAATAAACTTTAATTAAAAAAAAAAAAAAAAAAACAAAACAAAACAAAACAAAAAAACCTATCTGATCTGACTTTAGTTTATTCTTATACCTGATCACCTAGAATTTCCTTCTTCTTCATTGTGCCCCAGTTATCCTCCCCTCCTGGCTTCAGCTTAGATAGACATTTGCAGTTCTTTGTACCTACATATCCCACTTTGGGGAATGCAAGTCCTTAATGGGTGCACAACTCATTTCCTCGTTCCTTTTGGATCACTGCCAAATGTCACATTCTCAGTGAGACCATCAGTGGTTCTCTAGTAGAAACTAGCAAACCCACATTTATACCTATCTCTGAACACTCCTCTTATCATTCTGGTTTTTCCTGACTATCACTTATTACCATCAAATATTGTATATATTTATTAAGTGACTGTCTTTCCTACCTAGATTGCTAGCTCTCCATGGTAGTGGGAATTCTGTTTGTTTAATTCATCACTCACACACACACACACACACATACACACACAAGAAATACAAAATAAATGTTATATAACTAGTAAAACTAGAATGAAGCAACTCTAGGCTCTATCTGTACTAATATGGAATGCAAGAAATATATCAGTATCAAGTGAGAAAAATTCAGGAAAATATGTCTATAGGCTACTGTTCAAATAAAAAAATAACACTTATGGGTAAAATATTTAGTTTATTCTAGACTATCTCTAGATACAAGCAGAAAGAATGATAATAGGGAGAAATACAGGGACTTTGGATGAGTAGAATGAGAGAACTTCTTTATCAAACTTTCAGTCTATGTTTTGTTTTTTTGTATCAGGTATATAAGTTGTATATCCTCAAATAAATACATTACTCAGAGCAATAAAACTCACTATTAATATACTGAATATGACTAAAACACACGTAAATCTGTTAACCTATCAACCAACACACACTTATTATCTCCTATATTTAAAAGTTGAGGTAGACAATTCAAGCAAATCATGAAAGTGGATATTATGTTTCTGTTTCAGTAGTGCATACCATCAAGTTGGAAAGACAAGATATAATTTTTTTGAAAATTTAAGTAAATGACTCATATGAATTTAGAATTTCATCCAGAAATACATCCTATGAATAGTTTATGAATGAATAGGTCTAGGTTATGTGAAATATGAAATTCTATTTTAGCATTTAAGATATTCATAATCTAAATGGTAAGCGAGAATATACCACCACATCCTTTTTCACAAGCACAGGCATTCAGTATAATTGTTATCCAAGTTACAGTTTGACCGAACCACTTATGACAAAATGATTAAAGACTTACCAGTGACAATGGAGAAGGAAGGTTGAAGCAGAGCATGTGGAGTCCTTTGAGCTGAATTGTTACTCCATTGAGAGTTACGTTGGGCTAGCCGACTTCTTGAAAGGAGCGTTTCAGTACAGGATACTATGCCCTAGCATAGCTTCCTAAATGTGTAAACTATCCCCACAAGCGGTAACAAACCTTTTATTTTCTTTTTATCAAGGAGTATGACAAGAGAAGTCAGGTCTAGGAAACAAATCCAGAGATCAGTTAGAGAGATTCCATATCAATCTTGCTGATACAAGCCAGAAATCTGGCTGCTACAGAGTGCAGGTGTGCAGCTCTGTACAAGTACCAGTGAGATAAGAAGGGTGACAATCAGAGCCATACAACCCAAGGACTTTCTACTCCACCTCTACTCCATGGCCAACTCTAAAATTCGTATTAAAAGTAAGATGAGTATACTCTGAGTATTAAACATTAGATAAGTATATATGCTGATTCAGTCTAGATACTTTCCTTTAAATGTGGAAGAATCTTAAACTATAGTTACTTGGACTCTAACGGGACTTTCAACATGGGCTTACAGAGGCAAAGGAGACAATGCAGAATCCAAGAGATCACAAAATATACTTATCACAAAAAAAAACCTATCATGCATGATTGGTGCACCTAGAGTCATCTGACCTGCTCCTCCAGGGGTTGCATTCAGAACTCAATTTAGGCTAAGGTATTAACTCAGAAGTAATAGAAACATTTAGATACTTCAGATACTCCTTCCTGGAGGGACATGAATACTCCAGGGCTAATAGAACCTGGACAAAGAATTAATGCTTGTCTGTTTTACAATAAAGACCAGGGCTGTCTCTCAGCAAAATTCCATAGAGTATCCTGTGACTTGATGATCACACATTGGGCTTTATAACTACCTACCAAGGGAGGAATATATAACTACCTACCTATTGTGTTAGTCGTGAAAGCTTGTATCCCTGATAGCTTCAGGAAGGCCACAGCGAAGGCAACAGAGTGAAAAAGAAAAAAAAAAGGCCATCACTAATGGCTGCTGGAGTTTTTGTCACTATCAAAGATTGTACCATTTTTTCCAGAGGATAAACTCATTCAGTATTAAAGGGGAGGCAGGTCAGGGCCTGCCATCTATAGAAGAAAAAAAGTCCTGGAGACACATGGTATCAGCCACAGTTTGACTCAAGATGACGTCTGTATCTATCCAGAGTTGACAATTCCTCTGTTGGACACACATGTTGGGTGCTGTTGGAGAGTGTAGTCGAGTGTTGATGTATCAGTTCGCTTTTTGATGGAGAGTAATGCTACCAGGACATCATAATCTTGGTGTCCCAGTGGCCACATCATAAATCTAAATCCAGTATTAGTGATTACTTATGAGTCTATGTGAAGATGTAGTTCAGTCAATCTCAAGAAGGCATGCTTCATATCCAAGAGCCGGATCTGAATTTCAACCTATCATGAACAAGATCCAGTGGTGTGTGCAATCAAATACTTATTATCATGACAGATCACTAGCATTCCACTTGATATCCCATACGAAAGTGAGTTTTTTCAGTGAATTACACTATCTTATCAGGTGACAAGTTTTCATAGGCACAGTCCTTCTGTACTAGTAGTTTAGATAATATAGTGAGTGGTTCTGGATCTGTGACTCATGAGTGTGTTCTACCACTTCTTCTTTTTTTTTTCACTTAAATTAAAGATTATTGGGGCAACGATTGTTAGTAAAGTTACATAGATTTCAGGTGTACAATTCTGTAATATATTATCTATATCTCACATTGTGTGTTCACTACCCAGAGTCAGTTCTCTTTCCATCAGCAAACATTAGACCCCATTTATCCTCTTCTAGACCCATCTCCCCCTTACCCTTCTGTAACCCCTAAACTATTGTCTATGTCTATGAGTTTTTGTTCTTTCAGATGTCTGTCTTATTCTTTGTTGTTTTCGGTTTACATACCACATATCAGTGAAATCATATGGTTCTCTACTTTTTCTATCTGACTTATTTCGCTGAGCATTATAATCTGAAAATCGATCCATGTTGTCAAAAATGGTCCTATTTCATCTTTTCTTACTGCCGAATAGTATTACATTGTGTATAGATACCACAACTTTTTTATTCAGTCATCTGTTGAAGGACATTTTGGTTGTGTCTATGTCTTGGCCACCATAAATAAAGTTGCAGTGAACATTGGAGCACATATGTCTTTATGGATAAATGTTTTCAGATTTTTTGGATAGATAGGATTGCTGCGTCATATGGTAATTCTAAATTTTTTGAGGAACATCCACACTGCCTTCCATAGTGGCTGCACCAATCTGCATTCCCACCAACAGTGTATGAGGGTTCCTTTTTCTCCACAGCCTTTCCAACAGTTGTTACTATTTGTCTTGTTGATGACAGCCATTCTACCTGGGGTGAGATGATATCTCATTGTGGGTTTTATTTGCATTTCTCAGATGATTAGTGATGTTGAGCAGTTTTTCATTTGTCTATTTGCAATTTGTATGTCCCCTTTGGAGAAACGTCTCTTCAGGTCCTTTGCCCAATTTTCAATTGGGTTGTTTGTTTCTTTGTTGTTGAGTTGTATGAGTTCCTTGTATATTTTGGATATTAGCCCCTTATCGGCGGTATTGTTTGCAAAACTCTCCTCCCATTCAGTTGACAGACTCTTTGTTTTGTGGATGGTTTCTTTTGCTGTGCAGAACCTTTTTCATTTGATATAGTCCCATTCATTTATTTTAGCTTTACTTCCCTTGCCTTTGGAGTCAAATTCATAAAATGCTCTTGAACCCAAGGTCCATGAGTTTAGTACCCATGTTTTCTTCTATGCAGTTTATTGTTTCAGGTCTTATGCTTAAGTCTTTGATCCATTTGGAATGAATTTAGGTACATGGTGACAGATAGCAGTCCAGTTTCATTCTTTTGCACATGGCTTTCAAATTCTCCCAGCACCATTTATCGAAGAGGCTCTCTTTTCGCCATTGTATGTTTTTTGCTTCTTTGTCAAAAATTATCTGTCCATATTTATGTGGGTTTATTTCTGGGTTCTCAATTCTATTCCATTGGTCTATGTGTCTGTTTTTCTGACAATACCATGCTGTTTTGATTATTGTTGCCCTGTAGTACAAGCTAAAATCAGCGAGTGTGATACCTCTAGCATTATTCTTTTTCTTAGGATTGCTTTGGCTATTCAGAGTCTTTTGTGGTTCCATACAAATCCGATGATTTTTTGTTCTACTTCTTTAAAAAATGCCATTAGGATTTTGATGGGGCTTGCATTAAATCTGTATATTGCTGTGGGTAATACAGTCATTTTAACTATGTTGTTTTTCCACTCCATGAGCATGGAATGTCTCCATTTTTTGTGTGTCTTCCTCAATTTCTTTTAAAAATGTCTTACAGTTTTCAACATATAGGTCTTTCACATCCTTGATTAAGTTTATTCCTAGGTATTTCATTCTTTTTGTTGCAATTGCAAAAGGAATTGTTTGTTCTATTTTTTTTCTGAGATTCCATTGTTAGTATATAGGAATGCAATGGACTTTTGTACGTTGATTTTGTAGCTGACAACTTTACTGTATTCGTTTATTGTTTCTAATAACTTTTTGATGGAGTTTTTAGGGTTTTCTATATATAGCATCATGTCATCTGCAAAGAGTGACAATTTAACTTCTTCATTACCAATTTGGATGCCTTTTATTTCTTTCTCTTGCCTGATTGCTCTGGCGAGGACTTCCAACACTATGTTGAGAAGCAGAGGTGATAGGGACAGCGCTGTCATGTTCCTGAATGTAGAGCAACAGGTTTTAGTTTTTCACCATAAATTATGAGATTAGCTGAGGGTTTGTCATATATGGCCTTTATGTTAAGATACTTTCCTTCTATACCTATTTTTTAAGTGTTTTAATCATAAATGGGTGTTGTATCTTGTCAAAGGCTTTTTCTGCATCAATTGACATAATCACATAATTTTTGTTTTATTTTGTTTATATGATGTATCACATTGATGGATTTGCATATGTTGAACCATCCTTGTGCCCCTGGGATGAACCCTACTTGGTCCTGATGAATAATCTTTTTAATGTATTGTTACATTTGATTTCCTAGAGTTTTTTTTAGGATTTTTGCATCTGTATTCATCAGAGATATTGGTCTGTAGTTTTCTTTTTTTGTGTTATCCTTACCAGGTTTTGGTATCAGGGTCATGTTGGCCTTATAAAATGAGTTAGGGAGTACTGTCTCTTCTTCAATTTTTTGGAAGAGTTTGAGTAGGATTGGTCTTAGATCCTCTTTGAAGGTTTGGTAGAATTCACTAATGAAGCTATCTGGTCCCGGACTTTTGTTTTTGGGAAGGTTTTGGATGACTGATTCAATTTCGTTACTGGTGATTGGTCTATTTTGATTTTCCAGTTCTTCATGGTTCAGGCTAGGAAGTCTATATGTTTCAAACAACTTGTCCATTTCTTCTCAGTTATTGAATTTGGTGGCATATAGTCCTTCATAGTATTATTAGATGATCCCTTGTATTTCTGTGGCATCTGTGATGACTTCCCCTCTTTCATTTCTGATTTGTTTTATTATTGCCTTTTCTCTTTTTATCTTAGTGAGTCTAGCCAAGGTTTTGTTAATTTTATTAATCTTTTCAAAGAACCAGCACTTTGTCAAATTAATTTTTTTCTATTGTCTTTTTCTTCTCTGTTTCATTTCGTTCTGCTCTGATTTTTATTATTGTCTGTCTTCTGCTGACCCTGGGTTTCATTTGTTCTTTTTCTAGTTCTTTAAGTTGTAACGTGAGGTTATTTATTTGGGATTTTTCTTGTTTCTTGAGATAGGCCTGTAATGATATAATTTTCCTTCTTAAATCTGCTTTCGCTGCATCCCAAAAATTTTGGTAGGATGCATTTTCATTCTTATTTGTTTCTATGTATCTGTTGATCTCTCCTCTTATTTCTTCTTTGAACCCGTGGTTCCTTAAAAGTATGTTGTTTAATCTCCATGTATTTGTTTTATTTCCTGCTTTGTTTTTGCAGTTGATATCCAATTTCAAAGCCCCATGATCAGAGAATATACTTGGTATGAGTTCAATCTTCCTAAATTTTCTGAGGCTAGTTTTATGTCCCAATATATGGTCTATCATTGAGAATCTTCCATGTACAGTAGAAAAAAATGTATAGTCTCATGTGTTAGGATGAAGTGCTCTATAAATGTCAGTTATGTCCATTTCATCTAATGTGTCATTTAGGGCTGCTATTTCATTATTTATTTTCTATTTGGATGATCTATCCATAGCTGTCAATGATGTATTTAGGTCCCCTAGTATAATTGTGTTTTGGACAATTTCTTTCTTTAGTTCTATTAATAGTTGCTTGGTATATTTCGGTCCTCCCTGATGGGGGTATAGATATTGATGACGGTTATGTCTTCTTGTTGTATAGTCCTGTTTACCATTATGAAATGTCCATCTTGTCTCTTGTTATTTTTTCATCCAGAAGTTTGTTTCATCTGATATCAGTATGAGCACACCTGATTTTCTCAGGATACCATTTGCTTTGAGTGTCAGGTTCCACCATTTACTTTGAGTCTATGTTTCTCCTTGTAGCTGAGATGCATCTTTTGGAGACTGCATATGGTTGGGTTTAGTTTATTGATCCAATCTGCTACTCTGTGCCTATTTTTTTGGTGAGTTCAGTCCATTTACATTTAGGGTGATTATTGATATGTGAGGATTTCCTATCATTCTATCTTTAGTTTTCTGGTAAGACTGTATCTCCATTGTTTCTTTGCCTTTTTGTTGTTATCTGTTATTTCTGTGTGGTGGTATTCTATGATTTTTCCCTCTGCTTCTTCTTTTATTACGTCATATTTTTCAGTTCTGGATTTTTGTGTGTGTGGTTACCTTTAAGTTTATGTAAAGAAAGTTTGATATTAAGAGTATTCCATTTTCTTTATCATGCTTACTTTCTCCATTCCCATATTCCAGTTCAAGCCTTTACTCTCCCTCCTTTTATGTTTCGGTTGCCACAAATTATCCCTATTGATGCTGGTCGAACAGCCTCTTTCAATATTTCTTGTAGTGCAGGTCGTGTGTTAGAAAATTCCCTCAGCTTCTGTATGTTTGGAAAGGTCTTTATTCCTCCTTATCATCTAAAGGATATCTTTGCAGGATATATTATTCTTGGCTCATAATTTCTCTCTTTCAATAGTTTGAATATTTGTTTCCAATCTCTCCTGGCTTGTAGAGTTTCTGCCAAAAAATCTGATGATATACTAAAAATCTGTAGGTTACCGTCTTCTTTTCCCTGGCTGCCTTGAGGATTCTTTCCTTGTCATTGATTTTTGACAGCTTCAATACAATGTGTCTTGGAGAAAGCCTGTTGGGGTTGAGGTTATTAGGTGTTCAATTGCTTCTTGGATTCGAGGATCCAGTTCTTTCCACAAGTTTGGTAAGTTCTCATTGACTACTTGTGTGAATATACTCTCTGTTCGCTTCTCTCTTTCTTCTCCTTCTGGTATGCCCATTATTCTTATTTTGCTCTTTCTGATGGAGTCAGAAAGTTCTTGTAGTGTTCGTTCATTTTTATTTTTTTTTTTACGTTCAAATGTCTTTCTTCTTCCATCTGTGTCATTTCCAGGTTTCTATAATCGATGTCACTGATTCTTTCCTCCATCTGGTCAACTCCACTAAGCTGGCTATTTCATTCTTCATTTCTTCTATTGAGTTCTTAATCTCTAGAATTTCGATTTGGTTCTTTTTTAAAATTCCAATCTCCTTGGTAAAATGTTCAGTTTGTTTTTTGATTGTATTTCTGAGTTTATTAAACTGTCTTTCTGTGTTTTCTTGCATCTCATTGAGTTTTTTAAGAACTGAAATCTTGAATTCTTTGTCATTTAAGTCACATATTTCCATATCTTTAAGTTCATTTTCCAGAGACTTTTCATTTTCTTTCTGAGCTGTCTTATTGCCTTGGTAATTCATGGCAATTAATGATTTATTATTTCTCCTCCTAGACATCTACAGGAGTGAGTTCTGCAACAGGTTGATAGGAAGAGGTCTTTCTTTTATTTTCCAGTTCATGTTTGTAGAATGTTTTATTTTCTCTCCAACTGCAGCCTTTTTTTCTCTCTCACAGTATAGTGTTATGTTTTCTCTGCACTATTCCAGCTTCTCACACAATAAGGGGGTTCTCTGGAAGGTGAGCATTTCCTCTGTTAACAATTCACCTGGATCACATGGCACTGCCTCCCTGGGAAGATGTGGAGAGCTTCTGAAGTTCCAAAGCTCTTCCTGCACCAGATTCAGAGCCCGTGTGTTTCAGCAGTTCTGTTTACTCCTGCAGAGATCCACCCAGATAGGTAGGGACAGGGGCAGGGTGGGTTGTGAGAGGTGGCCCAGAGCAATGGCGGCGACCACCACCACAACCAGTCCTGCTTCCATGGCTCCCTCCCCTTTGTTGGAACTAGTTGGGCTGTGAGTCCGTGTCTGCAGACCAAAGTTCTCAGAACTGCAAATATTCTGTTCTTTTGATCTCACATTGCTACTATTCAGCTTCTAGCACAGGTTAGGTGGGGGTGGACGAGCTCTGGGAGGGTAGGGAAGGGGCGGCTAGTCTCAGTGCCTAAGGCTTCTATTCTCTGCTCAGCAGTGAAGACTTAAACCACCATTTTCAGACTTCTTCCCTCACTCTTTGCTCCGAGGTCTCTGCCGTGAGCATTGGGTTCATCCGTGTTATATGCTGTTTCTTCAGCCCTGTGCGGCATAAGCAGAGCCCTAGAAGTCAAGAGGTCTCCCCTCTCCTGAAGCTGCCGTAGTTCCAGGATGCAACGAGCTTGGAGCACTGAGCTAGGTCTGCGTCCTGAGCCTGCACGTTCCCGTGTCCACACTTCTCCCTTCCCTCCTCCCCCACTCTCACGCAATTTACCCACCTTTAGGTGATTTCAGTAGTGCACCTCTTACTTAGTCTTGCCTGTCTGCTGTGCAGGGAGTCCTTTGTGGAATTGTAGTTGTTCAATTTGTTGTAAATTCCAGGGGAGATTTCAAGACACTCACCTCATGCCGTCATTTTTATGACATCACTCACATTTTCTTATTTTCTTTCTTTCTCCTTTCTTTCCTTCCTCCCTCCCTCCCTCTCTGATACCTCTTCTTGAAATTGACCAAGGTTTTAGGAACCTGGGTTATCCCTTAGTAGGATGTACCATTTTTACTTCAAATAGAGACCATTGGAGCATCAGGGCTCTGAATTTCCTGCTCATTCAATGCCCAACCATCTTTAATCACTGCAATGTGAACAATTTCCTTGGTGGCAGTCACCATCAGAATGTCTTCAATGCAAAGGAACATTTTGACACCTACCAAGAGCTCATATTGTGTTAAAACATGTCTGACCCACTAATGAAGTATTGCAGAATAATTCAAATAGCTTTGTGAAAGGAGTGCACAGCTGTATTATAGGCCTTGTCACATGGAAGCCAATTGATCCTGAACCTTTTTTGGAAGAACACAAAAAAGAAAATGTTGGCAATTGCAAAGCTTCATACCGGGTACTGTAATGGAAGCAGCCTATTCAGGCCCACTTATGACATCAGCCCTTGCCTGTGCAGCAGTAGCTATTTTACTGTTTTAACTTTGATATTTCACAGAAGGTATCCAACCATCAGTGATGTCCACTCTTAGTGGAATAGTTTTATACAGAATCCCTGCCTTTATTAACTCTTTTGTGAGAAGACCAACTACTTTTTCTTCTCTTATTTTACTTACAAAATCTTGATAAGATTGGTTAAGTATAGTGGCTACCTGGCAATGCACTACAGATATAGTTATGGAACCTGTCAGCAGGAGTTCATGGTATCCAACTGGCAGTTCTGCATGCTTGCACTGGGCTTACATACCCCAGAATGTTCATATCAAATATAATACTTATCAAATGACCATTATCACATTTCAAAGGACCCAGTACCCACCCCCCACCCCGAAATAATTGTAGCCACTGTCTCTTGGCCAAAAGTAATGCCATTTCATAATGCAGAAAGGGGAATTTGTTTATCAAGGCACTACTTAGTCCTGGGAATAATAGCTATCTATTCCATTCCTAGTAGGATTGCCTGGCCAACCCACAACCCCTGTTTTTTTCTGGTGTACATAAGTTAGAGAACACAGTCAGCAATCCAGCTCAGGGTGAAAGGGAAATAGGCTTTACCCCTAGGCTCCATTTTATTTGAATGGTGTCACTGCCAAGTATGATATGTTCCATATCCAGAACAGAGTCATCGTAGTGCCTGATCAGCTTTTCCTTCTGAAAAGACCTCATGGGTTGCAGTCCAAGGGTGTCTACTGCACTGGTAGTTACAGCAGAAGTTTTTCTTTCTCAGAATTTAGAACATTTCTAAAGTGATGAAAACAAGTCAGAGGATGAAGATCTAAGCAAACATACCACTTTTGGCAGTCCTCTTTATTAGGTTTCTATTGCTGCCCTAAGAAATTACTATCAACTAAGTAGCTTAAACCAACATTCATTTATCACCTCACAGTTTTCGAGAGTCAGAAGTCAGGACACAGAGCAGTTCACCTACTTCCTCTACTCCGGATCTTACCATGTTTCCCTGAAGCTAAGACTGGGTCTTATATTAAGTTTTGCTACAAAAGACACATTAGGACCTATGTTCAGGGGGTGTCCTCCTGAAAAATCATTCTAGGCTTATTTTCCAGTTAGGTCTTAGTCTGGGTGAAAAATGGTACAAGACTGAAATTAGTGTCAAGAGGGCTGTAGCGTCCTTTCTGTGGGGTCTAGAGGTGAATCCACTTCCAAGATCATTCGGGTTATTGGGTGGGCTCAGTCCCTGTGTTTTTGCTGGCTGTCAGCCTGTGACTGACTTTGCTACTAGTGGTGCTAACATTGTGTCATGGAGGATCTCACTCCACTCCTTTAGGGTTGGCATGGTGGGCACACAGCTCCTCCTTCATCTAGGTCTGGGCATTACAGTTTAGCCAAATGACCTGCTTCTAGTGTATGTCAATTTTTGTCAAATAAAAACATTACAATGTGTCCTCATCCACTTTAATCACTGGATGTGACTCTTCCCCAAAGTCAAAATGACCATGAAAGGTAAACATTTTGAACCAATTCAGGACAAGATGAACACAAAAGTGCAACTAAAGATACTCATAAAAGAGGACTTCCAGAACTGCTTCAGAAAATGTCAAGAATAGTGGGATAAGTGTGTTCGAAGCAAGGGAGTGTATTTCAAGGGTGATTAATGGCAATGTGTCTTTTGCTGTAATACATTTTTTAAATTTAAATATTCACCGTATTGTTTGATCACACCTCAAACAGTATTAAATAATCTTTGTTTAATTAATAGTGTGGTTTCTGCTTTTCTGACTTTACCCTCCTTAATTACAATAGAGGGATAGGATGTTGTGGCTGTTGGCTAGGGGCTCCTGCTGACCCTCCTTAATCACAATAGTGGGATAGGATGGTATGGCTTTTGGCCAGGGACACTGTTGCCTTCTACAAGCAGGGTCTGTGCAGGGAGGTGGTGACAAAGATAATGCACCTGGCTATACACTCAGAGTTTGTCTCTCCTCAGTCACAACTGTGTTTGCTACTGGCCTAAAGAAAATCAATTTGTGTTTTAATGAGTATCATGATACCTTCTAAATCAAGTATGCTATAGATTTTGAACTTATTCCAGAATAACAAAAGACAAAGTTTTATAACCAACACTGTTTTAGATATTTCAGTATAAATTTGCCAATGACAAATGTATACTTCACTGAAGTGTGATCGTCATCTACATTATTTACATAATTTAAGTTTTTCAGATGTGTAGCTGTTCGCTATTAAATAACTTCACATTTTAAAAATATCCAGATAAAAAACTAAAGGGGTCAAACTTTAGAAAGGAAAATACAGCAAAGAAAATACTTTTTTTTTAGTAATATACAAATTTAGATAGAAAAGTTGCATTCATTGATAGTTACTTTCCAAATCTTTTATATTTCACTAAGTAAATGGTTTGCTATTACAGAAAGTAGTTATCTGTTTAAATGCCACTTATGGACATTGACTATTTCTAAAATAGTCATGCAAGTAGTTTTCTTTAAAAGCACTTCCAAGAGCAATTATTAATACTGAACATTTAATCACTTGGAAAGGCATTTTATTTTAAAATGATGTACAGAATGCAAGCACAGCCTTTCAGCTGTGATTAACCATGGTGTAAATTATAAGCAATAAAGTTTAATTATGTCTTATTTATGCAAGATAAGGTAATTGAACACACATATAAAGATAGCGACATGAGAAAAATCAAAGTCATTTAGAGCAATCTGATTTTTTTATTTCAAAGATTTTAGAAATAAGAATGGAAATTTAAACTGTTTCTTTAGCATGCAAGGCAGATATATAAATAATTGTAATGAGTGGATGAAATGCAACTTGGAACTTTTAACTTATAAGAAAATAAATATTATAAACATCACACACACAAACAGGAAAATAAATTTTATTTTTCCTATTCAATTATATCTCCTGTCACACATTTGATTACTGATCTTAAGAAACTCCTGTCCTCCACCACTATTATGAATAAGGACCACTAAAGCTTAGCTTCTTACTGGCTGAAAAAAAGCACACCCGTGTGTGTGTGCACACACGTAAACAGCTGGGAATTTGTGCCCACTGATATGCGCGAGTATCAGCCAAAGTGCTGCATACATTCTCCCTGCTGTTAGAACACAAATCCTATTTGTTCTTTGACTTGTTCGCTCTGTCTTTGCTGACCTTCCCATACTGGCTAGATGAAGTCTTGCCATTAAGGATAGACACCCAGTTGAAATATTATGGTCTAAGGAATTTTTTTTGGAACTTAGAATCCCATCTATATAAACCTAGAACACAAGCCTATTTTTCTAATATAAAATCTTCCCCACCCCCATCCCCCAAATCATGTGCTGATCTTTATATTAATATTAATTTAGTGAACGTTTCTAAAGGTCATTAGATAAAGGGACTTGAGTTTTAAGTCTCTTTAGAGAAAAGGAGAAATGGCAATAAAAATACTAATTACATGTTCAGAGTGCCCAAATAATTGCTTGCCTGCCCTTTGTTAGCATCAAGTCAGGAGGACAAGTACAATTAGTTTTCATTTCCCCTGAGTCTATTTTCAATGGTTGGATTTATCTCGAATATTTTTTTTTCTAAATTCAAAAAAGAAAATAAAATTACAAATTCAAAGATCTGTTTATTTAATTTTGCCTGTTGGGCATATCAAGTGTTACTTAGAAATCAGTTTTTGAATTTTGATGGTCTCCCTCCCCAGCATACTCTCGAAAATGAATGTGCATAAAGGTTTATTCCTGGAGGAAAATACTAATACTAATACTAATAATGGTTTTGCTTTTTAAATGTACTTAGGTGCAAGATTCCAGCAAAGCCTCAACCATGTCAGTATAATACTAACACTCTTAGTTGCAGCTGAAGTCATGGCCTCCAAGTAACAGCACCTTAGGAAATCTATGTTCAGCCCTCAAACCACAATTTGGAATCCGTTGTTTTATCTCTGATTCATTTCTCAGTTCCTAAACCTGTTATCTGCAGCTTCAGAGTCACATTCTTATAATAAATTTCCTCAACTTGATTTTTTTTGTTTTCTTTGAATGTCTGTTGGCTCCTACTTTATCAGTCCCAATCAAACACCTCCCCACTCCCTAATCTCAGCCCTGGCTCAGGATCACTAGTCTATGAATTGTTGGGAAAATATAATTAAAGCCAAAATATTCTTCCAATCTCGAAAACCTCTCCACCAAGTTAGAAGAGGAAGAAAGCAGTTTTGTTGTTGAGTAAGCGTTAAACCAGAATGTGATGTGTATCACAGGCAATCCACTAAGAGATTACAAAGTCAGAAAGAAATCTCACCCTCCTCTGTAGCCCAGCAACCATTGCATACATATTCTCAAAATAAATAATGACCAGCCCTCAAGTAAGAGAACTTGACAGCATTATTGGTCATACACATTTTATCCTAACTTTAGCTGATAATAAGGGTGATCATCTGGGTTAGCTAAGTAGCTTTATCCAGAGAAAGAACAAACCATTCTTATCTTTATGACAGGAGGTAGTTTTGCAATTTGGAACAAGGTACCCACTGAAGTTAGACTCCTACCTTCCCACAGAAGGTGGGCGATACAGGTGCTATCTGCCTTAATGATTACATTTTAAAGCGATGGTTCCCAGGTCCTTCAGAAAGACATTTCTGCAACCTAAAAGTGAAGGAGAGACTTACTTAGCTTTTAAAATTTTTTATATACATTTTGCAGAGAAGGAGCTTACAAGGATTCTAAAGTAAATATTCTAAGAAAAGGGAGGCAAGGGTGAGTTACACGGGCGTCTCTGCCTTTATTTCCAACTAGGAAGATTTCTTTGTCTCTTCCTATTTGTATTTACTCTCACAGTATCAGCATCAAGGCCATGGGTGGCTTATTCAAGAGCAAAGGCTAAAAATGATAGGATCCTCAAGGATTTTCTGATTTGTGAATATTCAGGAATGGGACTCTATTTTCAAGAATTAACCAGCAACTGTGTAATGGGAAAGTGGTCAAAGAGATGGAAATGCTTTTCTGTACCCTACAGAATACTGTTGAAAATTTCATCGTGAGCATCGAAGTTGGAGGATGAAAGAGAAAGGCAGCACAAGCTTAGAGAATTTCCCTAAAGAATATTTAATAACGAAAACAACATTATCTTACTCTAGGGATCAGATGGGCAAGACATTTTATTTTAAAGTGAGTTGTTTATACATAGCTTTATATTGGTTAGGGTGATCTGTCCAGAGAAACATTGATTTATGTAATACTAAATTTTAAATCTCTAAGAAAGAGAGGTTTCTTGATCCAGGAAGAACTTTAGACTTCTTGCTTCTGACTAGCCTCAGGGCTAATTGGACCACCGAGAAAGAAGCCTCTAATTTATATGAAAGAGTTTTAGGGCTATTTAGGAACAGACTTGATATTTAAGAAAACAAATCCTGAAGTTGATTTAAAAACGGGGGTGGGGAAGAGTATTATAATGTGTTTGGTGCTTGCCTAGTTTATTAAAATTGAATAAATGGAGGTTTAGCAACAGCCAAGAGAACTTCTAAATCAAAATATGGGACTGTGTGGATTAAAGGTTTGATTAATATGTGTAATTCAGAGAATGTTAAAGACTGGAAAAGTTTTCCATTTTCATTAATATCTATAAATGAATTAAAAATAGAGTAAGAATGTGCTGGATTAAACTACAGTTGGTTGGTCTAAAGTACCATATTTTGATTTAGAAGAAGCTGTAGAGAAAGAATAGGGCACATAAAAATGGGGGCCATTTGTCTGTAATTAGATATTTAAATTACTAATGGTATTTCTTTGTATAGATTTCAGAAGAAAAATAATATATTATAATCAATGTCTTAAAACATTCTTGGAATAATTAAGGATATGGAACTTTATTTTTTGAAACCACATTCTTAGGTTAAAACAACAATCAAAAAACATCTAAGAAATAATCTGATGGTCTTTACTAATCCTCCGGCAGAGTGAATCACCGCTATCATGAGCGAATCTTGTGGGAAAATTGATTAAAGAAACTGAACTAATTAAGAAAGCTGCAGGAGTTAGGTCTTTATTATGCAACGTACTTTCTTTTTCATGTTTTCTGTCACTCCTTTGATATTTTTTATAAACTGATAGAGCTATTTGAGATTAAAACTTGAAATTCTCCTTTGGGGACGAATAACATGATGACATTAATGTGTTAAACTGACTTTAGCCAAGATAAATTCTACTCTCAGCAATGGGAAGATATATTTATCTAAATGATACTATAGCTGCAGGAAAAGCAGCAACTTCTATAATATATTCTGTCATGTGCCATGAATTTGAATATCTAATAAAGCACAGAAACAGAAAATATAAAATTTAGGTCTAACATTCTTTAACCTTCTGTTAACTCTTTAAAAATACTTAAACCGTTAAATTTCAGCATGAGATTTTGACACTTAAAACATTTTTGCAATCATTATGTTTTTCAGCAAAATCCTCAGTCATGCAAGCTAAATAATAGTTATTATATGTTCAACACTTACTACTTATTACTGACTGTACTAAGCCCTGTATATACATTACCTCAATTACTCCTGGAAACAGAACTGTAGCTATATTTATTATCCCTGTTTTCCATATTAAGAAACTGAGGCTTAAAGAGTTAAAAGGACTTTCAGGTCACCTGTCTATTAGATGGTTTATTTACTCTAAGAGACTCAGCTCTAAAGCATTCTATGCCAACTTGTCTATGTATCCAAAATTTCAGCTTTGTCTTTGTCCTTTTGTCAGCTCTTTCAAACAATTAAAAATTAACATATGTGCAATCGATAATAGCATATGATTACATCACTGTGTTGGGCACTGGGGAAATAAAGATTAACCAGATTTAATTGCTATCTTTAATTTATTCTCAGAATGGGGTAGACACACATGTAAGCGAATTATTATACCATGATCAGTGATCATAGAGGCATAGTTAAAGTGCTGTGTGAGCAACAAATGAACAGTGGTCAGTATTCTCAGGCACAGCAGACTTTGATAGCCAGCCAAAGTGGGGAAAACAGCATGCCTACAACCATACTAACCTGGATGGACATGTAGAAGCCAACACTGATGGTGCCCTGCTAGATCCACAGTGGCAGTGATATCCATCCCTAGTTGCTGCAAGTGTTGGGTGACAGCAACTCACAGCTCAGCTGCCCTTTTCTCCAGTGAATTCGCCCTTGTTCCTTGTCAACTGTTTCCCCCTGAAAGTTATACCCACCCCCCACTGCTGGAAGTAGACCTCCTCAGCCAGTGGTTGAGTGACACATAGGGTACAAATTTCTTCCCCCTTAATGTCAAGGGGGGAGTAAGTCTGTGGGACAAATTGTGCTCCATGATTTCCAGGTGGTTTAGGCTAATTCATCCCTAGCTAATAACTTATTCTTCCTTAATCTTTCTCCCCCTGATCTGTCCTGTTTCATTCATCCCTCTACTGAGAGTGTCTCTCTAAATTGTTTGAACAAGAGTTTCCATCTCAGACTCTGCTTCTAGGGAACTCAACGAAACACATATGGTGCCATATCTGAATGATACATAGAGATTGGATTTTAGGGTATTTTCAGGGTAGTAGCAGAAGATGAAGAGGTGAGATAGTTGAATAAAGAGGTAGGCAAACAACAATTACAACCTTACATTTTCATAGGACGTGTGTGTGTGTGTGTGTGTGTGTGTGTGTGTGTGTGAGTTCATAAGGTTCCTGAAAGCAAGAATTTTATTTTCTTCAACTTCATATTTATTCCTGTTATATCTCTTTAGGTTAAATTTGTCCCACATACATCACATATCTTACACCTGAAGCCATGTACTTCACATAGCTCAGAGCACAAGCCTCTTTGAATAAATGAACAAAAATGTAGTATTCTAAATGTCACAGTGATCTTTGTCAAATTTTATTTATCAACTACAGTGTTTGACAAATATTTTATGTAAACATTTTTATCAATTGTCCCTGATATGTTCAAACACACTCAAGAATAAGTTACATAATAAACAATTATGCTATTTGAGCATGCCATTATTTGAATGGAACATGGCAAGTATAATAGTTTATTTGTTACAAAATCCAATTCAAATTGATTTATGCAAAAAAGGTAATTATCATATTTAAATGAAAGTCTAAGAAATGTAATATCATCAGTTCTGTCTTAATTCAGTGTCAAACACTGTAGTCAGAATCAGAGTCCTTTCTCTTTATCTCATGCTTCTGTTCATGTTGGCTTTTCTCCAGCATCAAATGAATTATTGCCCTCAGTCTCAATTCTAAATCCTCCTAAGCGTCAAGCTAGCAAAGCAGGAGAGTTTCTATTTTAGTATATTATCATATAATGTTCATGGTTTACTTTAGTTACAGAGTCTATTTCTGAAATAACCATGGTGACCAAGAGCTAGTCTGTACAAATTTATTAAGACTGTGTCATCTGGTATTCTGCTAATAAAATTACTGGATAGAGGATTTGATTCTTGGCTTGGATAAATGTGGATTACATTTAGCTAGTGCCAGGGATAGGGATGCCTCCATGTGAATATGGACTGTGAGATGGGAACAGGAAACATTTCCAAAAAGGAATTAAGGATGATTCCAAGCCCAAACCAAAATATTCTGTCATAGAAATGATATTTATGGTGAATAATTTAATATTCAGTCAATGCATGAAATGTTCACCCTGAAATAATGCTAAATTACAGAAAAAGTTAAATTAATAGTTAAGAATTAAAATATACTTTAAAATTGTATATATGTAAATGAACATTTTTTTAAATACTTAAAACATTCCCTAACAAAACTCAAATAATTAGAGTGATAAATTAGATCTAACTTTGAAATTATGTAAAGGTATGAATATCTTCTTTGGATAAGTCAATTGTGAATTAACTAATGAGATTATTATAAATAATCACTGATATAGTAATATATTCTTTGGTATTAACCTTTTTATTATTAATAAAACCTGTGATTATTAATAAATTGATTTTTATGAAGTAAATACTATCCTTACCAAAGCCAGTTCAAGAAATAAAACTTTGCCAGCCACCCATGAGGAGCCTCCCAATATCTTATCCTTCTCTTTCTATATAAGTAACCACTACTCTGTCCTTTTTAGTCAAAAATTCTTATATTTTTGATGGTTTTGCTATCTAAATGTGTAAACCTAGGCTCCAGAGTTTTTAGTTGTTATTTATAAAGTGTATTTTAATTTATAGATTCCCCTTCCAATCTTCAATACCTTTCTTAAAATGTATCTGTTGATAGATATTTGTGTACATTCTCTTTGACAGTCAGTTTAGCTGAATATAAAATCCCTGGCTCACATTATTTTCTTTGATTCCCTTAAGTATTTTACTCTGTCTTTTGTTATCGGCATTATATTGAAACATTTTTGATATATTGAAATGGGTTTTTTAAGTATTTTTTTCAATGATAGTTAACATACAATATTATATTAGTTTCAAGTGTAAAATATGGTGATTTGACATTAAAATAACTTATGAAGTGATCACACTGATAAGTCTAGTATCCATCTAACACCATACATAGTCATTACAATATTACTGACTATGTTCACCACATTGTACTTTACATCCCTGTGATTGTTTTTACAATGGACGATTTGCACATTTTAGTCCCTTTCCCTTTTTCACCTATCCTCCCAAACCCCCTCCAATCTTAAAACTATCAAAATGTTCTATCTATGAGTTGGTTTCTGTTTTGTTCATTTTGTTTTTTAGATTCCACATATAAATGAAATTATATTTGTCTTTGTCTTTCTCTGTCTGACTTATTTCACTTATCATAGTGCCCTCTTGGTCCATCCATGTTGTTGCGAATGTCAGGATTTCGTTATTTTTATTGCTGAGTAATATTCCATTGCATATATGTACCCTTTCTTCTTTATTAATTCATCTATTTATGGACACTTAGGTTACTTCCATATTTGGGCTATTTTAAATAATACTTCAATAAACCAGAGAACACATATATTTTTTCAAATTAATGTTTCAGGCTTCTTGGGATACATACCCAGAAGTGGAATTATTAGGTTCTTCTTTATCTCTTGTTATAGCTTTTGTTTTAAAGTCTCTTCTGTTTGGTAAAGGTATTGCTACCCCAGCTATTTTTTGTTTGTTTGTATCCAATTTATGAAATGTCTTTTTCATACCTTTACTTTCAGTCTGTGTGTGTCTTTTGATGTGAAATGAATCTCTTATAGGTTCCATATATAAGGGTCTTGTTTCCTTATCCATTTAGCTACCCTATGTCTTTTGATTGAAGCATTTAATCAATTTACATTTGAAGTAATGTTGAAATATGTGTAGTTATTGCCATTTTATTATTCATGTTTTTTACCTTTTTTTCCTTCTTCTTTGTCTTCTTAAAGAAATGTCTTTAACATTTCTTGTGATATTGGTTTGATGGTGATGAACACCTTTAGCTTTTTCTTGTCTGAAAGACCTTTATATGCCCTTCAATTCTAAATGATAAACTTGCTGGGTAGAGTTATCTTGGTTGTAGGTTTCTTTTCTTTTTTTTTTTTTTTTTCATCACTTTGAATATTTCGTATTAAAGCCTTATGGCCTGCAAAATTTCTGTTGAGAAATCGTCTGACAGTCTCACAGGAGCTCCTTTGTAGATAACTAACTGCTTTACTCTCACTGCTTTTAACATTCTCTCTTTGCCTGTAACCTTTCATATTTTAACAACGGTGTGTCTTGGTGTGTGTTTCTTTGGGTTCATCTTTGGGACTTTCTATACTTCCTAGATTGTATATTTCCTTTTATAGGTCAGGAACATTTTCCATCATTATTTATTCAAATAGGTTTTCAATTCCTTGCTCTCTATGTATTAGATAAATCTGCTATGCCTCCCAATATTGGTAGAGTGGACTTATGTGGTAGGTGTCCTGTCGGGCACCATAGCATAGTCTTACTGATCACCTGAGCTGGATGCTCCAGATGTGTCCCTTATGTGGGTTGTGTGTGCCCTCCTGTTGTAGTTGAGCCTTGATTGCTATTGGCACATCAATGGGAGAAATTGACCCTCAGGCTGATTGGCTGTGAGGAATGACCATGAGAATACTGCAGGTGTTGTGAAGAGACTGACCCCATGGAATAGGATTCATTTTAGTGGGGCTCTGCTGCCTGTTCGAGTCTGCCTTTTGGGTTTTTTTTTTTTTTTGAGGTGGTTAGAGTGGTGTTCAGGGTTGGTCTGAAGCTTGCCGCTGAGTGTGTTTGTCCTGGTGTCTCCTGGAAGGGAGTCTGGTATAGGCCAAGATTAGCTGCTGACTGTGCGTGACCTGGGGCCACGTGGTATGAGCTACAAAGTGATCTGCAGATAGTTGCCACTTATACTGGGCTTGAAGCCACTTGAGAGAGGCTAAGCTGCAAACAATGTCTGGCTACTACTAGTGCTAGGCTTCGGACACTTAGCAAGAGGCACAGGGCATGCTGAGTTCAGAGGCTGCTTGTTTGGAGTTTGTAACTTTTGAGAGATTTTAGAAAAAACCTACTGCAGGATTTGAGACAGGCCATTTTTATGGGAAAGCGTCTAGAAATGGCTTAAATAGCCTGCAAATTCTGTATACTGGAGTCTCAGGGAATCACCAGGGCAGAGGGAACAGTGTTAGGTTGATCAGGACTCAGACTTGGCACCCACTTATGCAGGATGTGTGGGGGAGAGCTCAAGAAAGGAATGACGGTATCTATCAGCACTTCTGTCTGGGAGAAAGCTGTACCTGAAGCCCTCATCCTGAAGGCAGATAATTCAGCTCCTCCCCCTATGTCCCTAGTGTCTTTAAAGCTGTTGCCCCAGCTCTGGAGCTCTAAACAAATGAGTCCATCAGGAAGTAAATCTGTGCACAGGCCCTTTAAGAGGAGTGCCTGGAACTTCAGCAGCCCTCCATTTCACTCAGCCATAATCTCCACTGGTTTTCACTGTCAGATGTTGTGTAGACTTATCTTCCCTGTAACCCTGGGCTGCACAGCTTGGTGTGGGGCTGTGGCCTCTCATTCCTCAGGGAAGACCTCCATAGGCAAGATATCCCTCCTGACTTTCAACCGCCACACTGTGGATGTGAGGCCTCAACTTTCCAGATCTCTGTCCCTCCTACCAGTCTCAATGTGGCTTTTTCTGAATGTCCTTAGTTATAGGACTTCTGTTCAACTAGTCTTCTGGAGGTTCTCAATGATAGTTGTGCTGGAATTTAGTTGTAATTTTGATGTGGTCATGGGAGAAGGCAAGCACAGTGTTTACTTACTCCACTATCTTGACCAAAAGTCAACGTAAAGTGCTTTTGATTATGTAATTTCTTTCTATTTCTATATTATTTATATATATATTTCTTTTCTTGAATTATGATTTTTAGTATGTTTTTTGTCTCCCTTGCTTTGGTTTTCATCTTTAAGAACTCCTATTACCCATTAGACCATATTTGAATTTATTAAACATTTATTGCTTTTCTTGAGCTTATTTATATATGGGTTCATTTCTCTTTTTTAGTATACTTTAAAAAATAATTATAGAGTACCAGCAAACTTACAAAGGTAGTAAAAAATAGTTTCTATACAAATTTCTTCCAGTTTTTCTTAATGTGAACAACTGTCATAATTATATTACATTTGTCAAATATTTTAAGTCAACATAAGTATAACTATATAATAAATAAATACAATAACTATTAATATGTTCTATACTTATTCAGATTTCACATGGTCTTACCATTGTTATTTTTTCTAGGGTTCTACATTTCATTTAGCCCCATAGATTTTTTTAAGTAAATTCTTAATTTTCGAATAGTTTTAGATTTACAGAAAAGTCAGAAGAGAGTGCTGAGAGTCCCCATATACCCCACACCTAATTGTTTATATAATAAAAAGCTTATATTAATATAATATATTTGTCACAATTAATGAACCAATATTGATATATTAGTATTGTTGGGAAAAGTATTCTCCTGTATACAGTTTTTCAGCATCCACTCAACCACAGAATAATGGGCCTGTGGCCTGGAACACTTCCTTGCTAAGAAATAAAGAGCCCACATTATCTTTGCCAGACTTAACACCTTGTGTGGGAATATCTCTTTTTTTTTCAGGCACAATGAGTACTCCTGTTTTCTTATTAAGCATGAATGCCAATGAACTTCAGGCATACCACCAGTTTTCAGTATTTCAGACCACAGGGAAGGTTTTGGGTCCTTCCACGGCAGCACAAGAGGGGTGCAAATAGGGCAATTGTCCTGGGGAACTGAGAGAGACCCGCTAGCCCTGAGGAAATTATTCTACCTATTAATACTTATCTTGTTCTAGCTCTTCTATCTGTAAGTAAAGCATTGTTCCATACAATGCTCAATTATGTTGTGTTTTCCTTGGTGACTCCGATACCACGGTGCAATGGGCAGACATGTATGTTTTTTCTTGGCATCATAATGATCCTCCATGTAGAGTCCTCCTTTGGAATCAATAACTGGTGCACGGTACCCTACTTGAAAATTAGTAACTGACGTCCATACTTTTTCAGATTTTCTGAAATATTTTATGTTTTTTTGCTGTGTCAGGATTCCAGAATGTACAAAATTACATTTAGGCATCATGTCTTTTTAGACTACTCTTAACTGTGACAGTTTCTAAGACTTTCTTTATTTTTGATGGCCTTGACAACTTGGTGAGTACTGGATAGGTATTTTGTAGATTGAAGCTGAAGTGAGATTAGTCTGATGCTTTTCTCATGATTAAGCTGGCATTAGTGTTACTGAGAGGAAGACCACAGAAGTAAAGTGCCTTTCTCATTACATCATATCAAGTGTACACACAATCAATATGACTTATTATTGTCTATATTAATCTTGATCACCTGACTGAATTCGTTAGGCTTTTTCCTCTTTAAAGTTAGTCTTTTTTCTCACTTTTCATACTGTACACTTTGGAAAAAAGTCACTATGTGCAGTCAACCATTAATGAGTGGGAAGTTAAAAGCCACCTGCTTTTGTTTGAAATTATTCTGCATAGAAGTTTTGTGTATCCTTTCCCCTTATTTATTTATGTATTTATTTATTTACTCAATTATTTATCTGTATCAGTATAGATTCATGGATATTTACTTTATATTCTAAGTTATAATCCAATACCACTTTGTTTTCTGGCAAAAATTTTTCAGCTTTGGTCATTTGCAACTCTTTCAATTGTTTCTTTGTCCTTTTGATTTTTTTTTTAATTTCCTCATTTTCTGTTACTAAAAGAGACACCAGACATATTGTGTATCCCCTACCCCAGGCATAGAATCAGTCATTTTTCTAGAAGCTCTGGTTTGTATCACTAGAGAATGATACTAGAAATGAAAGTTTAGGCACTAGATGTGCTTCTTGTTGCTGGGATGTCATTGCTTCTGCACCTCCTACACAAGAAAGTATACGTGTGTGTATTTACTTGTGTATATACACATGGCCATTAACATTTGGTAAGTATCCATCTGTATGTATATTAACATGAGTTTATACTGATATCTCCAACAGTAATCTATTACTACTTGATCATTCAAGCTTATCTGCAATCTCTCACTCCAACAATGAGAAACCTAGCTCTAGTTAGTATTATTTATCTTCCATAAACTTTGGTTATAACAATATGCATTACTGACATGCTTCGTTATATTACAGATGTGTGGATATATTATTTACCCTTTATGGATCGACCAGGTTTTATTGTTAGCTTAATTTACTTTTGTAGACTGTGTGGCACTGTTTTTGCTAGATATAGATGTCTAATTAATATTTATTCGATTTTCATTCTTAAGTCAATTGTAGCACATTTTAATAGAATATGTGGGCAAAATAAGTTTTGAATATGTTTAGTTTAAAGTAAAACTGAAATAGGTACAAATTCTCTTAAAATGAGCTAAATTTACATAATCCAAATATGGTCATATTATATGCCTTGAAAATATAACTGGGGATTTTTTGATAGTCATAATTTACTGAAGCTTCAAATGTTGAAGTGAAAGATAATTGTAATATCTCATTAACTATGCAAATATATATTTAATACTGCTCGCCTTTAATATCACCTTTTTTTGGTGTGAATATTTTGTAAATTAAGAAAGTTTAGCCTTATTTGATGTAATAAAATCATATACCAAAAATTATTTTCCTGTGACTCTTCCAAGCTTCAATACTAATTATTTGCTTATATTGCAGTTGACATAAATGTTATATCATTACCTTTCAGCTGTTTTAAGTCTTTAGGTAGCCTGAATCTGTCAAAATTATTTTGATAAAAACCAAGGTTTCAGAAAGCTATTTTTTTCTTTCCAATTCTTTTCAGCAGGTGCTTCTAAAATAACAAATACACTCCCTGAAGATAATTAATCACAGTGGGATTTTAAGACATAATTATTGGAAGATATATAACATTTTAAAATGGATCCTTTAAAATTGTGTAACTTAGATTACTTAGGTTGTTACTTAGATCCTTTAAAATGGTACTACTTGGATTTAATTTCATTATGATTTTTCTTATAAATCTACAAGATCTATTATACCAAAAACAAGTATTAAATTTAGATAGTTAAAAGAATAAATATGAGGAAATGCTTAGCAACACTAATTTTAGCCTGAAATGTCTAATTTTTTTTAATCATCAAATATACTTAAATATATTTTCAGTTTACTTTTTATGCTCATGATATTTAAAGGATATTTCTAATTAAAGTAAACAGAGTGTTACCAGCTAATAAATGCAGAAGCATAATCAAGTTAGCAATGTTGCCATTTTGCAAAAACTAACAAAATAATGGATTGAAAAGAATAACAAGAATGAATGCTAAAAATTTAGGTCAAATATTAGAGGAAAAAAATCACTCTCCATAGCATGCTAAAGTTTACCCAAAGATTATTTGCTGGTTGTAGGGAAAAAGCAACATAACCACCCAGGAATCTAGTTTTCAGCAACTGAAACCATAAACAAAATTGATTCACTGAATCAAGGACAACTATTCATTTTATACCTTCTGATTGATGTAACATAAGTACACCATAGATAAAGTTATTTTTTAAACAAATAGAAAAATAATAAGAAAGGCTTTAGTGCTAATTTTCAGTCAATGCAACATGCAAAGAGCAGAGGAACTTTCTAAACAACAAGATGGGACACGACAAGATAATTCAGAATGCAGGAAATTCTACAAGAAACTGGACTCAGGAGTTCCAAAAGTCAGTGGTAGGAAAAAAATGTGTAGGGATGATGTTCAAAATTAAGAAACTTGACAGATATAACTTTTAAATGTCACATGTGTACTTTGATTAGAATACACCGATTGTAAAAACATATATTTTGTGTGTATGTTGGAAAATCAGAAGAAAAGAACTTGAATGTGAGCTGGGTAATAGATGAGATTATTAAATTATTGCTGCTAATTTAGAGTTAACAATGGCATTTTGATTATGTAAGAAAATATCAATACTTTTAGAGAAGAATAATGAAGTATTGAGGGGCAAAGTGTTATATCAGTAATATGTTTTATAAACTTCACACACAAAAATTATATACATATATGTATGTATATGTGTGTATATACACATATATGTGTGTATATATATATGTACATATATAAAATATGGCAAAATGTTAAATCAATATAACAAAGCAATCGATATATAAGGTTTGATTATAATATTGCCTATAATTTACTTATGCTCATTTAAAAATAAAAATTTTGAAAAAGAAAACAAAATGGAAACACAAAATAAGACTTATTTCCCTGTAATAGGATCTTATGAAGATTCTTTACCTCACACTTTAACCCAATTTTTTTTCTTGTGAATTTTACTCTGAAGGTTGATTAAAAAAAAAAAAAAGCTTATAAACTTAATAACCAAAGAAGAAAGTTTATTGTTTTCTAATTAGAAGTTTTCAGTGAAATCAGAACTGAAGAATGAAATTATGGGCTTGCCATCTAAAGAAATTTGACTCTCATTGGTACAAAGAGCGAAGTTTAAGTTGTTGAACTTGCTAATTGACACACTGAAAGCAAAATAGAATAAATCTTTAATTCAATTTCTACATTTGAAAAACTGGAAAATCACTACATACGCCTTATCTGTTGAGTGTGAAGAGTAAATGAATTGATACACGTAAAGTGCTTATCACAATGCCGGTACATCCCAGACAAAAAAAAGCTAAAGGAGTTTGTCGCCAATAAAACAAATATTACAAGAAACGTTAAACAGATTTCGTTAAGAAGGAAAAAAAAGAACAAAAATATGATTAATAAAATGGCAATAACTACATATCTATCAACAGTTACTTTAAATGTAAATGAATTAAATGTTCCAATCAAAAGATATAGTGTGGCTGAATAGATAAGAAAGTGATGCCCCTACATATACTACCTACAAGAGACTCACTTCAGATTGAAAGACACGTATAAACTGAAAGTAAAGAGATAAAGATATTTCATGAAAACAGAAATTTAAAAAAAAAAATTAAAAGCTGCAATAGCAATACTTTTACCAGAGAAAATGAACTTTAAAACAAAGGCTATAACAAGAGACAAAGAAGGATACAGCAATTCCACTTCTGAGTATTTATCTGAAAAAACCCAAACACTAATTGAAAAAGATATATGCATCAACATGCTCATTGCTGTATTATTCAAAATAGTCAAGATATGTAAGCAACCTAGGTGTCCATCAACAGATAAATAGATAAAAAAGAAAGGGTACCTATATACAATGGAACATGACTCAGTAATAAAAAGGAATGAATCTTGCCATGTGCAACAACATGAGTAGATCTAGAGGGTATTATGCTAATTGAAATAAGCCAGAAAAAGAAAAGACAAATACCATATGATTTTACTTATATGTGAAATCTTAAAAAGAAAACAAAGAAACAAAAAAGAAAAAACTCATAGATACAGAGAGCTTTTTTATGGTTGCCAGGTGAGAGGGAGGTTGGGGTGAAAAAGATGAAGGGATTAAGAAGTACAAATCAGTGGTTACAAAATAGTCATGTAGATGTTAAGTTTAGCATAGAAAATAGTCAATAATATTGAAATAACTATGTATGGTGTAAGATGGGTACTAAATTTATTACTGTGATCACTTCATAAGTTATATAAATGTCAAATCATTATGTTGTACACCTGAAATTAATATAATATTGTAACGTCAACTTTAGTTGGAAAATAATAAATTATTTTTAAAAATATATGGGGCAGAATGAACTATAAATAGAATATTAGCTAGCATTACTTTATTTTTATCCATATTATCATTACATATGGACAGTATTCTATGGGAGGTGAAGTAAAAAAGTGAAAATATTCACAGACCCAGAAATGAATAAGCTAAAAAGATTTTTTTGCAAACTGAAAAAGAAGAGGGAGGTCATTAAGCAATGAAGCAGAAGCGTTCTTATTTGTCCAATCAAACAACTGCTAGGTAAAAATTATCAGAGAATAAGTGGATATATAAATAACTTTGCTACTAGTCACTGATTACATATTTAGATTTCTCAGACTTCCTTTGACTTTCTGGAAATCATGTTTGCTTAATAAAACACTAGAAAAATAGTAAAATATATTTTTCAAATGATGTTAAAGTTTTCTTTATATTTAAGGTAAATAATTGGAGTTTTAACCAATCTTTGGTTAAGAAGTTATTTCTTTTAAGTTTTAACTTTTTATATATTTTTTTATTATCAATTTTCTAAATATATGAAACCCATATCAAGTCTCAAATCTAGAAAGTATATATCATGCACTTTTATTTTCCCAATAGTTCCTAAAGTAATCCTGAAGTCCCCAATTTCTCCTTTCCATATTCCCAATCCTGGCAGATATACATATATATATATATATATTTTTTTTTTTTCTTTTTTCTGTGTCATTTGTCTCTGCAAAATATTTATGGTTATCATATTGCATACAAAATAATTTTCTCATTTTGACTTTGGAGGCATGGTCCAAAATGACTGCTATGTACACCTTACTTTTCTCAACTACTTCTCACATAAAGAATCTATTTTAAAAAATCAATCTACCTTTTTCTATTCCAAAAATATTAAGTTTATCTCTGCTTTAATATTCTTTCTTTTACCCCAATGTGTGTGTTATTTCAACACAATTTCCAGTGTACACTACAGAGCCAATTTACATCATCACAGACAACCAAAATCTCCCATTTACCTAATACCTTATATAGTAGCACTTCCTGAAAATGTATTTGAAAGTTTATCAGAATGTTGGAGGAGAGTGTTAATGTCTCCTTTTCACATGTCCGTAGGAGAGGCTTCAGATGTCATCACTCTTCTTACTGAGAGTATAGTTAGGGAAACCATGTCTATTTTCCCTTTGCATCCTCCATTTTTACTTCCTCGAGTTAGGAGAAACATAATTTAAATAATGAACATTTACCACTTTAGGGAGATATTTCCCAAAAAAGTGTTTTTCCTTCTTCCTTTAACATTTTGCAGGAAGTTGTCTGGTCATGCTGTCCCTCCATTTAGGAAAATCCTTCTAGAGATACTTGAGGGAGATTCAACATTATCTTACTTATTCAACTACATCTAGGCACGTGATTTGATTTTGAAGTGGAAAATAATAGTTCCAACTTCATTCTCTAATTCTGTTCTTTCTAGATGGCTATTGAAAAGCTGATATGTTGATACTGCTTTGGTTTTGTATGTGTCCTCTCTCAACCAGAACCCCTACAGGGAGTGATGTCAGAAACATGGCAGATTGAGAGATTCCCCAGTTGATCTCTCCCCTTGAAGTTACAACAAGTTGAACAGCTATAATTCAACAGAAGATTCCCTGTGCAACACACAAACATATCTGAGAGATCCACATTTCAAAACATCTGGAGGTGGGTGAATCAGGGTAAACAGGGGAGGAGGGAAAGGAAAAGAGCAGAGACATGGGCTGCAGACGCTCCTTGCCATGACATAGCTTAAAGCTCACTGCGGTACTGGCAGAGAGGAGGAGTCAGGCTATAGGTGTACTTTCTGTGGCCCCAGCAGTCCTGCCTGAGTGATCAGCATACAATACAGCTGAACCCAGCAATTGGGGCAGAGACCTCTAGGCAAAGCCTGAATATAGCAGAGTGACTGCTGTGCTTTAAGAGCACTCACTGACAGGCAGAAAACAAAGCCATGGAACATGGCTGCCTCCCCCCATCCTCCCAGAGCTTGCCTCTCTGAACCCTCAAAGAGCTAACAGCAGCCTCCAGAAGAAGCTGTAACACTGAGTGAGCTAATGAGCAGAATATTTACAGCCCTGAGAACTGGAGAGAGACAGTTCCTAAGAGGCAGATGCACATTGCAACAAGGGTGTAGAATCCCAGGGACAAGGGTGGAAGTATAGGGGCAAGGCAGCTGTGGTCTGGCTGTGACCATTACTCAGAAAACAAAGTCACAAACATACCAGTGACCTCTCCCAGCCCACCTCACCCCCCAGCTTTCATTGCTGATCCCAGCAGTGGTATCCAGGGCTGATCAGGCATCACAGCTCTGCATCTGGCTGCAGGGGCAGCACTGGGATTTCAGGGGCTCAGAACCCCATGCCCCACTATGTTCTCCCATGGATGGAGACCCATGAAATCAAATTTTCAAATTATTGAAAGCGAAAGATTGCAGGCCAAGAATAATATACCCACCAAATTACCCTTTAGTTATGAGGGAGTTCTATGTATCTTTCCAGATATATAGAAGCTGAGGAAATTATCAACCACAAGGTCCACATTACAGGAAATACTGAAGGCGGTTATTCTACCAGAAACAAAAAAGACAAAATGATACAAAACTATGAGTAAGATCACTAACAGACAGACAAAAATACAAAATGGCAACCCCTACTCAGAATAGGGTACTATACACTGACATATAACATAAACATTAAAAGAGATAAAAACATTAAAAAAAAAAAAAAAAAGAGAAGAAGAGACAATTTGCTACTGCAACTCAGAAATGTACTCACAGCATAACTAGGGATAATTTGTGACAACAAAAACAAAAAAGGGGAGGGTATAAAGGTCTGAAATAAAAGTGGCAAACCCCTGGCTAGACTCACTAAGGAAAAACAGAAAAATGACACAAATAAACAAAAACAGAAATGAAAGAAGAGAAGTTCCGATGGATACCACCGAAAGACAATAATCATACAATAATATTATGAAAGACTATATGCCACCAAATTCAATAACTGAGAAGAAATGGACAAGTTCTTAGAAATATGTAACATTCCTAACTGAACACAAAGAACTGGAAAATCTAAATAGACCAATCAAGAGTAAGGAAATTGAAACAATCATCCAAAACCTCCCTAAAAGCAAAAGTCCAGGACCAGATAGATGGCTTCACTAGTGAACTTACTCAAAACATTCAAAGATAATTTAATACCTGTCCTGCTCAACCTCTTCCAAAAAATTGAAGAAGAGGCAATACTTCCTAAGTCATTTGTTTATTTATTTTTTAAAAGGACTTTATTGGGGAACAGTGTATACTTCAGGACTTTTTCCAAGTCAAGAGTTGTCCTTTCAATCTTAGTTGTGGAGGGTGCAGCTCAGCTCTAGGTCCAGTTGCCGTTGTTAGTTGCAGGGGGCGCAGCCCACCATCCCTTGCAGGAGTCAAACTGGAAACCTTGTGGTTGAGAGCCAACTCTCCAACTGACTGAGCCATCCAGCACTGGCCCATGCGCGAATCAAACCAGCAGCCTTCGGCGTTAGGAGCATGGAGCTCCAACCGCCTGAGCCACCGGCCGGCCACCCTAACTCATCTTATGAGGCCAAAATTGCCCTGATATCAAAATTTGGTAAGAATAACACAAAAAAGGAAAACTGCATACCAATATCTCTGATGAATACAGACACAAAATCCTAAACAAAATTCTATCAAATCAAATACAACAATGCATTAAAAAGATTATACATCATGATCAGTGAGGTTCATTTTAGTTGTGCATGGTTGGTTCAACATAAGCAAATCAATCAATGTGATACATTACATAAATAAAATAAAGGATAAAAATTATATGGTCATATCAATAGATGCAGAAAAATCACTGGACCAGAGAGAACATCCATGACTAAAACACTTAATAAAATGGGTATAGAAGGAAAGTACCTTAACATAATAAAGACCACATACAACAAACCCTTAGCTAATATACACAATAGTAAAAAACTGAAAGCTTTCCCTCTACCATCAGGAACAAGATAGGAATGCCCCTTGTCACCACTGTTATTCAACATGTTATTGGAAGTCCAAGCCAGAGCAATCAGGCAAGAGAAAGAAATAAAAGGCATCCAAATTGGGAATGAAGAAGTCAAATTGCAACTTTTTGCAGATGACATGATTCTTTATATAGAAAACCCTACAGACTCCACCAAAACATTATTAGAAACAATAAATAAATACAATAAAGTTGTAGGATATAAAATCAATGTACTAAAACATTGCATTGCCATTCCTAACAATGAAATTTCAGAACAATAAATGAAAAAAAATGCAATTCCTTTTGCAATTGCAGCAAAAAGAATAAAACTCCTAGAAAAAAACTTAACAAAGGATGTGAAGTACCTATACACTAAAAACTACAGGATATTATTAAAAGAAATTGAACAAGATATAAGGAAATGCAAAGATATTCCACGTTCATGGATTGGAAGAGTCAACATAGTGAAAATAACCATATTACCAAAGCAATACACAGATTTAATGCAATCTCCATCAAAATCCCAATGGCATTTTTTAAAGAAACAGAAGAAAAATTCATCAGATTTATATGGAATCACAAAAGACCCTGAATAGCCAAAGTAATTTTGAGAAAAAAGAATAAGGCCCGAGGTAATGCTCCCTGACTTCAATTTATACTACAAAGCGACAATAATCAAAAGAGCATGATATTGGCAGAAAAACCGACACAAGACTAATGGAATAGAACTGAGAACCCAGAAATAAACCCACATATATATGGACAGAAACTTTTCAACAAAAGAACCAAAAACATACAATGAAGAAAATAAAACTTCTTCAATAAATCTTGCTGGGCAAATTGGAAAGCCATGTGCTAAAGAATGAAACTAGACTATCTTTCACCATATGCCAAAATTAACTCAAAATGGATCAAACACCTAAATGTAAGACCTGAAACAATAAATTGCATAAAAGAAAACACAAGTACTAAATTTATGGACTTTGGGTTTAGAGAGATTTTATTAATTTAATCTCAAAGGCAAGGGAAGTAAAAGTTAAAATGAATGAATGGGACTATATCAAATTAGAAAGGTTGTGCACAGCAAAAGAAATCATCAACAAAACAATGAGGCAACAAATCAAATGAGATAAGATATTTGCAAATAGCACCTCTGATAAGAGGCTAATATCTAAAATATATAAAGAACTTATACAACTCAACAAAAAATCCAATGAAGAAATGGGCAGAGGACCTGAATAGACAATTATCCAAACAAGACATACATATAGCCAACAGAAAAAATGTTCAATTTTATTAGCTATTAGGGAAATGCAAATCAAAACCAAAATTAGATACCACCTAACACCTGTTAGAATGGCTATTATCAACAAGACAAGTAATAACACATATTGGAGAGGTTTTAGAGAAAAAGAAACACTTATACACTGCTGGTGGGAATGTAAATTGGTACAACGACTATGGAAAACAGTATGGAAGTTCCTCAAAAAAATTAAGAATAAAATTATCATATAACCCAACAATTCTTCTTCTGGGTATCTACCAAAAAAATCTGAAAACATTTATCCATAAAGCTATATGTAGCTCTATGTCAATTGCAGCATTATTCACTGTGTCCAAATCATGGCAACAACCAAAATTTCCTTTGCTTGATAATTGGATAAAAAGGATGTGGTACATATATACAATGGGATATTACTCAAGCATAAGAAAAGATGAAATACTGCCTTTTGGGACAACATAAATGGATCTTGAGATTATCATGCAAAGCGAAATAAGTCAGACAGAAAAAGTGGAGAACCATATAATTTCACTGATATGTGGGATATAAAACTGAAAGAAACAAAGGGACAAGACAAACAAATAAAGAAACAAAACCTCAGACACAGACAACAGTTTAGTGGTTATAAGACGGTAAGAGGGATGTGGTAGAAGAGGGAAAAGGGGATCAAACATATGGTGATGGAAGGAGAACAGACTCTGGGTGGTGAATACACAATGCAATATATAGGTAATGTATTATATAGTTGTACACTTGTAACCTACATAATATTTCTAAACAATGTCACTCCAATAAATTAAGGGGAAAAAAATCTAGAGGGGAAAAGCTGTATTTGGCAGCTTTATGGATTTGCATTTTCCACTGTAAATTTTAATCACATTTGTCTCCCTTGGCCCTCTACTTTCAAAGTGGTAGACATTAAATACGTCTGTGGGGATTCTGGTTGCTCATAAGGAATCTTATAACTTTGTATCTTTTTAGTCATTTAATCTGCCAGTTACATTAAACTGGGATGTGATCGATTTGTTATAGTATAGTCTTTGGGGTCAGCCTTCTCTGGTTAATTTCTGGCCCATGTCTTATTACATAGAAATTTATTTTATTTACCTTGCAGAGATTTGTTGTAAGGAATAAATACAAAATAATAATAATAATAATAATAATAATAATAATAATAATACACATAAAATTTATAGTATTAGGTGCAGTATAATTAGTGTATAATTTAAGGAATTTCTAAATGACAAACTCTCTGTTCAATAATTCCCTGTGGTCATTTTTCTAAATTTTCTCTCAACTATCGGTAAAGGTTCTATTATTATTGTCATTTTACAGGTGCTAAATTTGACCCAAAAAAAGGTTGAGTAATTTTCTTCAATCCTACATCTATTAAGTTATTTCCAGAGCCCCTTACTTATTGCCCTGTACAATGCTTAAGAAATATTCACACTTTTTCACTTTGCTTAGGTTTAGGTTCTGTGCTGCATGCTGACAACACAAAGATGATTTTTTAAAAATTTGTTGATATCTAGTAGAGAAAAAGAAGATATAGACAAGAGTCCAATTTTACAACATTTTTGCATTCATTTGTGATACTTAAATTTGATATTGGCAGAAAACAGTTTCCCAAAGAAATGTTATATCACAAATGTATTCATATACAATTCTAGGTAATTATTTCACATTCCAATTTCAGGTTATATTGGAGTCATGAAGTATGTGTTCATTTCATTGTCAAAAATAGGTGTATATCTATATCAGAAAGAAACATTTTCCTTCATTTAAATTATGTCCACATAGACAAAGTGAAATGCATCACAACTTGAGAAGATGAGAAAAGGGAGTTGCTGTTGAATTTTTAAATGCATGCTCAAATAGTTTCATAACACTATAAAAATGACCAAATTCCTTTACTTTCATGCTGTTTCTTATTCTCAGAAAACTTTTTAGAGAGGAGTATTAAAGTGTGGAAGAATGAATCTCACTGAGTTTACTTACTGATATTAGGTGGAATGGTTGGTGACAGATGGAAGGTAAAGGAAGTTCTGCTAAAGGTTCAAATTTTACTTACTGGGTTAAGCCCAGTTATGTTAATAAGATCACAATCAATTTTGCAAATCCAAGGATTAAGATAAAAGCTTAATTATATTTTAAGAACAGATCCAGAAGCTAATAAAGATAGAACCATAATGTTGATTCTAACTATAGTTGTTATACTGGTGTATAGAGATTCTGCAAATTGTATCATTGGCAGTAAGGAAAAGAAGTCAAATATGTATATAGTTGTAGACTGGTAAATCAAATGTTATGGTGTGTTATTTACCAAAAATGGGGGGGAGTAAAAAGTTTAATGCTAAGTGTACAGTATCTTCAAATGTTGAGTGCAATATGTAAAGGCAAACACAAATGACCACCTGTGTTATGTCTAAATCAAAAGTATTTTTTCTACTGTTGAAAGAGGATTTTTTTTTTAATCTTAAGTATATTTTTCTCTTGAAGATATGTTGCAAAGTAGAGGTAACAGTGTAAGCACGATTTGTAAAGAAATACTTAGCTATGAACTATGCCTCTTAGGATTTTTACACGAAACCAAATACTGAGTAACTATCAAACATAGTTTTTCTATGATGAGACCATAATAACCCATGGCTGAATTGCTGATTTTTTTAATAGAATAACCAAGAAAATATTCATTTCATTTTCAGTTTGTTTCTTTTTTTTGTTTTGTTTTGTTTTTACTGTGAAGGTGGTTAATGGGTTTAACATGTGAAAAGCTAAGGCATGGTAAGGGAAAGATTTGAAATATTAGATACTAAAATTTCCCCATGATATTTTCCAAACAACATGACTTTTACCCTTCTCACCTTTCTTTTGGACTACTAAGTACCTATTTCAATAATTTCATGAAACAAATGCAAATGTATACTTGACTTGAAAAATATGTTACCTGTATGTCAGCAGAGGAAAACACTTAAAACATAAATTAAGAGATTTCAACATTAAGGAACTGATCCCCCACCCCAACTCCCCAAAGGAAGATTTAGATTTACCAAAGCTATTCGGACACATACAGTGTCTCTTCATTTATAAGCATCTAAGCAGATGTGTGTTTCAACCTAAAACTTCAATCTAAACTTTCAAGTTTAGATTCAAGGAACAAAAAGTTCAGGAGCAGAAAGCCATACAGTTGACAATTCTTCAGACCACCTTTTGCAATTAATATTTATTGATCCTTCCTAGATTAAGAGTAGTCTGTATGCCACCAAGAAAATAGCAATGGAACAAAGCGGACAGGGTGTCTATACTCAAAGCTCAGAGGAGTTCTCCTTTAAAAATGCCAGTATCACATTGACTCTGAAGTTATCTATGATTATTGGCATTCAGTAACCTCATTAATAAGATATCAGATTGGTGAAGGAAAAACTCTTAACAGTAGCTTTGCTTTCCTTGCTTTCAGGGAACAGCTAGGTTGCCTTGCAGGGTAACAAGCTTGAAAATTCTTGACCTACAGAAAATGAAATTTATCAACTAATCAAAGTAAATTGAGTATGTACCATAGCAAAAGTCAATGAGTGTCAGTAGATCATTAATACAGTACAAACAGAGATAACAGAAAAATAACCTCATCACTACAATACTGTAGATTTGGTAAAACATACACGCAGCAAAAGATTTAAGGCAAAAGATAAAATGATATATTTTTTTTTTCTGAGCAACATGTCATTTGAGATTAAAAGTATCTGAATTTAACACAAAGTGAGGATTTTCAAATGTCCATATACTATCCTCAAGGTATTTCCGGAGACAAAGATTACTCAACATCTAAGTCATTGGTGAAATTTGAAGGGCTGACATTCAATGCATGTTTTTTGAATCAGAATTTTGTTAAAATTATTTAGTTAACAATGAAATGATAGCATACCGTGTTTCCCCGAAAATAAGACCTAGCCAGACAATTAAGTCTAATGCGTCTTTTGGAGCAAAAATTAATATAAGATGTGGTCTTATTTTACTATAAGACCGGGTCTATATCATATCATATCATATCATATATCATATCATATCATATCATATCATATCATATCATATCATATCATATCATAATATATATAATATAATATAATACAATATAATATTGAGTCTTATATAAGACCGGGTCTTAATATAATATGATACGATATAATATAATATAATATAGTATAATATAATACCATGTCTTTAATATAATATAATATAGTATAGTATAATATAATATAGTACCCGGTCTTATACTAATTTTTGCTCCAAAAGGCGCACTGGAGCTGATTGCCTGCTAGGTATTATTTTCGGGGAAACACGGTACATATATACGAGTAGTTCTCATTCTGGATCCAGATTAGTCCCCTTCAAAGGCATAGCCTTTCTGCAGTTTGAACTGTTTCAGTGCAACCTCTAAACACTGGAAGGTTAAAATTGCCATATCTTCCAGAATAGCGTGAATTGAAGAATGTCCACTTGGCTCACAGCCCTCTAGTAACTGCCAGGCCTCACAGTGTCTCACTCTATACATACACAGCTATGCACTTGACCAAACTCTTAAGGAGACTTACGTGCAGATTTCTGGTACTGTTCTTTCATTTGTTCTCTTCTCTCCAGAACACTGATTTGCAAATATCAACCATCTCCCAACTCCCAAACTCCGATACAATGTTTCTTCTGCCAGTGAGACTGCTGATCTCTGGTAGGATTCCACTTCCAGATGCTGTTGTATGAAACAGGATTTGAGGCAGAAAGCCAGGTTGCATGTTTCTCGGTTTATGTGTTTGCTTTTTCAAACGGATTGCAGACTGGAATGTTCCTTGTCCGAGGATTGAAGCATTTTTTTGTTTGTTTTGTTTTGTTTTATGCGATTAGTGTTTTCTTTGTTTATTATGTTAGGGCAAGTCCTGAAAACAGTTCTGCTTTACTCATCTTTGTCTATACCAAATTATCACCTATCTTTAGGAAATCCTCATATCTCTATCCCCTTTGATGGTTTCTATGATTACTCCAAAGTATTTTATATGTGAATTTTTATATCTGTTCTTTGCTATATAACCTATTTTGAAGAAATCTCATACTGCTTATTGATATGGCACATACCATTTACTAAACTGAAATATATTCTTTGGATTCCTCAGTTATGCTTAAGTGGTTATAATTTCTTCTTTTTATGTGAGGGAATTACATTTTATATTTATCACTTTTCTTTCAATAACTACAAAGGCAATATTCATATATTAACCAATCAAAATATTTAGTGATTCACTTAAATTTCCATAAATTTTTAAACTCTGTTTTCTATCCATATTCATAAAAAAAATCAAATGACATATTTAAAATTAATGACCATTAGTTTCATAATTATCTAGTGTTGTGTCATTGGAATTCACCTCTGGTTGTTTGCAAAAGGTGAAAGGAATTCACAGACTCAGCCTGAAATGAGGAGAGCAAGGAAGTGAATTTATTCAAGAAGAAAGTTGCTGGCATAGAACTTCCCCGGGCAGATGACTGCACCTAACTTCAGGTTAGCTTTTACTTATCTAGGAAAGGGTAGGTAAATTTCCTTACAGCAGGAGATGTGATGTAGAGACTGAGGTCATTTGATTGACATATGTTGGTTATATAACTAGTTTCTTTCTGCGTGTGCTCTTACCCAGAATGCATACAGAAAAACCAATGGGGGATGAAGGCAAGGCTTAATGTTCATTCCATTCTAATGGCGTTATAATTAGGCTACAATTCAACAAAGGACAGTTTTTGGCAGTTTGCACATGTGCAAAGACGCAGTTAAAACCAGTCATGTCTTATCTCCCCTTTCTAGAGGAGTTTAGACATCTTAGAATGATTTGTAGGGAATGAGCCGGGAGGTTCCTAGGGAGGACACCTGAGCAGTCCCCCTTCAGGTTCACTTTTATTAACGGTTTTCTGCCTCATCACCTAGTGTTTTTGTTTCTCCAACATCATTAGATATCCATTAGATAAATAATTTTTTTTGAATTGTAAAATGTTAGGAATGAAAATTCCTTACGCTTAATATCCTTATTTTTTAAGATATGGAAACTGAGACAAAGGATGGTTTAATGCCATCAAAGACCACATGGCTACTTGAAAGAACTCTAGTTAGAGTGCAAGTTTTCCAACTTCTAATTGAACGCTCTTTGTACTAAGCAGTCTATGTGAGACTTTCATGCATGACCTATAAAGAAACAATATTTTTTAAACTTAGTTCAAAGAACATACATAAATCATTTGAAATATTTGCAGAATTAGAACAGGAAATCGTTCACTAAATTTATTTTGGAATCATTCTATAGAGACTTATTAAACAGTCTGAACTTTGGGCTAGATTGAAAAAAAAACAAAAATATTTTTATGTTTCCACACTCACCCCCACTCTCTATGAATACATCGGTATCCTTACTGGATAGACAAATGTCATCAATATTTCAGGAAAATACCATATTTTTCAGTTGTTGGTTATGTCAAAAACCTCAGTTGATTCTACTTATAAACTCTAATCTCGTGTACATTTTAAATATGCTCCCTTGTCCCCAATACTGAGAATTGGTGTAAGTAGTAAGTAGGGTCTTTTATTTAAGTCTATCTCTTTCCTCCATTTGGAGGGAGATACATTGTCTGTATCTGGAACACACATCTCTTCCTTCTTTATTTTCTAAGTTAACTGGGTTCAGACAAGGACGTGAAGTAAAAAGGATAAGAGCACATTGGTTACCTAAAACGTTTTCTGTTCTTTCTCTGTTAATTGTAATAATGTTTCTGTCTCTCCGTTGTGCAGAAGACAAGAAATACAATTCTTTTGAGACGAATATTTGGATGATTTTGGAGTTTCACAGCAAAACCTTCAAAGTCATGTTTCCTTGATGCACTGATTCTGACTGCATCATCTTTCCCTCTACCTCAGCTTCCACCCTCACATCCCACCTAGGACTCTTAACTATTATCTTGAATAGATATAAAATGGATACAACCTTGGGAAAATTCTGAGGACTCAATAATATAATTGAGCAAGTATACCCAGAATAGAGAAAACGTCTCTATAAATTAATTTACTTCAGAAATGTAAAAATCAGGATTTTTAGTAATCATCAAAACTAAATGCAAAATTGTTGCTGTGGTCAAAAAACACAACTTTCTTAAATGTGAAAATTAAAAAACAACAAAGAAAAACCTCTGCATGAGAAGAGAGCTGTACATTTTTAGCCTTTTTAATTTGAAATAAAATTATCCTTTTGTAACTTATGTTCCCTAATTAAAAACTATCGTGATCATCATAACCTATTTGTCCTCAGTGACTAATTATTCCCCATATTTGCTGAAAAATTTTATGGGAAGAAAATGAAGCCGAACCTTTGTATAAACATAGTCTCTGGGTAGCTCTTTAGTCTTTGCATATTATATAGGTGGGGAGAGTAGGATATTTTCCTGACTACTCAGAATATATTTCTTCTTTTGTGTGTTTTGGAACCTAACTGCATTATTAGTGTTCAGTATTAGTGACTGAATTATTTCTTTGCTTCCCATGATAATTGCCATGGAGTGGAGGCCATTGTGGCCCTCTATTAATTACTTGTTCATTTGAATATGATAATCTAGCAATAGAAAACCTCTGATGATTTTATACTATATTGTAATCATGGTGAAAACTTATATACTTAGGCAAATGGATATTGGAGGTAACAAAAATGAGATAGTTTGGTTCTAAAGAGCATCATCACTTACCTCAGAAAATCTAGGTAAATATCTCTTGAGTTGATTAATAAACATTTATTTTCAAAGTGGAATATTTGTTTTTTACAAAACCTCCTGGCTTCAGTTATATCTATACTACATTAATTTATGTCTATCTATCAATCAATTAATTATCTATCCACCTTTCATCTATATTACTATAGCAGATCTCGCCTGGTGCTGAGGTAGATGGAGAGATGAGACAGTCAGAATCTGCATAGCAAGGAAACTTTTTAATTCCAGGACAAAAAACTTCCAGTACATTCTTTCTTATTTTCCACAATCAGGATTCTCACTGGAGAATGCCAAACTGTGAATTTTACATTTGGCTGAGAAGAAACTAAGCTGAGACCTTGGGAATAAAGAAGAGAATCTGAGCAACACTAAGGAGTGAAGTATCCCATGGATTATAACAACCAGGGAATACCAAAGGTCTATTCCTTGGCTTGTTTTTGCCAGAAAATCACAGTCTTTGGAAATTTACACCTTCTGTACTAAGTACAAAAGAGTAGTGCACATGAGAAGTGAGGGAATTATGCACTTCTTTCCATGTAAACTGTGAACTATCTTATGAGAATTAAAGAGCTTGAATTTCACCTTGTTTTCTTCATTTGAACATTGAAGCCATTTTCCCTCTCAAAGGATGATGTCTTAGGCAATATTTTGAACTGTATTTACTAGGAAAAAAACAACAACCTTATTTTTATTATTTAAAAAAAAAAAGTCCTGTATTTTAATAATGTAAAAACTTTGCTCTAGTATTATGCAAATATATTTAGTATGCAAAGATATTCAAAAAGCCTGCTAATAGTACAGATTACCATAAATTAGTAGATTTGAAAGAAGAAACACATTAATTTGATGCCTTGCAATAATGCAGTAGATTTATAGGAACTGAGCAATTTGATACTTATGCTTATATGTTATTTGTGTCTTGTAATCCAAATAGATATTGTGTTAGTATCATATAGCAAGAAACATAATTATCTTTTCTATTGTGATGATTTTTGGCTTTTCAATATTGATAAAGTGCTGTAGCTACAATTTTTCCTGATTTTATGGTAATAGGAAAACAGCAACCAATACAAATATGACATGATAGGATATTTTAATTTGCACGCATTGCATGATGAATTACAAGCCAACATTTTTTTGGGGGGCGGGTCTTACTATATAACACTATAAGTCACGAGCCCCTAAAATAAGTGATAGATTGAAAGATTCTGAACAGGAAAATGTGGAAAGTACAATTATGATTCATTAATTTTGTTTGGGTTACAGTGAAATTACAAAGTAAAAAACCCTGGACAAAAAGGATAAAGAGACTATGTTCTGTTAATAATTAGTTCTGTGATCTCTATAAAGTAAATCATGTTTCCTAAAGCTCAGTTTATTCAAGTGTAAAATGATAGCTTAAGGTTAAAATAAATGAATATGCATGATATTTTTAGAGATTAAATGTAATGTATAATAATTTCATGAATAATAAGTAATATAATCACAATCAACCCTTAACATTCATTCCCCTTCATTTTCCCACCCCACCATCAGATAGGCCTTTCACTCTTCTCCTATATAAATGGAAACTTTTTCATAATCCCCAAACAGGAACAATTTGATCTCATGTTTTCTCAGCTTAAAAACACTATTGAGCAGAATTTTGTTGATTTTTTCCCACGTTATAGTTTAAGTTGTAAAAATTCATCGCAAATTTTAATTTTAATATAAATACAAATATTCAAGTAAAATATATTAAAATAAAGGGACTTCCAATTTTTCTGGGTCAGGTTATTTATTGAAGCTCTATTTCAGAAACTATTTTTTGGGTACATTCTATATTTCTTTTATTACATAGAAAATTAAATAGTGAAAGTTTTATAGCAAAATGCATATGAGAGTGACATCTTAAAGTAGACAGTACTGCATAGTGGGTGTGATAATTTGACAAACATGGAGGTTTATGAGAGATGAGTGAGAACCACAATCATTAACCACTGAAGTCAGTGAGCAATACAAAGGAATCAGAATAAGATATTTTTCTATAAATGTATAAGATCTATAAGTAAAAATTATTTTTAAAAAATTAAGGTTACTGCTTTTCTTTGAGGTTTGTTGTTTACCGGGAAACAAAACTCACTCAAATGAGCTTAACACAAATGGAAAATATGTTGGAACAGTTAATAAAGTATCACAGAGAATCCAAGAGCAGTTGTTCAGCCTGGCTCTATAATGTAGTTATTCAAGGAACTGGTGAACTTCAAGAACTCAAATTCGTGTTCTCTCACTTCTATCTTTTTTCTGAGGCCAGTTGACTTCTCCTCACTATTCCTTTTTCTTGATCTGCTTCTTTCCTAGCTCTATAGTGGTCATATCCCTGCATTATCTCTTATGATGCATATTATTAATGGTAACTTTTGTGTTCTCATCCCTAACTCCTGGGAGAAAATGTCTCTGTTGTATATGTTTTGAGTTACACTCCATCCCTAGGTTAAACAGATTTTGTTAGAAAATTGTGTCAAATTGCCCATGGGCCACTCAGCAAGTTTATGAGAAAAGGGTCTTTGAGAAGAGGCATTGTGGGGAGATAAAATGATAATGGACTTTGCCAGTAAAAAGAAAAAGAAAAAAGAAAAGAAAGAAGGAAGGAAGGAAGGAAGGAAGGAAGGAAGGAAGGAAGGAAGGAAGGAAGGAAGGAAGGAAAGAAGAAAAGAAAAAAAGAACAAAGAAAAGAAAGAAAGAAAAGACAGGAAAGTAAATAAAATTTAAGACAGGAAAGTAAATAAAATCTATCTGATCATATGATTTTTTTTAATTTTATTAGAATGTATGAATATAAGTATGTATGTGCAAATTGGTATTAAACCACAATCTGAGTTCTGTTAGAGTCGAGGAACAATAAATACATAGTTCTATAAAGTTTTGTTTTGCTCTGTTTTATTTGATCCATTTTTTTGTTTTAATCATTGAAATTTCAGTTTTGAAATGTCACCTGGCTTTTCGGCCCTGATGCAACCCAAATGGTGACTAAAATACATATAAAGATGGAAACAGATGAACTTGTACAACAATACTGAAAATTAAGTCTGATAATCAACTTAATGGCAAAATCTGGAATACATTTGTATTACTTACAAGAATAATCACCTAGATTGGAATATACTGTAGTCTGGTCTGCCATAACATACAGATTGGCTGAGAAACACAAATAATAATTCGTAATCCATATTATATCAACAATTAAGAGATGTAAAGACAGTATGTTCTTCTGTCTCATTATGTATTCTACTTTTTGTCACATTCAGAAAGTTGCCCCAATTACATTATATTTCCTACATATTCCAAATTGATATGTGGTAGAAGCATAGATTTCTATTTCAAGATATATAGGTACTACATAGACCATTTATGGAGACAAAAATAATCCTATTTCCAGGGCAGATTTCATATTGTAGCTTTTCATTTCCATGATATATTTAGTGTTTACACAGCTCAGGCAGTCAGAGAACATAAAAATCCCATGTTGGGCCAACATATGATATTTTGCTAGACACTAGGAACTGATATAGGAATAAAATACATCAACCAACTTGACTTCCAACTTTATATCTTCTAAGAGAATTTGCCCAGCAGCCAAGGACACAAAGAGCAGAGTAAAGGAGACTACACTGTTATCAAGTAATAAAAAATGCATAAAATGATGTGTGTATTTCTAATTTAGCACAAATTGTATAAATTTGAATTAATATACTTATAATCTTCATCATAGAAGCCTTTTGAGGTGCTTCTGGCTTTAGTAATCTAACATCTTCCTATGAATAGTCTCTGACCCTAAAAACTTTAGCAGAAACTCATCATTGCCACAGCCCATTTTGAGAATGCCAATGCTCATGCAAAGAATGACATTTATAGATGCTCTTAAATTATCAAATCCATGCTTCTGTAACGTAAAAAGAGGGAAAACAGTTCCCTAACTCTGTGAAAAACTTTTACTTTGTGCCTCAATTAAGTTTCACTTATGACTAAAAATTTGCACGTTTCTAGAATACAACTATTTAAATCCCCTACAATTGTTTATAACTTCTCTTTTTTCCTAATTTAGAAGTTTAATTGTATAATCTAAATAGACTACTATATCCCCAAAGTTGCATATTTTCTGTATTCCGTAATGTGGACAGTTCTAGACCATAAAGGCTCAAAGTTCAACCAGGAATCTAGAATAAAAGGAATTATCACACCACAGTCTTGCTCCATTTTCTTTATGTTGATGTTTGTAGATTTAAGTGTTAAACTCTCAGTACCTTTTTAACTTTTTGGAAATTCTATTGTTTTTATTTTTATTGAAATTAGATTCCTAAATTCACTTATAATTATTTTGATGTTACTATTAATAATACTTTGTTAAAATTGAAAAATCCAGGACAAATTCTAAATTGGGTCAATGTACATAAAGAGGAATGAATGGTCCCAGGTAAGCTGGGATACATGGGCTCTCTAACTATAAACCGAATGTAGTATCTGCCATTTTTGTTCATATCCATACGCAGAACACTGTAGTATGCTCAAAGAAAGATATGCTAAATTTGAACTTGGACATTGAACATGACATAGAGATCTATATCATGCCATTTGACACTCCTCATAATATCAAAATAGCAGAAAAATAAAGAGATTATTATACCAGCTGAGATAACTGGTCTGAATATCAAGAAGTGGAGTTACCGTTTAACAGTAGGGATTGAGAGCAGTATGTCTGTAGCCAAAGAAAACAAGAGTACCTTGTATTTTTGTCAACCAAGTTCTAAGTATGTATATTCAAACTACACATTTTGGATACAAGGAAATAAACAGTGAATGAAAAGACTGAGACAACTGGAATGGCCATTCACCCAAATCTATTTGCCACCTGATTCCCGTAAGTCCCCATACTGAACATGGGACCACAATTGTTTGGGCAGCAGTGACAAGAATTATCTCAGAATCATTGTCCTCTTACTCTCCAATATTATGGACAATTCTCTTTCCCCAGTGGCATAGTTAACAAATAAATTATATCGGACCCCATTAGGAATGATTATGAGATGACTTAGTAAATGTTCTTGTGATTTTTAATGGTCCATTCAAACATTACCCTTCTCTCTTTGATTATTGACTTTAGATTTCTGTTCTAATTTAGGCATGGGAATAGATTGAGAAGACATCACTTTTGATCGTGGTGACTCAATTCAGGCCTTCCCATAAATAAAAGTTGGTTTTGGTTACAGAAAGAGTTAAAACCTTCATGTGCTGTCCAACTACTTGGAACTGAAGTTTCCCATAATCTTTTAGTTACATCTGATGATTCCTGTGTGAAAATGTTCTAATTATAGATACATACATACTGCCTATTACAATAACCATGTTCATCTTGCTTCTGGTGATTAATGCAGTTTTTTTGGCTTAAGTTGCCCTGGGACCCCATAACCCATTGATATCAGAAATCCCATTTTAATTACAAAGTCATCACATTCATCCTTGGGCTGCACAGTGCACAAAACACTCACACTGTATTTTTTAAAGATGTCGTTGCTCTCCTTAGCAACTTATTTCTGTCCTTTCTTTTTTTAATAATCATAATCATTCGTTCAATACCCTCATCATTAACATATATATGTATGTATGGTATGTATGTGTGTGTGTATATATATATATGTGTATATATATATATATATATATATATATATATATATATATTTCCTTTTATACACTTATTAAATTTTTTATTAAGTAAGAATACCAGTGAAACTACCATCCTATCAAAATAAAAATACAACGTTGACAACTAATATTTGGAATACCTTTTTCTCATATCCCCAGTGAGACAACCACTAGTGCTTCTTGGTGTTGTGGTAAAGAGAGTTTCCTAAAGGTCTAATGTGATGTCATGGTTGTGGGCCTTTGAGCTGAGGATACCTTCACAGGTTTGGATTCATTCTTCTTTCCTGTTGACAGTACATTCTTGTTTGCTGACATTACAGATTTTTGAAATGACAACATCATTCAATATATGCATTCTTTGAATACAGATTTTTTTGAGCCAATAAATAGAAAGAAAGAAAAAAGAGTCAACTCAAGCTACTTAAGTTTGAATTGAATCCATAATTTCTGGAAAGTTTATCCATATTGAGAATATCCAACTGAAGTGAAATTATATTCTTTCCTCACTGGTTTTAATACACTCAGATGTATTCTTCATACATAATCCCCAAGGTTTAACCAAAATATATTAGCACATATTTACAATTACTATTTATATAACAGCCTTCTACTCTGCAAATGGTTCATAGATCATGTAAGTGTCTGATTCTAATTATACATCTGGAGGCAATGAGTGTGACAGACATAAGATGTAAAGAAAATTGTTGTCCCCTTGCAGAAGAACTACTTCTGACAATGTCATTATGGGCTCTTCAGGCAAGGAAGGAACAATTTCATCAACACGTGAAGATCAAACTAATCCAATGGTCTGGAAGGCTTCATGATTTTTCAGAATCATTTTAAATATTAATTTTAAATATTATAATTCTACTTTTCAGAATCCCATAGTTTCTTAATCAAGGCCCCAAATTTCAATTAATGGATTTGGTAAGCTGCAAATACAACTGTAGTTGTAACTCAGTAACTACAGAACAGACTCAATGTTTGAATTTTAGTATCTTATGAAGATATGAGTTTTTTTAAAGCCTTCATAGAAATTCCCTGTTTTCCTGACTATGACTTTAAGCAATAATTTACAACCGCTTGATTGCCATTTATGTTTTTAAATCTCTCTAGTGCAGTTGAAATATCCAAACCCATTTCTGACATCCTTCTATACTCCATAACCTCCACAAAGATTTAACATAGTAGATATTTAGTCTGTCAAAACTAGTTCTTCAATAGGCAATTCAATGTAGGTGACCACAAGTGGTAATTTAAATTGCCACTTGGTGCCAGTACCCCATTCTCCAATGCTAACAAAGCTTCTGCACAGCAAATGAAACAACAGAATGAAAAGGCAATCTACACAATGGAAGACAATGTGTGCAAACCACATATCTGATAAGGATTAATATCCAAAATATATAAGTAATTTATACAACTCAATAGAAAAATAAATAATCTGATTACAAAATGGGCAAAAGGCTTGAGTAGATATTTCTCCAAAGAAGAAATACAAATGCACAACACGTATATAGTACAAACACACACACATATATATATATGGTTGGAGGCTCAGATTTTCGGAGATTTGGTAGCTGAATGCCTATTTCTATATAGTACATTTGACTACACACACACACACACACACACACACACACAATGATACAAATGTGTTAAAATGTTAGCAATATTTTTATAGGAGCACTTTTTTTAATTAAAGTAAATATGTAACATTGTTAGTAAAATTACATATTTTTCAGGTGTACAATTCTGTATTACATCATCTATAAATCTCTTGCGTGTTCAACACCCAGAGTTAGTCCTTCTTCCATCAACATATATTTGATCCCCTTTACCCTCATCTACCACACCCCTTCCCCCTTACTCTCTGGTAACCACTAAACTATTGTCTGTGTCTATCAGTTTTTGTTTCTCATTTGTTTGTCTTGTTCTTTTGTTGTTTTTGGTTTATATACCACATATCAGTGAAATTATATGGTTCTCTGCTTTTTCTGTCTGACTTAATTCGCTTAGCATTATAATCTCAAGATCCATCCACGTTGTGACAAATGGTTCTATTTCATCTTTTCTTACCGACGAATAGTATTCCATTGTGTATATATACCACAACTTCTTTATCCATTCATCTATCGAAGGACATTTTGGTTGTTTCCATGTCTCAGCCACTGTAAGTAAAGCTGCAATGAACATTTGAGCACACTTGTCTTTTTGTATAAATGTTTTCAAAAATTTTTGGGTAGATAACCAGGAGCAGGATTGTTGGGTCATATGGTAATTCTATTCTTAAGTTTTGAAGGAACCTCCACACTACCTTCCATAGTGGCTGCACCAATCTGCAAGCCCACCAACAGTGTATAAGGGTTCCTTTTTCTCCACAGCCTCTCCAACACTTGTTACTATTTGTCTTGATGATAGCGGTTCTACCTGGGGTGAGGTGATATCTCATTGTGGTTTTAGTTTGCATTTCTCTGATGATTAGTGATGTTGAGCATTTTTTCATATGTCTATTTGCCATTTGTATGTCCTCTTTGGAGAAATGTCTCTTCAGGTCCTCTGCCCATTTTTCAATTGGGTTGTTTGTTTCTTTGTTGTTGAGTTGCATGAGTTCCTTGTATATTTTGGATATTAGACCCTTATCGGAGGCACTGTTTGCAATAATCTCCTCCCATTCAGTTGGTTGCCTTTTTATTTTGTCAATGCTTTCTTTTACTATACAGAAGATTTTAAAATTGGTACAGTCCCGTTCATTTATTTTAGCTTTTACTTCGCCTTTGGAGTCAAATCCATAAAATGCTCTTTGAATGCAAGATCCGTAAGTTTAGGACCTATGTTTTCTTCTATGCAGTTTATTGTTCCAGGTCTTAATTTTAAATCTTTGATCCATTTTGAATTAATTTTAGTATATGGTGACAGCAGTCCAGTTTCATTCTTTTGCATGTGGCTTTCCAATTCTGTCAGCTCCATTTATTGAAGTGGCTGTCTTTTCTCCATTGTAGGTTTTTATGCTTCTTTCTGAAAAATTATCTGTCCATATTTATGTGGTTTTATTTCTGCGTTCTCAATTCTATTCCATTGGTCTATGTGTCTGTTTTTCTGCCAATACAATGCTGTTTTGATTATTATTGCTCTGTAATACAAGCTAAAGTCAGGGCATGTGATACCTCCAGCATTGTTCTTGTTTTTTAAGATTGCTTTGGCTATTCGGGGTCTTTTGTGGTTCCAAACAAATCTAATGATTTTTTGTTCTATTTCATTAAAAAATGCCATTGGGATTTTGATGGGAATTGCATTAAATCTGTATATTGCTTTGGGTAATATGGCCATTTTAACTATGTTGATTCTTCCAATCCATGAGCATGGGATGTCTTTCCATTTCTTTGTATCTTCTTCAATTTCTTTCAAAAATGTCTTATAGTTTTCGGCATATAGGTCTTTCACATCCTTGGTTAAATTTATTCCTAGATATTTTACTGTTTTTACTGCAATTGCAAAATGAATTGTTTTTTTGTTTTGTTTTTTTTAATTTCTTTTTCTGAGATTTCATTGTTAGTATATAGGAATGCAATGGACTTTTGTACGTTGATTTTGTAGCCAGCAACTTTACTGTATTCATTGACTGCTTCTAATAGCTTTTTAGGTGGAGTTTTTAGGGTTTTCTATATATAGCATCATGTCATCTGCAAAGAGTGACAATTTAACTTCTTCATTCCCAATGTGGATGCCTTTTATTTATTTCTCTTGCCTGATTGCTCTGGCAAGGACTTCCAACATGATGTTGAAAAGCAGAGGTGATAGGAGACAGCGCTGTCGTGTTCCTGAACGTAGAGCAAAGGGCTTCAGTGTTTCACTGTTAATTATGGGATTAGCTGAGGATTTGTCATACATGGCCTTTATTATGTTAAGATATTTTCCTTCTATATCTATTTTATTAAGTGTTTTAATCATAAATCGATGTAGTATCTTGTCAAATGCTTTTTCTGCAATTGATATAATCATATGATTTTTGTCCTTTATTTGTTTATGTGATGTATCACATTGATGGATTTGCGGATGTTGAACCATCCTTGTGCCCTGGGGATGAACCCCACTTGGTCGTGATGAACAATCTTTCTAATGTATTGTTGTATTCGATTTGCTAGGATTTTTGCATCTGTATTCATCAGAGATATTGGTCTGCAGTTTTCGTTTTTTGTGTTGTCCTTACCAGGATTTGGTAGCAGAGTAATGTTTACTTCATAAAATGAGTTAGGGAGTACTATCTCTTCTTCAAATTTTTGGAAGAGTTTGAGCTGGATTGGTATTAGATCCTCTTGGAAGGTTTGGTAGAATTTACTAGTGAAGCGATCTGTTCCTGGACTTTTGTTTTTGGGAAGGTTTCGGATGACTGATTCAATTTCGTTACTGGTGATCAGTCTGTTTAGATTTTCCAGTTTTTCATGGTTCAGCCTAGGAAGGCTATATGTTTCTAAAAACTTGTCCATTTCTTCTCAGTTATTGAATTTGGTGGCATATAGTCCTTCATAGTGTTCTTGGATGATCCTTTGCATTTCTGTGGCTTCCGTTATAATTTCCCATTTTTCATTTCTGATTTTGTTTATTAGTGTGTTCTCTCTTTTAATCTTAGTGAGTCATGTCAAGGGTTTGTCAATTTTGTTAATCTTTTCAAAGAACCAGCTCTTTGTCACATTAATTTTTTGTATTGTCTTTTTGTTCTCTATTTCATTTAGTTCTGCTCTGATTTTTATTATTTCCTTTCTTCTGCTGACCTTCGGTTTCATTTGTTCTTCTTTTTCTAGTCCTTTAAGGTGTAACGTGAGGTTATTCATTTAGGATTTTTCTTGTTTCTTGAGATAGGCCTGTAATGATATAAATTTCCCTCTTAAAATAGTTTTCACGGCATCCCAAAAATTTTGGTAGGATGTATTTTCATTGTCATTGGTTTCTATGTATCTTTTGATCTCTCCTCTAATTTCTTCTATGACCTGGTCCTTCTTTAAAAGTATGTCGTTTAATCTCCATGTATTTGTGTTTTTTTCCTGCTTTCTTTTTGCAGTTGATATCCAATTTCAAATCCTTGTGATCAGAGAATATGCTCGGAATGATTTCAATCTTCTTGAATTTGCTGAGGCTAATTTTATGTCCCAGTATATGGTTTATCATTGAGAATGTTCCATGTACACTAGAAAGAATGTATAATCTGATGTTTTAGGATGAAGTGCTCTATAAATGTCAATGACATCCATTTCATCTAATGTGTTATTTAGGACTGCTATTTCATTATTTATTTTCTATTTGGATGATCTATCCATAGCTGTCAATGATGTATTTAGGTCCCCTAGTATAATAGTATTTTGGTCAATTTCTCCCTTTAGTTCTGTTAGTAGTTGCTTGGTGTATTTCGGTGCACCTTGATGGGGGCATAAATATTGATGACTATTATGTCTCCTTGTTGTGTAGAAACCTTTACCACTATGAAAGGTCCATCTTTGTCTCTTGTTATCTTTTCTATCCTGAAATTTGTTTCATTGATATCATTATGGCTACACATGATTTTCTCTGGATACCATTTGCTTAGAGTGTCAATTTCTACCCTTTCACTTTGAGTCTATGTTTCTCCTTGTAGCTGAGAAGTGTCTCTTGGAGACGTCATATGGTTGGGTATAGTTTTTTTCATCCAACCTGCTATTCTGTGCCTCTTTATTGGTGAGTTCAGTCCATTTACATTTAGGGTGATTATTGATATGTGAGGATTTCCTATCATTCTATCTTTAGTTTTCAGGTAAGACTGTGTCTCCATTATTTCTTTGCCTTTTTGTTGTTGCCTATTATTTCTATGTGGTGGTATTCTATGATTTTTGCCTCTGTTTCTTCTTTTATTACAGTATATATTTCAGTTCTGGATTTTTTTTTTTTTTTTGAGTGGTTACCATTAAGTTTATGTAAAGAAAGTTTGATATTTAGAGTATTCCATTTTCTTTATAATGCTGACTTTCTCCATTCCCATATTCCAGTTCAGGCCTTTATTCTCCCCCTGTTTATGTTTTGGTTGCCACAAATTGTCTCTGTTCATGGTGGTCGAATAGCCTTCTTTAGTATTTCTTGTAGTGCAGGGCATGTATTAGAAAATTCCCTCAGCTTCTGTGTGTCTGGAAAAGTCTTTATTCCTCCTTCATGTCTAAATCATCTCTTTGATGGGTATATTATTCTTGGCTCATAATTTCTCTCTTTTAATAGTGTGAATATTTGGTTCCAATCTCTTCTGGCTTGTAGAGTTTCTGCTGAAAAATCTGATGATAATCTAATGGGCTTTCCTTTGTAGGTTACCGTCTTCTTTTCCTTGGCTGCCTTGAGGATTCTTTCTTTGTCGTTAATTTTTGACAGCTTCAATACAATGTGTCTTGGAGAAGGCCTGTTGGGGTTGAGGTTATTAGGTGTTCTATTTGCTTCTTGGATTTGAGTATCCAGTTCTTTCCACAATTTGGGAAATTCTCATCGACTATTTGTTTGAATATACTCTCTGTTCCCTTCTCTCTTTCTTCTCCTTCTGGTATGCCCATTATTCTTATATTGCTCTTTCTAACGGAGTCAGAAAGTTCTTGTAGAGTTCTTTCATTTCTTTTAAGTCTCAAGTCTCTTTCTTCTTCCATCCATGTCATTACCTGGTTTCTATCTTTGTAGTCATTGACTCTTTCCTTTATCTGGTCAGCTCTACTACCTAAGCTGGCTATTTCATTTTTCATTTCTTCTATTGAGTTCTTAATCTCTAGAAATTCTATTTGGTTCTTTTTCAAAACTTCAATCTCCTTGGTAAAATGTTCATTTTTTTCTTTGATTGTGTTTCTGAGTTCATTAAACTGCCTTTCTGTGTTTTCTTGACTCTCGTTAAGTTTTTTTCAGAACTGCAATCTTGAAATCTCTGTCATTTAAGTCACAAATTTTCATATGTTTAAGTTCATTTTCTGGAGACTTTTCACTTTCTTTCTGAGCTGTCTTGTTGCCTTGGTTATTCATGACAATTAATGATTTATTATTTCTCTTCCTAGGCATCTACAGGAGTGAGTTCTGCAACAGGTTGATAGGAAGAGGTGTTTCTTTTGTTTTCCAGTACGTGTTTGTAAAATGTTTTATTTTCTCTCCAACTGCAGCCTTTTATTCTCTCTCACACTGTAGTGTTATGTTTTCTCTGCAGTATTCCAGTCTCTCACACAATGTAGGGATTCTCTGGAAGGCAGGCTTCTCCTCTGTTAACAGTTCACCTGGGTCATTGGGCACCGTGTCCCTGTGGGGATGCGGAGAGCTTTTGAAGTTCCAAAGCTCTTCCTGTACCAGATTCAGAGCCCGTGTGTTTCAGCAGTTCTGTTTACTCCTACAGGGATCTGCCCAACTAGGTGGGGACAAGGGTGGGTGAGTTATGAGAATTGGCCCAGAGCAATGGCGGTGACCACCACCACAGCCAGTCCTGCTTCCACAACTACCTCCCCTTTGCAGGAACTAGTTTGGCTGTGAATCTGTGTCTGCGGGCCACAGTTCTCAAAACTGCAAATATTCTGTTCTTTTTATCTGAGACTGCTACTGTTGTGATTCTAGCACTGAGCATGTGGGGGCAGGTCGAGCTCTGGTACGGTAAGGAGGGGGCAGCTAGTCTCAGTGCCTAAGGCTTCCTTTCTCTGTGGCAGTGAGGACTTAAACCACCGTTTTCAGACTTCTTCCCTCAGTCTTTGTTCTGAGGTCTCTGCAGTGAGCGTTGGGTTCAGCCATATTATATGCTGTCCCCTCAGCCCTGTGGGCCATAAATGGAACCCTAGCAGTCCGAGTTCTTCCCTCTCCCGCAGCTACAGTAGTTCCTGGATGTAGCAAACTCAGAGCACTGAGCTAGTCTGTGTCTGCAGCCACGCAGCCCTATTTCCACAAGTCTCCCGTCCTTCCTCCCCTGTTTGTGCAATTTGCCCACCTTTAGGTGAATTCATTAGTGAGCCTCTTCGTCTTGCCTGTCTGCTGTGCAGGGAGTCCTTCGTGGAGTTATAGTTGTTCAATTTGTTTTACATTCCAGGGAGATTTCCAGAGGCTCACCTTTTGCTGCCATTTTGATCAAAATGTTAACATTTGATGAATCTCTTTGAAGGGTATGTGGGAAATCTTCATATGCCTACATTTGCATATAAAGTCTGAAATCATTAAAATAAAAATTTTAAAGTCTGCCTAAACTTAATTTTACAAGTTTATCTGACATGAAATTGTCTATCACTACTGTTTAAGGTAACACATTTCAAGGAAGGTTTCTATGAAATAGAACGGTGGTTTTGGGCCAAAGAATGCAGGATGTTTTGGAACGATTCTTAGCAACCAGTACATGGGACACACTGCCCGTCTGTCAGGGTTATTTTGCTCCAGTACAGCTCTACAGACCTGAGTATACGAAAAGGTTGGATAACAGCAGGACGTGACCTGCAGGAATTGCTGGCAGAACTCATAGCATACCACCTCAGACTACATGATGCAAATGGAAATGCCTGTGAAACAGCATTAGACAAGTGACCAGGCTGCTGAGTGACAATCAGATCAAAGGTGACTAGGTTTGAGCAAGACAAACACATCAGGATATATCAAGATGAAAAGACAAGAACAGAAATAATCATAATTTTTATGTGGACCTGGGATGAAAGAATGGCAGAACATAGATTAAATAGTTTAGCCTACTCATTCCAATTCACTAGGTGCATCATCACCAGAATATTGTTGAACCAGAGACAGAAAAATATGAGTTTATATGTGTAAAAATAAATTTTAGTGGGTAAATCATAAATTGTATTTAAGTTAAGACATTTTAAAATTAAATATAATGCACTGATAATCAGAATGCAAGCTGCATTTATTTTAAACAAACTAATATAAAAATATCTTCATATATATATATATATATATATATATATATATATATATATACACGCACACATATATATGGTGCAATTTTAAGATTCTTTGGTCATATAGTGAAAAATTAACTGCATTTTTTTTTTGGGGGGGAAGGGGAACAGGACTTTATTGGGGAACACTGTACTTCCAGGCCTTTTGTCCATGTCAAGTTGTTGTCCTTTCAATCTCAGTTGTGGAGGGCACAGCTCAGCTCCAGGTCCAGTTGTCGTTGCTAGTTGCAGGGGGCACAGCCCACCATTCCTTGCGGGAGTGGAACCAGCAACATTGTGGTTGAGAGGATGCGCTCCAACCAACTGAGCCATCTGGGAGCTCAGTGACAGCTCAGCTCAAGGTGCCGTGTTCAGTTTACTTGCAGGGGGCACTGCCCACCATCCCTTGCGGGAGTTGAGGAATTGAACTGGCAACCTTGTGGTTGAGAGCCCACTGGCCCATGTGGGAATCAAACCGGCAGCCTTCGGAGTTAGAAGCATGGAGCTCTAACCGCCTGAACCACCAGGCCGACCCCTTAACTGCATTATTTTAAATTACTTTTTAACAATTTAAAGAAAATATCTTAAATTTTTTAAAGATATTTTTTGTACTAAATGGAGTACATGGTATGTCATGTAGATGGGAAATGTTAAAAACGAATGTGGTAGTAATTATCATAAGTTATGGCAAATTGCACACTTCATTGATGGTACTCCAAAAGTTATTTTAAAAGAGTGCACAATGGACTAGTTTTGAGGAAAAGTGTATGTTATATTTGCTTTATATACAAAAATAATAAGATGTGCCAAAGAAGACTAGAGGCATATGGAAGGTGGTTATAAGAAAAATATAGAAAAGTTTTAGAAGCAGTTGCTACAAAACTTATGAACATGTTGTTTCTTAGACCTAATTTTGCTTTGTTTTGTTTTCTGATAAATGAGATAATTTTGTTGGTCTCCTTTTACAGTAGAACTGATTGATGGGACTTGTGTGAAATCAGTCTGCAACCACGTGTCACTGATCTAAAGGAAAATACCCAGGTTGCATACAACATCATGTGATGTTTTTCATTCTGAATATGCAATAATAATGAGATCTGAGTTTGAAATGACCATTTCCAGTTTATTCATATTGCTTGTTTCCTAATAAAGGACCATGGTAGCTATATACATTTAAGTAATAAAAATGTCCTGATTTTAAAGATGTAGCAGTCAGGTTGAGAAGACCTATATGGAACAAAGAATTACTAACGACACTTGGTAATCCATAGGATGAGGATTAGAAGAGCTGCCCCATTGTGTATAAGACATAAACAGTATAAAGTTACTTCTGGATGTGAGAGAATGTAATGAAGACATCACAGAACATATGTTAGCAGTTAAATTCTAAAAGACTGATGGGCAATCTGTATTAAGTGCTAAAGTGAGAAAGTGTATTCTAGGAAGAGACAAAATTGTGTTGAGACACTTACAATTATAACAAATCAAAGTGACCTTAGAGAATCTCTTCTAGTTCTATGAGCTTGTGGATAAAAAGAAACAAACAAAAAGACTAGACAGCAGTGTTAGAAATTATTTCTGTAAATACCATGGTGCGCTTATATATTTTCAACTAAAATGTCAGCCTATAGCAAATGGTATGCAGCAGAAGAATATACAGAATATAGGAAGGTTATAAGGATAATTTGTAGCAATGCAGAGACTATATCGTAGAAGAATCTATATCATGAGAATATCTCTGGCCAAGAAGAGTTCAGTCCTTTTTAATGGCTCACCTGATTGGGTTTGGGTCACCCAAGATAATAGCCTATTCTTAAATTCAACTGATTTAAGACATTATTAGAGTTTTCAAAACCCCTTCATAGCAGCACCTAGGTTAGTATTTCATTGAATAACCGGGAGGTGTGAGTACATTAAAGATGAGCATCTTGAAGACTATTATGAGTTGAATTGTGTCCTGCTAAAATTCATGTGTTGAAGTCCTAATCCTCAGTACTTCAGAATGTGATCTTATGTGGAAATTGGGTCATTGTAGGTGAAATTAGTTAAGATGAGGTCATACTAAGGTAGGGCAGTCCCCTAATTCAATCTCACTGGTGTCCTTATAAAAAGGAATAATTGGACAGAGACATGCATACCAAGGAGAATACCATGTGAAGATGGTCACTTACAAGTCAGGGAGAGAAGTCCTGAACACATCCTCCTCTCATTGCCCTCAGAAGCAACCAACCCTCCCAACACCTTGATTTCAGACTTCTAGCATCTGGAACCATGAGAAAATATATTTCTGTTGTTTAAGCCTCCCAGTCGATAGAACTTTCTTACAGCAGCCCATACAAACTAATACAGAAGACATATTTGAATTCTGCCTGCCACCAAAGATTTTTAAATTATAATAATCATAATTTTGCACCACAGTATATTTACACGTTTCATTAGTCTATACTATTCTCCTTCTCATCATGATGCATTTTGCCTTGTGAAAATAATTTATCAGAGAAGCTTTTCTTTATCTGCTCCAGATTAGGTCAAGTCTTCTTATTATATTTGGACATAAATTTGACTACCTATAAGTTCATGGCAGTAAACAACATTGCTATGTTACATTTACTTGTGTGAAAAATTTAATGTCTTTTTACCCCAGTACAATATGTATTTCATGAAGGTAATGAAAGTATCTATTTTATTATATTTTTTGGATTATAAGAACACCTGATACTCAGAAATGCTTAAAAATATTTGACCAATATTAAGTTAATGATTGGCTAACTTATTAAATAAATAAAACTCAATTAACTGACCAGATGAGCAACTTACCAGGAAGAAAGGTTGAATTAATACATGTTGACTTTCATTTATTACATCTTAATTTGAGGTACTTGTGAGATGTGTAACTATAGCTACAAATTAAAGAATAGAAAAGACATGAAATGTCTGGACTTTAGACAAGAATCCAGGTCAATAATTTGGAGATGTCATCATATACAGCTTTCTTTCATATATAACAATGGATGACATTTTTCATAAAGTCACAAAAAGTGCAAGTAGTGTTGAATATTGAAAAACTCTAGCTGAAAATCTCTTTTGGTTTTGACAGCAGGTTATCCATGAGTTTATAATAAAGAATTTACAAAAGTTTTAGGGACAGAGGAAAAAGTAAATCTAAACTGAGGAAATGCAACTGCAAATCAATTTATCAATGAAACAATTGTGCTTGGTGGTATACGTGAATTTCTTAATAGTAATGTACTGCATCCATGAGAAAAACACAGATCATTGAATGTCCTACCCTGATTAATCAGTTTAACTTTTCCTCCCTTTGACAGTTAAGACTGGGTAAAGTCCTGGTATAGGCATGGGGGTGCAATTATCTCCATATATTAAACAACTTATTTCCCCAAAGAGGAAGCCACTTATATTTTTAGAGTTTTTTTTAAACTGGGAGAAGCACAACCCCTGGGGATAAATGTGAGTCTATACATTAGGCTATGCTCAGGCACTGAAAGTTTTAAAATAATTTAGTTACTGAATTTCAGGTGTTCTCTTTCTTGTCTTAAATATTTCGGTAGGCTGCTTCTCCCTTTCTATCTCCTCTTTCAAAATCTCTTCTGAACATATAAAACAGACCATGCATAAATCTCAACTGCCCCCCAATCTCACTGTGGTGCCATGTATGTCCTAGTATTAGTAAAAGCATATATGGTGGTTCCATGGTATTGGGGATCCAAGTTCCTTTTGTTTTATTACTTGTACCTCATCTAGCTTCCGGAAGGTTCCACTTCATGAATTGCGATGGCTCTTCCAGTTAACAGCATGTCCACATTTGAGTTAATGAAGGGGAACTGAGGGGAAGAAAGGGCATCCATTTTTCTCATAGGGACATAATCCAGTAGTGCAACTACATACAATTCATTAGTCAAAACCTACCCATGTGCTGCATCTAGCTCTAGGAAAGAGAAAAATATAGTTCAGCTAAGAGCCACAAGCCTGGTAAAGGAAAATAGGTAAAGGTCGACCAGTTTCTACTTCATTAGCAATAACTATGCCTGAGTTTCTGTTCACTACAGACATCATTTATCTTGTCTCTTTATAGTTTGTCTTTAAATTTATTTTCTCCTTTCATTGTGATGATTTTATGCCTTTAATCTATGTCACAAATTTACTAGTAATTTCTGTACATGCTATTATTTTTCTGTTTTCAACAGACTTTGTTTCATTTATTGACCTTTTCCTGTTTCTCATTTAATATCCAATGCTCTAGAATCTCTCTTTTTATCTATTTCTGTTGGTTCATCATTGTATCATGAATGCTAATTGATCTTTGAATTAAACTTTTAAAATATTGTTTAGTACTGAAAGCAGACACTGTGAGGATTTTTGGATGGGCTTCTGTTTTCTTTAGAAAGAGTCAACATCTGCCTTTTGTATGCTAAATTGTTTCTTTTTCATTATTGCATTACAGTAGTCCTCACTTATTTGCGGTTTTGTTTTTCATTATTTCTGTTACCCATGGCCAAACTTGGTTTGAAAAATATTAAATGAAAAATTCCAGAATAAACGAGTGATACATTTTAAATTGCACTCCATTCTGAGTAGTGTGATAAAATCTTGCACTTTCCAGCTCTGTTCCATCCAGGACATGAATCATCCTTTCTTTTCTCTAGAGTATCCAAGTTGCATATGCTCCCTGTCCATTAGTCATTTAGTAACCATCTTGGTTATCAGATCAACTGTCACAGTAATGAAGTGCTTGTGTGTTTAAGTAACTTTTATTTAACTTAACAATGGCCTCAATGTGCAAGGGTAGCAATGATGGACATTTGGCTTTGTCAAAGAAAGGCCATCATCAAATACTTTCTTTAATTGATAAGGTGAGTACCATACAATAAGGTATTTTGAGAGAGAGACTACATTTATATAACTTTTATAACAGTATGTTATTATAATTGTTCTATTTTATTAGTAGTTATTTTAAATCTCTTATTGTGCCTAATTTATGAATTAAACTTTATCACACATATGCGCTATATATGTAAATAAAAACTACATAGAGCAATAGGTTTGGGCACTATCCATGGTTTCAGGTATTCACTAGGCATCTTGGAACATATACCTTGTGGATAAAGGGGGCTACTGTAATAGTTTTCTATATTTGTCATATCTTTTCATTATTTAATATGAACAGTCCTTAAAGACTCTCTCTTATTCTAATATAATATATGGCAATTCTTTACCCCACTCCCCCCTCCATTTTTTTAAAGAACTATTTAGCCTGTAGAATCTTGATTTGAGATTATTTATTTTCAATGAATTCTGTGTTTGAAGGGTTAGCATGGTTGGGGTAGGGTTTAGTTTTGGCTGTGGAATGTTGTAGTTGTGTAATTGGATTCTGTTTTGTGTTCCCTTTATCCTCCAAATTCTGATAGTCCCTATTAGATTATAAAATGGTAAGGACAAGGGTCAGTTTTCAAGAAACACAGTGAATGTTTTCCCTGGGCTGTCTACATAATCACCACATTGAAATTGTAGATGACTTTTTTTTTCTTTTCTTTTCCCAGTATCTTATCCTGTTGCTTTTTAAATTTTCTTTTAAACATTTTTGAATACAAACCTGTGTTCTTTTTAAATCTTTCTGCTTTTGTTTTACAGAGACCATATGTTCTGGCCTCCTATTATGAATGTCAGATTGTTTTGCGACATCTATTTTTCTTGTTTATTTTTGTCTTAGAGAAATTATTTTTAAAACCATCCTATTCTCTGAGTCTTTAGCATCTCATCATCATTTTATTCTGTGGTTACTTCCCCCCACCTGCTTTGATTATTATTTTAAATTTATTATACTCATTCTTAAGTGCAGAGAAACAAATAAAGCCCATCCACTGTTTGTCAGTGTACAAAATCTGCCTGTTATCTTTGTCCTTATTTATTCATTAACCATTTTGCTTAGTCTTGGAGTGCTCAAGTAATGACAGGTTGATTTGAGTACACATGGCCTTACTTTTCACATCTTCTATTGTTGGTAGCTCCAGAATGAACTAGACTTTCCTTTTACCCCAATCAACAAATATTTTAATTTCTAACCCATGAATACAAGCAAAATTATAATCCTCAGCATGCAGTGTTCGAATAAATGTTCCTGATTTTTACATTTAATATTAAAATTGCCATTCCCATTGTATCAGGAGTCTCCCTCAGGCTGCCCTTTCAATTCATCATCTCCTGTGAGTTTCTGGGAGTTTTTGGAGAGATATGTAAATAATATTTTGGTCAAATCAAAATTTATAAAATTCCCTCAAGAGAGGTAACTGTCAACATTTCTCCTCCTTGGTCCATCTGTACTTAAATTAGACAGCCTTAGACCAATCCTATAGACATTGTGTTTTGTTCATTTACTGTCCTTTACATTGAATGTCTCTAGGCAGTATATTCACTTTCAGTTTCCAAATGGCAGAATGACTGTCTTTTAAGTCTTATAGCTAGCTGGGTCTATATACTTTAAGTTCCTGTCTGGGTCTGTAAGAACTGCATTTTGTTAAACTGGAACCACTAGAGAGGGACAAAAAATATTTATTTTATAATCAGATCAAGTGTTCTTAGATCAAGGATAAGCCTTTTCCATTCTGGCTCTACTGACTTTATAGTTAGTAAAAAATTACCTCCAGAATGTATCTGTAAGTTATTTATTTTTATATGCTTCTTAATTGTTGATGTTACTATAACTTAATATTTATTTCTGTTTCTCATGGGTATTTGGAGGGAGCTTAAAAGAGGTAAGAGTTAGGGCTTTTAATTATGCCTATATTAATCTAAATTTTGCATTTCATATAAGAGATTATTTCCTAACTCTGCACATTAGATTCACATGTGGAATGTTCACATGGCAGGAACACAACAATGCCAATTAATTCAGAGTCATGTATATGGGGCCTTGGCATTGATATTTTAACAAATCTCCATAGGTAATTTTAATATACAGCCAAGGTTGAAAATCATGGTTTCCAGAAAGCATTTTTGGAGATCTGATCTTAATATAGGCTTATTTAATAGGATATCATCAGAAAAAATACATTGAAATTAGAAAGAAATCATTGAATTTGTTTAGGATTACCTAATGAGAAATTTTCAGATTTTAAAGAAAAGGTCTCATGCGCTGAAATCCTGAATTATAAAAAAAAATATATATAAAGAAAAAAATTTGCATAGTAATGACAACAAAAAAGGAAAAACAAAAGAAAACAAACAAAAAAACACCCAAAATAATAACATAATAAAAATTTTTTAAAAATTAAAAAGTTACTAATGTGGGGGAAGACATTTTCTTCTATCTTTTTAAGTTATTTTGGCTGGTCTAAGAATTAAATTGACATGAGACACAATAAAAAGAAGGAACAACCAAATTTAATTACATACATATCTCTTGGGATTTCACCAAAAAATATGGGGCCAAGGTAAATCAGGTAGTTGAGGCTTATATGCCATCTGAGCTAAGGAGAAAGGAGTACTGGTTTGGGACTCCAAAGGGAAGAAAGGAGATTCAAATGGAGATGGAAAAGCAGATGTTTAGTACGAAACTGTTTGCTGAGCCAGGCAGAGACAAAGGGACCAGTGACTCTCATCTCCAGTCCCTGCTCAATATTCCTCACTCTCTGGCAGGCTGATGAGTCACTTGCTTAATGTTAGGTACAGTCAATCCATGCAAAATTCTCTGTTTTCAGATGTATGTAAGTAACCCCTGGAGTTGGATGGTGGTGGTAATATTTGAATAGCCCATTGTTCCAGAGCACATTAAAGGCAGAAACACACTCAGCCCAAGCAGAGTATAAGCTAGAGCAACAGAAAAATTTGGTGCATTTAATGCAACTGATAATGCAAAAGCCACTTAGCCTGTGCAAATAAAATATAGAGAGTACTATCTTGTTGGCCCTATGAAATTCTGCACTCGATTTTTAGTAGATACCTTATCTTCATTACTCTGGCAAGAGGTCTGTCTTAGCATTCAGCTGTATTCTTTTCCTTTACTTTTCTGTTCCTTATGCTTTCATTCTGAGGACCATATGAGGGTGGAATGTACTAAAATTACAAAAATTGAATGGGTAAACCATTTGCTGAAGTTGATGGCCAAATGTTAAAATATTATTTTTCATATCATTTGTAATTTTATTATGTCCTCTTAACAAAGTTTGGTTAGATTTCAATAAAAATTATCTTCCAGAGTAGTGTTTTTTGTTGTGTTTTGTTTTTCCAGGAACAGGAGGGGGGTAAACTTTAGTACAATTAGTTTGTATGGTGCAGAATTACATGCAAATGAGGTGTGCCAACAGTGTGATAATTTAAACATATCTAACACAAACAACAAAAGACGATGAATGCACAAACTTGCTGCTTATATTACTGCAGCTTCTAAGACCCAGTTTATTTTAGTGATTTAAAAACAAAACAAAAAAACAATAAATAAATACAAATAAAAATAAGTGTTCCCCAGGACCAGCCCTCAATCTATGATGATGGGCAGTTGGTATATACACAAAGCAACTCCTATTGACTTTGTGAGCATCAGAACCAACATAGGCGCTGCTTCATTTCTCCTTCTTAATCTCATATGAGAATCTTTATTGTGGCCCACTCAACCTAAAACATAAAGGCAAAGAAATTTTGTGAAATGCAGTTCAGACGAACCAAGTTTAAAACTTGCAAAGCCAATACATTAAACTTTCTCTACCACCTTGTCAGTGACAAGTCTCACACACTGTAATTTGAAGCGGTAAGAATTGTTGATGGACTGTAATGCTTAGAGGTTCCCATTTGGGACCTTAGAAGTGGCCTGAGATGTAAAGTTTTACTTGTCTTAAACTGATCATAGGCAGACTAGCATCCCAGAAAAATAAGTTGGGGTCCTGCAAAGCTCCAAGGAAACTGGTTAATGTCCAAGTTTCAAAGTGCATACATCAATGAAACAGATTCCTGCAAGACTTGGAATCCACCTCACCCCCCCCCGCCCCGCCCCAAACATGCAAGAAGGGGTTGGTGTTTCCCTAATCATGAATACGGATGTGGCAAATCCTGCTGCTCCTTGCCACGTCATTAAACTATGAGACAACACTCATGCCATGCCTCATCATATCAGATGCCCTCTACTCTTGTCCAGTCACACCGCGGTGGAAGTTTTGGGATTCAGTGAAGTTTTGCCACTTGATACTGCTGTTGTATCCCAGTCTCTGAATATACCATCAGAGAGGACTTTATTTCTTAATCATGCATTTCCAATCCCTCAAAGCCTCTAGTCAGAAATATGACTTCTGGCTTTGCTAGACTGTTGTGCACTGTCCAAGAAATGATAGAGTAAGAAGACCCCTCATGTGTAGCACTCTTCCTGTTGCCATGAATTTCCTGAACAATGGTGCTACACTTGGTCTACTCTATGGGGTTTGCATAACACAATAAAAAAGAATAATAATAACATTTTGTTAAATATAACCTATAAAAATAAATAGTGACTGTTACCATAAAAGCAATGTAAGAAAAAATAGAGATAGGAAAAATAAAAAATAAATAAGTTGGGATATAAAACATACATAACATTTAAAATGAATATCTGAAAAAGTAAAGTTAATATGTTTGCTATTAAAAAGAGCTTATGAATTGATTAGAAAAAATGAAGTTCTAAATAGGAAAATAAGCTAGGGGCATGGAATGTTAATTCATTAAAGAAGAAAAAGTAATAATTAATTGAAATGTTCAAACTTATTAATAACCGAAGGATGTAAAGTTGACATAATGAATTATTTCCACATTTGTTTTCTCAAAAGACTTCCCAGTTAAAGAGATTATCACTAATATCTTTTTCTATCCATTTGGCCATTTTATATTTTACATTACACATATAACACATATAAAATATATGAAGAAATGAGGTAAGTTAAAAAATCTAAATTAATATTTTGAAATTTATTTCTAAATAGCTATCCAATTATGTTTATTGCTTTTCACAATTAATTAAAATGTCACTTCCTCATTATTATTGCATTTAATTTATGAACTAATTTGGGAAGTTTTTCAATCTAAAATCTAAGTTTTAGTATTCTAATACATGACCCCTTCTTCAATGTCACTCCTAACTTATTTATTATTTATTCCTACAGATTCTGTGCATTTTAAAAATAAATCCATTATTAGATGTTTTATATCTTTATTGATATTTAAGTTGTTGAAAACATGATATATTTCAACTATGTAAATATTAGCTATATATTTGCAGGTGTGCATATATCTTTTTATATATACATTCGTTATCCTACATCTTACAGAACTACTTTTCTTACTTCTATGATTTAGGGTTTCCTCTTGTGTTTTCAAGAAAGATAATAATATTATTTTCAAATAATAATAATTTCTATGCTTTAAAAAGAGTTTCTCCGTCATGTCTATTTTTATGCCAGTTTATTGGCCAGGATTTAAAAAATATATATTTTTGTTAGAAATAAAGGTCAAGGGAAATATGTCTTACTGCTGATTTTGATAGAATTCTATTGTTTCACAGTTAAACATTATGTTAAATGTTTACTTGAAAACCAGTTTATGTTTAGCTCCTCTTTACTAAATCGGTTTTCAATAATGAGCAATCTACTTTTTAATTATTTTATTTCATAGCACATCTTCACATTATCTGCATGATCATTTAGTTTTTCTGTCTTCATTATTACTTGCCCTAGTTTCTCCTTCTGGGAATACTTTGGGAAACTTGATTATAGTTTCTTTCAGTAGAGTAATCTAAAATAAATGTATTTTCTCTGCTAATTCAGTGTAATTCCCTCTTTAAAATTGGGAATATATTTTCATAAGTCTCACTAGTTGCTGCTGCTGTTGCTAACTGTTTCATGAGAGATTCGAATAGCCTGGGCTTTTTTGCTTGTTGTGACCACTCTTAGGATGGAAAGGCCTATCTAATTATGCAGAATATCATCTTGTGCTCTTTGCCTGTACTCCAATCTGCCCTCATTCCAAGTTTGGCAATATTAATGAGACCTTGATAAGATCTTTCCACACACCCACTCTGCTATTTAATGAGAGTCAGAATTTTAAGATGCCCCATTAGTCTTTTTCTAACATATCCAGTTCAGCATACAGTAAACCTTGTATTCTTAACTGCTGTTTCTTGTTAAGAACAGCATCCTTCCTTCTTTCCAGCACTAATTAATTTTGTCCTTGTCTTGTGTTTGTCATTTCCCAAAGAATATAAAGATGGGAGTGTACACTACTGAGCTTACATTGCCTTTATATTCTATAAAGAAATACCTTACTCAAAAGAAAGCACACAAAATAGTTTTGTGCCCAGGATTTAAACTAGTATATTCCCATGAAAGTTATGATTAATGTGTTCATCTTAGGAAAGTAATCACTGCATTTCAATGTTTTTATTTAGTATTTTCCACAAAGTCATTTAGGGCATCTTGTGGTTTTGAATGTTTTGTCAAAGTGACATACCAGTGTAGCCAAGGAGAGTTATATCTTCCCAGAGAACACTGGATGAAATAACAGGCCTATTTTTTTCTTTTTTTAATGCAAGTGAATTACAATAATATAATAGGAGATCAAAAATCAGCCCCAATGATTTTGAAGAACATTAATCTCACACAAAAACCTAAAATTATAATTTTAAAAAGGACAGGAATTATAATTGCCAGAAATATGTTTTGGAAGCTATAGAATAAGGCACTGAATGAATTCTCCATTTTCTTATGAAGGAGAAAAAAATCCTTTTCAGTTAGAGAAATTTTTATTGTACTAACATCTGACTAATTGATAGATTCCAGATATGACTTCTTTTAAAATAATACAATGCACCTACAATACAGTGTTACTTCTCATATCTTTAATAATCATAAAGGAAAAAATTCTCCACTTATGCTTTTGTATCAAGAGAAAACTTTCATATGTAAATCCAAATGACACAAATATAGCTTGATACTATAAGTATGTCTCTCTACCTTGTGGTGTAGGGAGGGTGCCTTTCACATGGGAGATTTATTTCTTGCTTTCAAGGAGACAAAAATGATAAGAGGGGCTTTTTTGCATAAACTGTTTCATAAGTAACTTTGATTCAAAATATTCTAGAGGTAGATCCAAGATGGCAGAGTAGATAAGCATTGTGCTTGCTTCCTTCCATGAACACATTAAAATTACAACTAAATTATAGAACAATCAACCTGGAGAACAATCTGAAGTCTAGGTCAACAGAAGTTTTATAACTAAGGATATAAAAAAGAAACCACATTGAAACTGGTAGGTAGGAGAGGCAGAGACATGAAATGGGCTGGCCTGAAATCTCCATATGGCAGCTGAAAATCAGGAAGATCTTTGGCCACAGAGGTCCCCCATGGAGGAGCAAAGGACCCAACCTCATACCAGGTTCCCTAATCTGGAGTACTAAGCTGGAAAGAGGAGCCCCCCAAAACATTGGCTGTGAAAAACATTGGGGATTTCTACCATCCATGTGGGACAGAAGGCTGCATAAAATGGAGACTTCCTCTTAAACAGCCTGTGCACAGACTTTCTCACTCATAGGCACTCACCCTTGGCTCCAGTGGAAGGATAGTGACTTGGGGAAAATTGGAAGCATACAAGGACGGGGGGGGGGGGGGGGGGAGGGGGCAAACTGAGGTTTGTGGCTTCAGAGTGAGGGATAAAAAAACAGTTGCCATTTTCCCCATAAGGGGTTCCTCTTCCATGGACCCAGCAGGCAGGCACAATCTTTCCTCTCTTAACAGCCAAATCTAAATCTGAATTGTTCTGGTGAGCTCTGCTGCCACACTGCCCCAACACTGGAAACACTTTCTCTGTGAGCAGCCAGCCCCACCCACATTGCACTCTTTTGTGGAAAACTATTAGAGTCTGCAGGCCACGGACAGGCAGCAACTCACCTAGATGTGCTCTAGGTGAGACTTTTCCTGAGTAACTGCAGGCTCAGCACTGGGACTAAACCAGAATCTACATTAACTCTTCTTACTATAGTTACTCCGAGTCTCTGCCTCACCCAACTTGCATACCAAATGAGGCTCTATCAGTGTCTGAACCTTAAGGGAGCTGGCAGGTGGCAGCAGGCCTTCGGGGTATCTTGGCTTTCTGTGGAGCTACCCCAGGCTTGGTAATGGTGGCAGCCATCCTCAGTTCCCAGCGTGGCCTCTCCCACGTGCCTCAAAGTTTAGCTCAGGCAGCAAAAAAACACAGATCACTTTGTAACTCCCACCAGGTAGTCCCTGGATGGTCACAGGCAGCAGTTTACCTGGGCCCCTGGAACCTCCCAAGAGGCTCCAGAACAAATATATTTGGAGGTTCCTTCAGATCACAGCACAGTACTGCCCAATTTGCCCCACAAGTGACTCACACAAAGGGTGATCTCAACAGGCACGAGAGCCTGCTGAGATGAACCCTATCAGTTAGTAAGTACCCCACACAGCAGCTTGTAAGCTGTTGAGGTGGCCAAATCCCACAGTCAATCAGCCTGAAGGTCAATTCCATCCTGATGTGCCAATAGCAATCAAGGATCAACTATAACAGGAGGGCACACACATCCCACACAAGGGACACACCTGTAGCACACAGAACAGGTGACCAGGGAGACTATGCCAGGGCCACACAGGGCACCTACTACATAAGGCCACCTGGTCAAGACTGGGAGACATAGCAAATCTACCTAATACATAGAAACAAAAACAGAGAGTCAGCCAAAATGAGGAAACACAAAAATACATTCCAAATGAAAGAACAGGAGAAACCCCCAGAAAAAGAACTAAACAAAAGGGAAGCTAGCAGCCTACAAGAGACAAAGTTCAAAGCATTGGCTACAAGGTTGCTCAAGGAAATTAGTGAGAACTTCAAAAAAGATATAGCAAGTATAAAAAAGGACACAAAAACCATAGAAAAGAGCAAGTCAGAAGTGAAGAATACTATAACTGAAATGAATAATGCACTAGAAGGAATCACCAATAGAATAGATGAAGCAGGGGATGGAATCAGTGATTTGGGAGACAAGGTAGCAGAAAACACCAAATAGGGATAACAAAAAGAAAAAAAAAGAATCTGAAAAATGGGCTGTTTGAATTCTCAGTAATTCCAAGTTTGAAGTAAGGGAGAAATATTGGAAATGTTAGTTTGCAGAGTTGGAGTGTCATTGGAGGAAACTAGAAGAACTCAGGGTCTAGTCCAGTTTACAGGAACAATTAACAGAACTAGAATCCAATATTCACAAGCATGCTAGATATACTTTATGTTTATTTTAACATAAATTTGGTCACTCTAATATCACCCTTATTTCCACCAAGAGAGTGAAATTAAGACTAGTTTGTCTGCAAAAAAAATCCAGTTTGGGGACAACCAGATAGCTCAGTTGGTTAGAGCGTGAGCTGTCAACAACAAGGTTGCCAGTTCAATTCCCACATGGGATGGTGGGCTGTGCCCCCTGCAATTAAAGATTGAAAATGGTGACTGGACTTGAAGCTGAACTGTACCCTCCACAACTAGATTGAAGGACAACTTGGAGCTGATGGGCTCTGGAGAAACACACTGTTCCCCAATATTCCCCAAATAAATTAAAAAATAAAAAAAGGTAAAAATCCAGTTTCATATAACTTGGCTTAATTATGTATGTATAATAAGTATAGCAAAAATAACAATTTACTATATACTCTCTTTTGAGCTGCTTTGCTAGAACTTTTATAAGGAATTTTAGATCGATTTCAGGCAAATAACTATATTGCCATGAAAATGAAAATATTCACTGAGAGTTTCTGAATTCTAGAAAGATCAGGTAAGGAGAAAAGTTAAGTGCTCCATCTTTGCTCACAAAGGCATATCTTTTACCAAATTGTTCTGTCATACGTAGCTTATGGGAAAAGGTTTCCTCGAAAAACAAAATAGTTTTAAAAATCAACAATATTTTAAACAAAAAAAGTTATAAAAATTATAATCATCTTGATTATGTGGACCAAAAAACGGTTCTATGGAAATAACCTCAGAGAGTGATCAGATCATAAATTCAGAACTGGGCAGGTTATAGCGGGCAGTTACGCCATAGGCATACAACTTCTTTACTAAAAGGCCTGTTTGCCTTAAGCAAGACCTGTGCATTGTTTCTGTGCATCTAGGTTAACACACCTTTAAAATAAACCATAGCCACACTTCAAGAGAGCACATAATTTTAACTAAATTGTAATCTCATCCTGGAGCTGCTTCTTTCCATCTTCATGTAATGTTTCTTATATTCCCTCCTTAATCTCAAATGCGTGAGAGAAACTGCAAATTTATATTCTCTGAAGCATTTATCTCAGTCTGTTGAGATCTTGCTTCCAGGTCTATTTTTTGGCTCAAATAAATTTTTATAAAAGTTCTCTATAGCTTTGGATGTTTCTTATGTTGACAATTAGTTCATTTAGTCTCATGTAATTAATCTTGTTGATCTTTGGTATTCTTTTTGTTAGCAGTTTTATGAAGTCATCAATTTCTTCATTAAAGTTCCATAAATTCTTAACCCAGTTCAATGGAGTGATATGAAAATTTATCAGAAACCTGTATTCAGAATAATTTCCATGAGTCTCACTGAAGATGAGCACATTTACAAAAGCATCAAAGTAAAACAATAGCTCTCGGTAAATCACAAAGGACTTAAAAGTGGCTGTAGTTAAAGATATGATGATAGTTCACTGTAACTCAATTGACATGAAAATTTCCTTATTTCTGTGACACACAAGATTTTATGGTAAGTGGATTACAACTGATAATATTATACCAGGATATACTCCATTTCAAGTAATTTCACATAATTTCTGGAATACTAGTATACCTACACAGACACACAAAAACAAGTCTTTCTACTAATTATTGTTTAATGATGCTTCCCATGTAATTTGACATATTAAGTCTTATTTATTTATTTACCAGAAAGTTACATAGATGTGAACATAACCAATCAAAGACCTGATAAAGTACAGAAAATTATTTTGATAAAATACAAAAACTTTGCTTTCTAGGCAAATTACCCAAAGGCAAAGAAAACACTTCATAATGTGATGAAGAGCAGACCAACAGTCTAAGAAAACTTTGTCCTTTTAGCAGATGAAATGAATTAATTTTCATTTTAACACATTGATATTAAACTTATTTTTAATACTATTACAGTAACAACTCAACTTTACCCAACCTGATTACATAAAGTAAGATTCTTCTCTCATCTCTCTTCCAAATTTCTTATTTAATTTGTATTTTTAAGAGAGAGAAAACCAAATTTTAATTTTGTTACCAACTTACTTTGATATTAGAAACTAATTTATTTAATTAAGTTCATTTTAATCTTAGCAATTTCTGACTATACATAAAATTTCTTTTCAAAGATTCCTTTTTCACAAACCTTCTACATCTTTTTTTTCTGCTCCATAAAAATGCATCTCATTCACCATACCTCCTTTTAACAAAAACACACATCTTCTACTCCTTGCAAAAATAAGATGTTTCCTTTATTATTTCTAGTCACTTTAATTTCATATATTATTTCTAATTTTTAACCCTTAGAATTTATAAATACTTTTTATAATTTCTAGAAACACGCATTTTCATAGACTATTTGTCAGCATGGCATAAAATATGTTTACTAATAAACCCAAATATCTTTAATCTTTTTGTAGAACAAAGTGAAAATGGATACACTTATGTTCAGTAATTAATGTTCTAATATTTTATTCTATTTGGAAGTGGTATAGATATTAAATAAACTTAGCTCATTTTTTGTATCAACTTAATAAAATTTCAGGTTTCTATTAACCAAAAGGAAGCTATTTGTACATACACATACTATAACACATACATAATTACTGTTAAAAATTTCACCTGAAAACTTTTTATCTTATTTATATCTATTAAAATTACTTGTTTCTAATAACTATGTTTACAGTGTTTACAAAACACTGCATTAGACATTAGACAACATCAGTCATCATCTTGTTATTAATTAATTAATTAATTAATATACTTATTTATTTATTTGGCTAACAAATTTTTTAACAGAGCTAACATGAACTTATTTGACTAATAATCACAGGTAGAATAAAAGCTGTTTACTTGCATTATTTGAATGCTCCTAATGAATTAGGATCCTGCTGTATTTTCCCGGGAATGTGATCACGCTGTTACCGAAGATTGGAAACATGGACCCCGAGAGGCCAGGTTTAAGCAGAAGTACATTTATTGCAAGAGTGTAAGACAAAAATCACAAGAGAAAGCTCTCGGCAGATCCACAGAGAGGGTGAATTCCAACGAAATGCCCAGTGGGATGGGCTGTGCTGGGAACTATAATAGCTCTAACTCAAAGCTGATTGATCTTCTGTACATGGGCAGTTAATTTTGGCGGGGTCGGCACACTGATTGGCCCCCTTCCCTGTACCTGCGCTGATGATTTTGGTAGGCTTTTCAGGTTGAATATCTTTGTTACAAGCTGAATGGTCCTCCTCCTTTACATCTGAGCTGATTACTCTGGCGGGTTCACAGCTTGAATCTATTAACTAGCTATTCAAGTTGTTTCCTCTGGCTTTGTTATGGTCTCCGCCTTAATCCCCTCTACCAAGGCCATTTTCCTGACTGGCTATAATTTTTCTATCTCAATCCCCTCTCTGATGACGGAACCCTAACTGCCATTAGGGAAAGGGACGAATCCTGCTCTAGCTGCGTCCTGCTGAGGAGGGACAAAGTATGAACCTGCAGTGGGCTAGTAGGTCAGAGGGTGGTCTAATGGCCCAAGGTAGATGGGCAGGTCTCATAGGTCCATACGTGGCTCCATGCTGAGTACCATCTGTAGCTTACTGGCTTCTAGGCAAGAAGAGATAAACTGAGTAAGTGAGTAGGTTGAGAATGCGAGCCTGAATGAGAGTAGAAGGAGGAGGATTAGTAGAGGGCCTACAAGGAGCCACAACCATTGTAGGAGTTTGACTCTAAGGGATGCCCACCAGCCTGAGACACTTTCGATGGAAGTTATTAGTTCATCAGCAGTGTCTCAATGGTAACTATGGACCCCATATGATTTACGTAAAAACAGCATTCCTCTTGGAGATATACACAGGTCCTTCCCACATAGAATGTCAACAAATCTAAGGCCCGTCTGTTTTGAAGAGCTACCCCAGCTAGTGAGTCCATTTATTGGGCAAGCTGTCACATTCCAGCAGTGCTTTCTTTTAATGTTTTTCCTTGTTGGACAGACAGATGAATGGAAGTTCCCCCTAATGATGTAGGATTTCTAGTATCCAGTGCCCGGGGTGTGTGGCCTCAGGATAAGGATGCAGACCCAGAGAGGTAAAGTAAAGCAGTTTATAGTTTTATTGCAGAAGAGGATAGTTTATTAAAGCAAAGAGTTGCCAAGCGGGAGGGGATACCCGAAGCAGGGATGCCCATCAGCTAAAGCAAAAGACTTCTGTTTTTGTACTTTTTCTTGTATATCTAAGGACAAAAGCTGATGTCTACTGGTACAGTTTTATCAAATTATCAGCCTTGAGGAGGCTTTTGAGAAGGCTTATTGAAACAAATCGGTTGTCGTGTGCTAATGATGTTTCCCAGGGCTACGGCCTTGAAGATATGATTGGCCTTGTCCATTCTATGGGAATTCCTGACTGCCTGAAGTTATGCTGACTAACCTGCCTCAATCCCCCCTCTGAAGACGAAACCCTAACTGCCATTAAGGAATAAGGGCGATAATTGCTCTGGTTACTTCAGGCGAAGAAGGGGCGTAGAGAAACTGGCAGATGTCCAGACATCTATCTAAAGATCGCTGGTAGATGAATGAGTCCAGGTGAAGATGTTGTCTTGTAGGCCATCACAGCCAACCATTAGGTGGTCTGCAAGTTGAGGTGTATTGTAGACAACAGTATGAGGTAATCCTTAGCCGGGCTAAATAAATGTACATCGCTGTTACAGCAGAGATCCACAGCAAGTTCTCTGCGATATCTAACCTGATGAGTCTTTTGGGGTAAAAACACAGTAAATCGTCCGAGAGAGTAGGGCCCCCATGGTGCTGTAAGCTGGAACGTAAGAGTAGGTAATCTTTCCACAAATGAGAAGCAATCCAGCCAGAACTTTGATATATGCATTAGCATAGCATAGAAGTGGTATAGTATAGCTATAGGTTAAGCTATTACGGGCCAAAAGATTAAAACACTGTTTGGGGCTGGCCTGGTGGCTCAGGTGGTTAGAGTTCTGTGCTCCTAACTCTGAAAGCTGCCGGTTCGATTCCCACATGGGCCAGTGGGCTCTCAACCACAGGGTTGCCAGTTCAACTCCTGGAGTCCCGCAAGGGATGGTGGGCTCCGCCCCCTGCAACTAAGATTGAACACGGCACCTTGAGCTGAGCTGCTGCTGAGCTCAGCTGACTCAGTTGGTGGGAGTGCATCCTCTCAACCACAAGGTTGCTGGTTCTACTCCGGCAAGGGATGGTGGGCAGCGGCCCCTGCAACTAGAAACGGCAACTGGACCTGGAGCTGAGCTGTGCCCTCTACAACTAAGATGGAAAGGACAACAACTTGACTTGGAAAAAGGCCTGGAAGTACACACTGTTCCCCAATAAAAGTCCTGTTCTCCTCCCCCCTGCCCCCCCCAAAAAAAAAAGAAAAAGAAACTTGAGTGTTATCCTTTAAAAAAAGAAAGAAAGAAAGAAAGAAAGAAAGAAAGAAAGAAAGAAAGAAAGAAAGAAAGAAAGAAAGAAAGAAAGAAAGAAAGAAAGAAAGGAGGAACATTAGGTTGCCCCATATGCAACCTAAAGGCTGGGAAAAATACTTAGTAATTGGCTTGCGCATTACTCCACGGACAGTAACATGTAGATTGGAGAGGGTCCCTGGGGTGGAGAGGACAAAGACAGTGGCTCCTTTGTCTAGAAGGAAATCAATCAATTTTCCTTCCACTTCTAGGGTTCCCGGGTCTTGTGAGTCCTGATGGCTAGATGGGACAAAGGGGTCACTGTTAGAAGTCCCAGGTCCCTTTTGTCTCCAGTGGGAGTCTAGCTAGATGAAGCTTGCTTCGGGGTGGAGGCCTCTGGGGACAGTCTGACTTCCAGAGATCCTCTTCACAGATGGGACAGGGCCACAGAGTTCTCTGGGTCAGCTCCAGTTGTCGTGGGCATTCCCTTTGCCAGTGACCAAACTGCCTGCAATGGTGGCAGTCGGATTTCCCCTGGGTACCCTGTTCGGTTGTAGCTGTAAGGCAGCCACCAATTCTTCTTATTTATTTTTCTCCTTCTTTCTTATTTTTCTCTCCTTGTCCTGGGCTTCCTCCTGGTCCTGACTGTAAAAGAAGGTGTTGGCCACCTTGAGTAATTGGTCCAAGGTGTCTTCAGGGCCAATAGCCAATTTTTGTAATTTCCTGTGAATATCTGGGGCAGCCTGAGTTATATATTAATCTTTTAGAAGAACTTCCCCTTCTAGGTTGTCTGCCTTATAGTTGTATATTTAATTAAGGCTTCCCTTAAACTTTCTAAAAAGGCTGAGGTATTTTCTTCCGAATTCTGGCAAATAGTAGATAGCTTTGGATGGTCCTCTGACTGGGTGTCTACTGAGGGGGCCTCCTCTGGAAAAGAAGGTTCCATTGGAGGTTCCTTTGAATGAGTCTCCTTTAGAGGTGGGAGACAAGAAATCACAGCCAAAAGATCTGGATCAACCTTACACTTTTGACAGAGGTCTGGGTTGTCCTTTACAGCAAAAACAAAAGCCTGAACATATGGAACTTCTGACCATTTCCCTTCTCATCTGCAAAACAGATCTAGCTGTATGATAGTATTATAGTTAATACTTCCCTCCAAAGGCCAAGTTTCCCCATCTTCTAATTTGTATTGAGGCCAAACCTTGGAACGAAAGAAGACCAGGTGCCACTTCTTCAGAGTCTGAGGGTCAAATTTGTCCTAATATTTCAGGATGCAATTTAGGAAGGTGAAGGCATGTGAGGGCTGATTGCCCAGCTAGAAGGAAGGGGGAAAATAAAGGCATCCCTTTGCAACTTGTCTCCCAATCAACCTGTCTATGGTGTCCCCTAGATGCCTGAGCCAAGGACACCACACGACCAGTTCCAAGACTCGTGTGAGGAAACATGGTGCCAGGGTAGATTGTGCTTACCTGGGCAGCCCAAATCTTGTCCCTGGTGAGTGTCTGCCCAAATCTGTGGGTATCCCCGCCTAGTTGTTTGGCATCAGCCCACAGGCCGATAAAGGTAGTGGCCAATAATGAGGTGTTCTAGAGTAGAGGGGTGTATGGCCCGACTCTGGGCATCTCAAACATTGATGGTATGATCAGTGTAATGGCAGCCTTCCAAATAGAGATAGTTAAGGAGGGAGTATATGCTCAAAGCCTATAAAGAAGGTATATTGCTTGGAAGAAAAGATGTGGAGGGAGGCCATGTTGTCCAATATGTGAGGAGGGACAGAAAGAGGTATTGGAAGACCCAAAAGTCTTTGGACGAGGCTGCTTCCTTAAAGAAAAGTGACTCTGGAATATGTCAACTTTCCCCAAGGACCATCAGCTTCCCTGATGGTTGGCAAAAGCAAAGCTATAAAAGGGAAGCAGCAAGATATTCGGGACCCCAGGGGTGACATCCTAGATGAACTTGGGCCGCTAGACATTTATTGGAAAATTGGCAATGGGTGGGAAGATCACAAAAACAACAGAGATGTTGGGTGTGAATGTCAGGACACCTCAATTTGTGTTTTAAAACTTGGAAGAGATCCCAATAGGATGATATGAAAGGGTATGCTGGATGCCAGTAAATTGTATCATAAGTAACAAGGGATGTCCTATAGAGACAGAAGTCCATGTTCTTACCTTAAGATGGCTGGTGGGGAGTGTTGAGGAGGTCTCATAAGGAAGAGACCCTGGACCAACGTTTCAAGAGCTGAGGAGAGATGGTGACAGGATGAAAAGAGCAGAATAGATGGAGGAGTCATCCAACTGGCACCCTTATGCGTGGTCGGGCTGGGAAGAGACCAATGAGACCTTTGGGACCCACTGCATAGTAGCCACATGCAGAGCCCCTCAGTTGTCTGCAAAGGCCCACAATCCTGGCCATGCGCCAGTGTTCAGTCTCCTTGCAGAAAGGAAAAAAGGCAGCAGAAGAATAGGAGAAAGTAGCAGAGACAGGGAGGGAAAGCCTCCAAACGGCACCCTACTGGGCAGTCGGGCTGAGAGAAGACCGAGGGAGCCTTCAGGACCCACTGCAGAGTATTTGTGACCAGAGCCCTTCAATTGCTGCCAAGAGTCATTCACTCCAACCTTGTGCCGTCTTTGGGCCCCCCTCCTCACAAAAGAGAAGGCAAGAGAAAAGACAGTTGGACTAAGGCCAATATTCCTCCGTCTTAGCACTGGAGGGGATTGACCAGAGCCTTCCTGGAGAGCCTGCCCTCCATGTCTTATAGATTGGCAGCTGCACTATACGCTTTTAAGTGGCTGACAGAGGCCCAATTTTATTAAGAGAGTCATTAAAATGGAAACCTGAAGTCAGGCAAGTGGAAGCAGAAGCAGTGTGCTTACCTCTCCTTCAATCCTGAATGAGCCCCCAACAAAGGATGTAGGATTTCTAGTATCTAGTGCCTGGGGTGTGTGGCCTCATGCACTCTAAGAATAAGGATGCAGACTCAGAGAGGTAAATTAAAGCAGTGTATAGTTTTATTGCAGAAGAGGATAGTGTATTAAAGCAAAGAATTATAGCTCCCAAGCAGGAGAGGGTACCTGAAGCTGAGATGCCCATCAGCTAAAGCAAAAGACTTCGTTTTTATACTTTTTCTTGTATATCTAAGGACAAAAGCTGATGTCTACTGGTACAGTTTTATCAAATTATCAGCCTTGAGGAGGCTTTTGAGAAGGCTTATTGAAACAAAGCAGCTGTCGTGTGCTAATGATGTTTCCCAGGGCTATGGCCTTGAAGATATGACTGTCCTTGTCCATTCTACCAGGGAATTCCTGACTGCCTGAAGTCATGCTGACTAACCTGCCTCACTAAGGCTGCACCACATGTTCCAAAAATTCAGGTCAGGAGTGGGATTAAAACCGGTGTCACTGCAGCCTTTCGCACCCTAGGGCACTATTATTTTAAAGCATGTGGCATATTGCTGGTGCTGGGATCATAGTCTGCCATGGGAGCTATGAAAGCAAGACTACAGTGGCCTGTCGAACAAGGGGGTAAGGTAATATAGGCCTTAGTATCACAGAAGAAAAAAAGACCCTCTTCAGGTGTTAAATTAAGATTAAACCCATAGGGGTAGAGGGCCTTGGGTCTGGCTGACCGAGAGGAATATGTCCAGTTAATTTTTGCCAGATTACTTCCCAGTCTGGCCAGTCTGGCTCTTTCGGAGAGTGTGGCGAGTAAAATACTAGAAGGGTAGGTTTTTAGGGAGAACTGGTGTGCAGAGAGGAGCAGTTCCTAAGGCTAGATTGAGCCGAGAGGTATTGCAGACTATATGGGACCATCCTGCTGAACGGGATTAGTTTGAGGTAGTGTAAAAGGACGCCCACCCTGGAGAGGGGGTAGAGTGTTCTAGGGAATGTGTGATATCTAGTGTGATCTTTGTAGGTTCTTAGGGTGTGGTGTCTTGAGGAATTCCAATGTTCTTGTCTAGAAGTTGGGATGACATTAAATGTGAACTTACATTAGGAGGGGAGGAGTTGTCCAAAGAATAATTCTGGGTGAATTGTCTGGGGTGGGCATGGGGGATTGTTTTCAGAGCAAAGTGGGAAAGTGGCAGAGGTGTTAAGGCCTAACCTATCTAACCAGGCAACAGTCTTGGGTTTCATTGGAACAGGAAGTCTGTCTCGTTTTACTCTCTATGTCTTCCCTCCAGGCAGTTAAGAACAGCTTCTCAATGTACTCGTTAGGGAAGAGGTAAATTAAGAGATTGAAGGAGTAAGGGTGTAATTAGCCTATAACCAGGTAAGAGTAAGGCAGGGATTATGGTGCCTAGAGACTCCTTCCCACAGATTCAGCAATCAGTTAAATTAAAGGCAGTTGCCATTAGCTGGACCCATTTTAAGATTTCCTCTGTCTGGATAGTGTGTGTGTTGCCCAGGAGAAGAGCCAAGAAGACGAGTCATGTAGCCATCTTAAATCTTGATGGAAATGTACAGGACTAACAAGGTGAATCCTATGAACTCAGTATATAATAGCGCTAAACTCAAGCCTGCCCATGAGAGACCTTGAAGACAGAGGAGGGGAGTGGGATCTAGAGCCCCACAAAGGAGGGAGGCAGCTAGAAAAAGGAGGAAGGCCAGTACTAGAAAAATGTAACCTCTGATTATTGCCTTCTTGAGGTCAAGTTCCACCATCTGAATACTTATATGAGCAACATAGGATCAGTTTTAGGTCTCCCTGGGGATGGCTGGAGTATTCAGGTCTCTGATCTGGGGTTGTCCAAGGCTTGACTCAGGAGTGGTGGATCCAGGAGTCAAATTCAGGTACTTTAATTGCAGTGGGAGTGGAGAGGATTACCATGTAGGGGCCTTTCCAGACAGGATCTAGGCTAGGAGATAGAGAAGGAAGAGTTTTAATAAGAACCTCATACCCCAGGGAGAATAGAGGGTTGCTTTCTTCTCTGGGTTGTGATCCCAATATTTGTTGGACAGCTTGTTGGAATTGGGCTAAGGAAGTTACATGTTGGGTTAATTCTATAGCTTCATGGTCTACCAGAAGGTCATTTGTTAGAAAGGGCCTGCCATATAGTATTTGGCCATAACACCTCTGCTACTTTCCCACTTTGCTTTGGAAACACCCCCCCACACACACACCCCAGACAATTCGCCTGGAATTATTCTTTGGACAACTCCTCCCTTCCCAATGTAAGTTCACATTTAATGTTATCCCAATTTCTAGACAAGAACATTGGAATTCCTTTTGCTAGGCATGTTTCAACTGCGAGAGAGGACTGTTGGAAGTAAGGCAGCCCAGCCTTGGATGGTCCCTTGGGAAGCTTCCAAAGATATCTTTGGTAATATCATTGATCTTTTCTACCTTGCCAGAGGATTGGGGCCGCAAAGCATAGTGGAGGTGGTAATCTATTCCCAGGGCCTTTGAAACCCCCTCCGTGACTGTGGACTTGAAGGAGGGTCGTTGTCACTCTGGAGGAACGGGGGGAGGCCAAACCTAGGTATAATCTCTGTGATCAGAGTTTTAACACTTCTATAGCTTTTTCAGTCCTACAGAGAAAGGCCTCAACCTAATGTGTAAATGTCTCTCCCCAGACTAAGAGATATTTATATCCCCTAGCTTTGGGCATGTGTGTGAAGTCCAGTTGCCAATCTTCCCCTGGGTATTACCCTGTCTTTATAGCCCTATAGGTGCCTGGGGATGTGTTAGGGATTGTTCCTATTGCAGACTTCACAAGAAGTGAGGATGTTTTTAATAATTTTATTAATGTCTCTGCCTATGAATGACTGCTGAGCCATCTGTATGGTTTTGTCTCGTCCTAAATGAAAGGCCTGATGTAGAGTTTTGAGGACCTCCCATTGATTTGCTATTGGGAGATGGAGACAGCCGTCCTCACTTTGTAACCACCCTGTAGGCAGGCAGGTATAACCCCTTTCTTTGGCCCAGTTTTGCTCTTCCGGTGTGTATTGAGGTAGGATTTGTGTCGCTGAGCCATCCCAAACTACGGGAGCTATTACCAGAGATTGTCTGGCAGCCTCTTTAGCTACCTGATCTGCTAGATGGTTTCCCTTGGAAACCTCATCATTTCCCTTTTGATGTCTCTTGCAATGTATAACTGCTATATCTCGAGGGAGGAGTACCAATTGGAGTAACCAGTTAATCTCCTGATGATATTTAATGGGAGACAGGGTGGCTGTTAAGAAATCTCTTTCATTCCAGATGTTCCATGGGCATGTACTGTAAAACTAAAAAGGCATATTTGGAATCAGTATATATGTTAGTGTTTTTTATCTTTGCCTAACTATGAGGCTTGGGTGAGGGCAGTAAGTTCAGTGAGCTGAGCTCTGGTCCCAGGGGGCAGCGCTTTACTTTCTATGGTCTTATGCAGTGTGCCTATAGCATAGCCAGCTTTGGGGACTCCGTTTTCTACAAAAAAAGCTCTCATCGGTAAAAAGTGTCCACTCTGTGTTATCTAGGGGTATATCTTGTAGATTTCTTCTGGCAGCATAGGTCTGAGCTAAAATTTGTTGGCAATCATGCGTGGGTTCTATGCCCTTCTCTGGTAGGAAGGTGGCAGAGTTGAGGGTTCAGCATGTCCTGATCTGTGTTATAGATCCTTCTAGCAGTAGGGTCTAGTATTTTAAGAGGTGAGTGTTTGTGAGGCAGTGACTATTTTCAGTGTTTAGTAATCCCTGTATATGGTGTGGGGTGTACACTGTGAGGTCTTGTCCCAGGGTGAGTTTTTGGGCTTCTGGCACTAAGAAGGTCGTCACTGCAACTGTCCTGAGACAAGTAGGCGACCCACGGGCTACTAGATCTAACTCTTTGCTCAGATATCCTATCGGTTGTTGGGAAGCTCCTTTTTGTTGGGTTAGGACTTCCAGCACCATTCCTTTTATCTCTGATATACAAGTTGTATGGCCCTCCAGTCGGGAGGCTCAAAGCCAGGGCAGTTAGTAAAGCTTGCTTTAAAAGGTTGAAAGCCTGTTCTCCCTCCGGGTTCCAGAGCACCCGGTATGTCCCAGCTTCCTGTGTATCTTTAATTATTTGGTACAAAGACCTGGCTATCACCCCATAACTGAAAATCCATAGACAGCAATATCCTGTGATGCCTAGAAATCCTCTAAGTTGTCTGAGAGTCCTGGGGAGGGGGTATGTAAAAATAGGCTGGACCCTATCTGGCCCTAGGGCCTTCTGTCTCTCTGAAAGAGTTAGGCCTAAATATTTGACTGTAGTTTGACATATCTGGGCTTTAGCCTCAGAAATTTTGTAACCCTTGGTAGCTAAGAAATTTAGGAGGGCAGTTGTTCTACAGCTTATAAGGCTCTCGGGGGGAGCACACAACAAGAGATCATCTACATATTGTAACAGAGTACATTGGTCAGAGGAGAATTTGGACAGGTCCTTTGAGAGAGTCTGTCGAAATAAATGTGGGCTGTTTCTAAATCCCTGGGGAAGAGCTGTCCAAGTGAGCTGCGAGGTCTGGCTTTCAGGATCCTCAAAGGCAAAACGATACTGTGAATCAGGGTGTAAGGGTATGCAGAGGAAGGCATCTTTTAAGTCTAAGACAGCAAACCATTTGGCTTCTTTAGGTATCTGGGCTAAAAGTGTGTACGGATTTGGGACTATAGGGTGAATGGGGACAACAGCCTCATTAATGGCCTGGAGGTCCTGTACTAATCGTCACTCTCTGTTGGGTTTTCGGATTCCCAGAATGGGGGTGTTACAAGAACTGTTACATGTCCTGAGGAGCCCTGTTTTTTTAAGGTTATTGATAATTGAGATTAATCCTTGTCTAGTCTTGGGTTTTAAAGGGTACTACTTCCTGCAGGGAAATGTATGGGGGTCCTTGAGGTAACCACGGATTAGAGTAGCTGTTAGGGCACGGCCGATTATTCTAGGCTCATCCCAGACCTCAGGGTCAATGTCTGTCTCTATTACTGGGAGACGTTTGGGAATTTGTCCAGTGACTAAGAGGACTACTGTTCCTAGTTTTGTCATGAGGTCTCTTCCCAGCAGAGGAGTGGGAATTTCTGGCATGATCAAGACAGTGTGAGAGAACAATAAGTCACCTCACAAACATCCCAGAAGTTGTGAGAAATATTTGGTGACTGGTCTTCCAGTCACTCCGTGAATAGTTACATAGTGGTTTGAGAGTGTCCCTGGCTCGGAGAGGAGGACAGAGAAGGTGGCTCCTGTATCGAGAAGAAAGTCAACAGGCTTTCCCTCTATTTCTAAGAGTACCCGGGGCTCGAGGGTCACTATGGGCAACTGGGACATGGGAGCCATGGTTAAAAGCCCTGGACCCCCTCAGTCTCATATGGGGGCCAAGCTGGACACGACTGGCCTTGGAGGTTGAGACCTCTGAAGACATTCCAATTTCCCGTGGTCTCCTTTACAGAGGGAACATGGCCAGAGTGGTCTCTGTGCTTTCCCCAGCCTCTGGGGACAGACCCTTTTCTAGTGCCCAGACTGTCACATTGATAACAATTAGGATTTTCCCGGTCTTCTGTGGGGCAGTGGCCCAAAGGGCCGCCACAAGCATCTGTTTTCTTTTTAATCTTTCTTTCTTTGTCCCGTGCCTCCTCCTGATCCCGATTATAGAACACAGTATTGGCTATCTTAAGCAATTGTTCTATGGTGTCTTCAGGACCAATAGCTAACTTCTGTAGTTTCCTGCGAATGTCTGGGGCAGCTTGGATTGCAAATTTGTCTCTTGGGTTGCAAAGATGCCTTCTTCTGCATACCCTTATGTCTCCTTCTAGAGTATCTGGTCTGATGGGGGTGTGTTTGATTAGGACTTCCCTAAGTCTCTCTAGAAAAGCAGAGAGGTTTCCGTCTGACTGCTGACTCATGGTAGAGTTTGGAATAATTGAGTGGCTTAGCCCATGTCTTTCTCAATCCCTCCAAGACACATGCCAGAAAGTGTTTCCTCTGCCAGTTTTCCATGGCCGTATCAGGATCCCATTGGGGATCATTGGTAGGCACTGCCTGTTTCCCTGTGGGGAAGGGTTCCCTGACAGGGTCCTGTCCTGTCTTTTTATCATGGTATACTAAACATTGATCATCCCCAATTCGCACAGTGGCTTGTAGGGCTACTTTTCTCTCAGGACTGGTAGGTGTCTGGTTAAGAAGTAACATGGTGTCCTTCCATGACAGTTCAAAGACCTGAGTTAGGTTTTGCAAGGTCTCTATGTATGTGTCTTGGTCATCTGAAAATTTCCCTAGGTCTCCTTTTATCTGTTTGAGATCTTGTAGAGGGAAAGCAACCTGGACACTGACTGGGCGGTATATTACCCCGGCATTTCCTGCAGGGGGAGCAAGTTGGACCTATAGTTGTGTGTCCTTTTGTCAGAAAGTCCCGGATATAGGGCAAGAGGGAAGGGCATTCGGGAGACTGGGATAGAGGGGTTTAGTTCCCAACGTTGGTGTACTATTCTCGGGGGAAGTTTCCTTACAGAAACTCTCAGGAGTAGTCTCCTTAGGTGACACCTATTCTTTAGACAGAAGATTTTCCTTCAGAGGTAGGCAAGAGATTACGTTTATAATGGCTGGTCTACTTTACAGGTCTTATAAAGATCAGGGTTATCTCTTAAAAAAAAGAAGTCCTGAACATAGGGTATCTCAAACAATTTGCCTTCCTACCTGCCCAATAGATCTAATTGCATAATAGTATTGTAGTTGATACTTCCTTCAGGAGGCCAGGTTTCCCCATCTTCTAACTTGTATTGTGGCCATGCTTCTGAACAAAAGAACATCAGGCACCATTTCTTCCGGGTCTGAAGGTCAAATTTATCCCAATGTTTCAGGTTGACATTCAGAGGGGTGTAGGCGGTTGAAGACTAATTGCCCACTCTGTGAGGGAGAAGAGGAAAAGGTGTCCCTTCATCACTCTTTTCTCCCGCTATGATGTCTAGGGTGCCCTCTAGACCTGCCTCTGTGATCTAGCTCTCTGCATTACCAGGCGTTAGAATGGGGGTCACAGGTGGCCAGGATTAATCATGCGTACCTGAGCCACCTGGACTGGACCCCGAGTGCCTGCCTGCTGTCTACCCCCATGATAGGGAACCTGTATAACGTGTGGCCAACAATGAGCCATCTTCGAGTGGAGGGATGAAGGGCCCTACTCTGAGCATCCTGGAAATTGATGGTGTGGGGTATGTAGAAGTTACTCCATTTGAAAAGAGCAGAGATGAGGGAGTAAATGACCAAAACCTGGAGGGAGAAACCTGCCTGAGGGATAGGGATTCTAAGGAATCCCAGTCCTGATGGGGGCTAAGGAAAAGATTGTAAATACCCCAGAAGGCCTCAAAGAAGGAATATTCCTTAAGGTAAAGGGAATCGGGAATAAGGGATGTGGTTCTGATGATCCTGCAGAAACAGAGGTATGAGAGAAAAGCGAAGAAATATTCGGGCCCCCAGGAATGGAGGCCTTGATGTACGTGGACCGCTAGACAAGAGCTAGTGTAATGGCGGGAGTGGGTCAGGGAACAAAACAACAGAAGTGGTGGACAAGGAACTCAGAACAATGCCATCAGCATTTGAGAACTATGAGGAGTTATAAAGAATTCTGCCAGGTGCCTAAAGAGGTGATCTGTGGTGGCTAAGGAAGTGCAGTAAAGGCAAAGCTCCATTTTCTTACTGTAAGTATTGCAGAGGAGATCTTGGTTGATGAGGAGGTCAAACGGGAAAGACCACGGACCAACACCTCACAGGTGTTGAGGATAGGAAAGGCTAGAAAGAGAGTCATAGTTTTGAAAGGGTCAATACAAGGCACCCACTAGTGGCGGTTGGACTGGCTCAGGGTCCCGGAGACCCTTGGGATCCACCGCAGAGTTGCCACAGCCAGGGCCCCAAAATTGCCTCCATGGTCAATGCCATCAGTTGTGTGCTGAGGATGTCATCCTTTGCAAAAAGAGAAGCCTGGTGGCAGGCAGCCGAAATTCCTGATGTGGATTGGGGAATCAACCTCCTCCGTTTCTGGAAGACCTGTCCTCCGAGGCTTGTATGTCAGCAGCCACGCTAACTGCATTTAAATGGCTGATGGAGGCCCGATTTTTTGAGAGAGAGAGAGTCTTAAAAGGGAAGCCTGAAGCCAGGCAAAGGGCAGCAGAACGGGCAACAGAAGCGGGAAATGCGCTTCCCTCTCCTTTTGTCCCAGACGCACCCACGGCTGAATTAGGATCCTGATGTCTGGGCAGCTATTCCTGCCTGGCTTGCCAAAATGAATTAGGATCCTGTTGTGTTTTCCCTGGAACACGATCCTGCCATTACTGAAGAACAGCAACGCGGATCCTGAGAGGCCATGTTTAAGCAGAAGCAGTTTTATTGTGAAAGTGTAAGCAAACAGGCATAAGAGAAAGGGCTGTGGGGACAGAGTCCCAGAGAGCAGTTTCCAGGCTCTCGGACTCATGTGGAAAGGTGCTGGCTCGGGTAGTCGATGGCCATCAGCTGTGACTAGTTGGCCTATAGAGGCTATAGTGGTATGAACCCCTTATCTATGGGTCCCCTCTGGAGGCTATAGTGGTATGAACCCCTTATCTATGGGTCCTTTGGTGTTCCTTTTTGGCCTCACCATATCCTGTGTTCTTGTGCGGGAAATGGCACCAGAGACCCTGCATGACAGGGCTCTCCTAGGACAGAAAGTCCGAAATGAAATGCGTCCCCCCCGCCCCCCAGTACCATCAGGTTGGGCAAAAGAAAGATGACTTAGAAGTGTTAGCTAGAAAAGTGGGTTTAGAGGTGGCTAAGGGAGCTGCTTGTGGGCACTGTTTGTAGAGGCCTGGCAGTGGCCATGGTGGCCGGGGGGAGACCAGGTGGCGGCCCTATGCTCCCGACCTTGCTCTTGCATCCCCTCCTCTCAGCTGCTGCTATAGTGCCAGCAGAGCTGGGGGTGGGGTGGGGGGAAGCCAGGTGGCAGAGAAACGGCAGGCTACTCCTGGCTGGCTCACCAAAATATGTTACCAAAGAGTGGGCCCTTCTCGGCGTGATATCCAGGTTCTTGGCATCTCGAGCAAAGAATTTAATGAGATACCACGGTAAAGTAGTGTAAAAGCAGTTTATTAGAAGAAAAAATACACTTCAAAGAGCTAAAAGTGGGCCCGAGCAGAAAGCAGTGGCTCAAGGCCTTTATTAGAAGAGAAAGTGTACTTCAGAGGGTTTGGAGCAGGCCCAGAGCAAAGGCAAAGCTTGCAGGGGCCTGGGGGTTTTATCTGGGATGGCCTATTCCTCTCCAGGCATGGGACTACCTGATTGACACCTGTGATTGACAAGAGGCTGTTACCTTATCTCTTCAGAATGCAATTATTCTCTGAAGTTTGAAATTGTTAACTATCCGCTGAATGGCCCGCTTCCCCCAACACCTGAGTTTTGTTTGGCTTTTCACCTTGAATGGCTTTGTTACAAGCTGAATGGTCCTCCTGCCCCTACATCTGAGTTTTGGCGGGCTGGTCTCGCAGCTTGAATCTATTAGCTAACTATTAATGTTTTGCTATGGTCTCCGCCTTTTGTTATGGTCTCCTCCTTAATCCATTCTACCTTGGCCATTTTCCTGACTCCCTATAATTTTTCTATTTCACTTCTACATCTTTTTTTTCCCCTCCATAAAAATGCATCTCCATTCAACGTACATCCTTTTAACAAAAATGCACATCTTCTGTTCCTTGAAAAAATAAGATGTTTCCTTTATTATTTCTAGTCATTTTAATTTCATAAGTTAATTAGAATTCTTAAACCTTTCAATTTATAAATAATTTTTATATTTTCTAGAAACATGAATTTTCATAGACTATTTGTCAGCATGGCATATAATATGTTTACTAATAGACCCAAATATCTTTACTTTTTTTGTAGAAAGAAGTGAAAATGGATAAACTTATGTTCAGTAATTAATGTTCTAATTTTTTGTTTTATTTGGTAATGATCTCAACTGATTAAATAAACTTAACTCATTATTTGTATCATCTTAATAAAACTTTAAGGTTTCTAATAAACAAAAGGAAGCTATTTGTACATACACATACCATAACACTTAATTACTGTTAAGTTCACCTGAAAACTTTTTATCTTATATGTATCTATTAAAATTGTTCTGAATAACCATGTTTAGAGTGCTTACAAAAAACTTCATTAGACATTAGATAACATCAGTCATCATCTTAAGTTATTTATTAATTTGGCTGACAAATTTTGCAACAGAGCTAACATGAACTCATTTGACTAATAATCCCAGTTAGAATAAAAGCTGTTTATCTGCATTATTTTGAAAGGTCCTAACTCTGAAGATGTATCTGTTTTTATTAAATCAACAACTTAAATTAGCTTTAATACTGAATAATTTCCCCAGATCATGAAAACCTGAAAAGCATTTGGGTTATGTTCTACTATATTTCTGAAAGTTATTAATACTAAATTTATACAAGTGCTTATTTATTTATGTATTTATTTATTTATTTTATCCAATTTAGAGCTCTGTTACAAATTACTTTTAGGAATACCATCTGGAGGTAGAAAATATATATATATTTATATATCTGCAGGAAATTTTTAGCTTTTATTCTGAAAATTTTTAGTCAAGAAATGGTACAATAGTACAAAACTCATAGTTTATAGTGGGGAAAAAAAACAGTTGGGTCGAAATTTTTTCATAGAATAAACTAAGTTTGCCTGCTAAGAAAGCTAAAGTTCTTTACTATTTGTGGAGAAGACTTTTAAGATTTGTATTTTTCCCTGGAAATAATTTTAAGGAGGCTGTAGTCTAGAGTTTGGGCGAGAGAGCCCTTGTTGCATTTCGTATGTTAAAAGAGTCCTTTTTTCCCCTTTAGTCTCAGGTGAGTGTGGGCTGTATTTACATTTCAAAGACATGATAAGATTTATATCTTCAAGGGACTTAGAAGGTATGCAGGTTTTTTCCTCAGAATTTTGGGGTAAATTTTACTATTTAAAAATGTCCTTCTTTTTCTTAAGTTCAGGACAATATTATTTATATTACCCTAGTCTTCTAAAATACTTATAAGCATTTTGAAAAGAATAGGTGACGTTTTGGGATGCTTCTAGACTTGTATTTCTAGTTTGTAGAGATTTGTAAGACAAAGACAGTTGTTTCTATTAGACCTTGAATATTGGCCTCCAGCTAATCCATTTCCTGATTATTTTTAGAAGGGCCTGGGGACACTTTTTAAGAAGGAGGATTTATATTGGATTTTTGTTTTAAGTTTCATTTGTTCTTCCATCTTGGTAAGATTTCTAAGGCTAACTGTGATATTCTTTGTATTGTTTTAAATTTGGTCTTTCTATAAATACTAATAATTCTTTAGGAAAAACTTCCAATTTAAAAGATCCATAATCTGGACACAGAGGAGTAGGACCTATTAATCTCAATAACAATTCAAACCTTTTTATGTCTTAACCAAGGATGCAAGATGCATCCCACGAGACTGGAAAACATGCAACCCCAACCACATCCAGAAAGTTTACTCCTAATGTTAGCCTAAGAAAGCAAAGGCTTTTGTTGCACAGGCAATAAGAATGGTGTAGTAAAAATAGCGTCTTAAGTCTCATAGAAGAACTTGAGGCACCTCCAGTCATAGGCTTACTGAATTAGGATCCTGATGTATTTTCCCGGTAAAGGGATCCCACCGTTACCTAAGAATAGAAACGGAGAATTCAGAGGCAAGCGAGATTTAAGCAGAAGCAGTTTATTGCAAAAGCATAAGAGAACAGGCACAAGAGAATGGCTCCTAGAAGTGTAAGCTACCTCTTGGGCCCCTCTCCTCGGTGGCTACAGCAGTACCAAGCTGGGGGGCGGGGGAGGGGAGGAGGAGGAGGAGCCAGGCAGCGGAGAAGCAGCAGGTTACCGGAGAGTGGGCCCACCTTGACGCAGTGTCCAGGTTCTTGGCATCTCGAGCAAAGAATTAAACAAGATACCTAGATAAAGTAGTGAAAGAACAGTTTATTAGAAGAAAAAGTACACTACAAAAAAGTAGGCCAGAGCAGAAAATAGTGTCTCAAGGCCATTATTAGAAGAGAAAGTATACTCCAAAGGGTTTGGAGCAGGTCCCGAGCAAAGGCAAGGTTCAAAAAGGCATGGCTCTCAGGAGCTTGGGGGTTTTATCTGAGATGGGCTGTACCTCTCCAGGTGTGGGACCACTTGATTGACACCTGTGATTAACAAGGGGCTATTACCTTATCTCTTCAGACTGCACATGTTCTCTGCAGTTTGAAATTGTTAACTACAAGCTGATTGGCCCTCTTCCCTGTACCTGGACAGTCAATTTTAGCGGGCTCTGCAAGCTGATTGTCTTATTTCCCTGGACCTGGGCTGAGAGTTTCAGCGGGCTTTTTAGCTTGAATGTCTTTGTTACAAGCTAAATGACCCTTCCCCTCTATGCCTAGGCTTTGCTCTGACAGTACTGCATCTTGAATAAAGTTATTTCCTCTGGCTTTATTATGCTTTCCTCCTTAATCTCATCTACCCTAGCTACTTTCCTGACTGCCTATAATTTTCTATCTCCCTACCGATCCATGACACTGAGAGGGCACTAGTGAAACGGGACTTTTCCAGCACTAACAAAGCAACAAATGTTGTGCCAATAAAGTCCTCCTATAAACCGTGACCCCCTTATGACCATTTCCCCTGAGAGTTGACATGGTTACATAGAGAGAGTTCTGATTGTGACTTTGTGTCTCAGAACCCCAGTCTATTTGACTGGCCAGCACATGCACCGCAGTAAGTGCACCTTCAAGATGGCAGAGACCAGAGAGAATACTTCACTGGTCACAGAGCCAAGCTCTCAAGACAACTGTGTTTCCTCGAAAATAAGACTTAGCTGAACCATCTAATGCGTCTTTTGTAGAAAAAGTTAATATAAGACATGGTATTATATTATATTATATTATTATACCCGTGCTTATATTATATTACATTATATTATCCCTGGTCTCATATTATAGTAAAATAAAACCAGGTCTTATGTTAATTTTTGCTCCAAAAGACGCATTAGAGCTGATGGTCCAGCTAGGTCTTTTTTGGGGGGGAAACACGGTAGAACAAGATGAAGTATGTAACAGAAACATACTTCAGAAAGAAAAAACAGTGACTATTATGGATGGAAATGGGGTTCTATGAAAAGTAGCTTCATAGATGCTCATAAATTACTGTAGAGGATCATAAATTCCTGACTGAGGTCATAACTTCTTTATTAAGTAGTAACTTCTTTATTAAAATGCTTAAGCTAGCCCTGTCCCTGTTCTTGTGCATCTAGGTTAACACACCTTTGAAATGCCAGAAGTAATCCTCTTTTTCAGACCCCTGGAAAAGTAACCACCCTCAAGGGTGCACATAATCTTGTTAACTATTCTGTCCTTTGCTTTCTTCTGAAGTAGGAATAGTTTTCTGTGAGTCCCCAAATGATGTAAATTATATTGGATTTGCTAACAGTTTTCTGGGTGTAGGCCGGGATCGTGTCTCGTGAAATTGAAGAATGGAAACACACACCAGGGAGAGGCAAAAAGTTGTAGAGGAAGATAGTTTATTAGAGACAGCTCCCGAGCTGGAAGGGGTCCCGAATGGGGGTACCCAGTGACTGAGGCAAAAGCTCTTACTTTTATACCTTCCCTTGCCTATTTGGGGAAGGGGGCTGGAGCCTTCTAATTGAATTCATCTATCGGGTTTGTCCTGTTTGCCCATCCTGAAGGGATTAATGAACCAACCCATTCCTATCTATCAGATCTGCTCCTTTGTATGGCCAGAAGGGATTTGAGATCATTTATTAACCTCAAGGTGCAGTCTCATATCTTGATCCTGGAGTGAAGGAGACATTCCAGAAGGTGGACTTTCAGGATATGGCTGTTTTTTTTGTTTATTCCACCAGGGACCCCCCTGTCTACCTAGCAATCGTACTATCTAACCTGTCTCAATACCCTATCTGAAGACGAAACCCTAACTGCTGTTAGGCAGTAGGAGCAACAACTGCTCTAACTACTTCAGGCTGAGGAAGGGAGTACTAGGGAGAGACCAGCAGCTAGGGCTTGTCCAGAGGTCTGTCTATCTTAGGGTCTCCAGTAGATGAACAAATCCAGGTGAGGATGTTGTCTTGTAAGCCATCGCAGCCAACCAGTGGGTAGTCTATAAACAGAGACGCATTGCAGGCAACGGCATGAGGTAATACCTATAATAATGGATAAAAGAAAAACTAGAAAAATTTCCTTAAGTCCCGCTAAGCTGGGAAGCTAGGAAGTAGGAAACGAAAAATCTAGGCCAAAAAATCTTGTTTTTAGTTCAATATTGGAAACTATATTATGAATTTGTTGAACTTTGTCTTTAATTAACTGCAAATTATCAGAGATTGAAACAGCATAACCCTTTAAACTATTTACATCCTTGATTGTGTTTGAGAAGGAGATAATCTATGGTAGCTCTGTTTTTGAGAACTGTTTTTCTGACCTGTCCTAACTCTTGCCTCATGGCATGGGTAGCCTGTGAGGTAAATTAAAGCACTGGTTAGAGCAGCCAGTGAAACTAACACATTGATTAGCCTGAGTTACGGCTCTTTTTTCTTTACTCAGTTCTAGTATTTGGGTGAGAGCTATTAGCTCCGCTAGTTGTGTGCTGCCCCAGAGGGAAGGCTTGTATTTTCTAAGATGTCATGTAGAGTAACTACAGCATATCCAGGCTTTTGTATGTTATTTTCTATAAAAGAGCTCTCATCAGTGAAGAGAGTCCAATCTGGGTTGTCTAGAGGTGTTTTTTGTAAATCTGCTCTAGCAGTATAGGTCTGTATTAAAACTTATTGGCAGTTAATTCTTCCTCCATCTTTGAGAGGAATATGGTAGGATTCAGGGTTAGGGAAGGTTTGTATTTGGATAACAGGACCTTCTAACAAGAGGGCCTGATACAGGAGGGGAGGTGGCTATCAGTGAGCCAGTGACTCTTATTAGCATCTAAAAGTCCGCAAATGTGGTGTGGGGCGAAAACAGTTAAGTCTTGCTGCACTGTGAGTTTGGTGGCTTTAGGAACCAGGAGGCAGCTGTAGTTATGGCCCGGAAACAAGCTGGCCCGCCGGGTGCTATGAGGTCTAGTTCCTTATTAAATAGTTCCAGAGACCTTTTTAAGTTGTTTATTTTATATTTTCTTTAAGGTTGTGGGGACAGAACCCCAAAAAGCAGTTTCCAGGCTCTCGGCCTCACATAGACAGGTGCTGGCTCAGATAGTAAATGGCCATCAACAGTGATTGCATGGCCATCAGCTGTGGCTAGTTGGCCATCAGCTGTAACCATAGAGCCATTGGCTACTAATATAACTGCTGTGGCTATGCTAGCAGAGAGAGAAGAATGGGGGCTAGCAAGAAGATGGCGGCTGGGCTAACAAGTGTGGATGGCGGTTTGCGGACAGTGTGGATCCAGCCTCCAGTGAGAGTATAGTGCCGCCAGAGAGAATATAGTGGTATGACTCCCCTACTTATGGCTCCGTGGGTGTTCCTTTTTGGCCTCACCATATCCTGCATTCTTGTGTGGGGAGCGGGAGCAGAGACCCCCAAGGTCGCCCCGCACGACAAATGGCGCAGCGAGCAGGGTCTCCCGCACGACAAAGGTATAGACCAATGCTAAGAAATAGGCTGTGTAAAATGAGCCCAAATCTGGGGGCTATCTTTATCTTTACAAGCAAGCAGTTTTCAGAGGAAAAACCTCCAGAGTGAGCAGTTGAGACAGAGTAAATGGCTTCTATATCAGTTAGGAAATTAATAGGCTTATCTGCCTTGTCAGGGTCACCCGCAGTTTTACCCCCTATGATGAGAATAGCTTGGGAGCTGCTGAGAACTTCAGGCCCAACAGTGATGAGAGCCATTTTTAAGGAGTTGATCCCTGCTCCCTTCAGAACAAGGCGTACTCCCTCCTCTAGTGCCCTTTAGTCTGTACAGGGGGCACGGCTGTTTTGGAGGACTAGGACACCCCTTATTCCAGTGGTCTGGGCTTCCATATCCAAAGCAAGCTCCTTTATCTGGCGTTTTCTCTCGGGGGCTTTTGGGTGACTTGAGGTGGCTTCAGCCCAGGGTTGTCTATAACTGTGGCCAAAAAGTCTGGCCTTCCTCTGGTCTCATTCTCTGGTCTCACTGTTCCTTTATTCCTCGTTTTCCTGTCTTGGTTGTTAAAGACATTTAAACAAATTCCTGGCCTTCTCTAGGATCTGAGCCTCTTAATCAGGGATGTAACAATGGGTCAGAACCATTAGAATTCCCTGCCAGTTAGGGGACAATATTAGGCGAAACTTCCTTATGTTGGCCTATAGCTGATACCAAAGAAGGCACATGACCTGTAGCAGTTCTGCAATATAATGTCAGTAGCAGACCAATAGACTAATAAACTTGATCTTAGTAAAGAGAGAAAGCTTAACTTTTATTTTGTACCAGCTTACTTTTGAGATTTAAATTTACTTAGTTAATTGCATTTAGCTTAACCACATATAAAACTCTCAAAACTTCTCACAAACCTTCTACAACTTTCCTAATCCCTCTCAGTTTGTCTCTTTTCACTCATTCAGAAATAACCATCTTTAGGACAAACTGTTTTATTTCAGTACCTTCAAACATGGATTTCCGTACCTTATACCTTCCTTGAAAACACACCATTTTCTTCCATGTTAGAATCCATAACCTTTTAGAACCTTAATTTTTACTGACAATCTAAAGTAAGCAATTAACACTTCCACTGGCAAATCCAGGAATATATTTGGCAACATTTAAAAGCATGCACTTTTGTAATAAAATATAAGATATATTTATTAACAGATCTTAATTTCTCTCTTAACTTTCCTGTGACAAAGAAGCTAGAAATAGATGAATTTAGACTTACCTAATAATTGACACCTTAGCATTTTGTTATTTTGAAATACCTAGATATTTAATCTAAGGTACTTTCTTGACAAATTCTGTAACAGAGATAACATGACTTTAAAAGTAGGCTTATTTAGAATGTTAGTACACTGGGACTCCAATCTAAAGGCAATTTCCCTTATAGTGAATCCAACTGTGAGTGATCCCCACAGGACTTAGAATTAGAGCAGTGGAGTAAGAGGTCTGGCTTTAGAATTAGCTGCTTGGTTTTTAAAAGTGCCACTTTTTTCCTACAGTTATCTCAGCCTCAGGTATTTTTGTTTATTGGTGGATTAGGAGATGAATGTTTATTGAAGGGACCTCCTCAGGAGAGGCAGATCCCACTGGAGGTTCCTTTGGAGGAGTCACTTTATGAGGGGTCTCCCCAGGGAGAATCTCCTTAGAAGGAGTCTCCCTAAGGAGTCCCCTTAGAAGGAGTCCCCCCCAGAAGGGGTCTCCTTAGGAGGAGGGAGGCAAGATATCACGGCCAAAAGAGCCGGGTCAACTCTACATATTTTACCAAGATCTGGATTGTCCCTCGGCAAAAATAGCCTAAACACGTGGAACTTCTGACCATTTGTCCTCCTTTTCTGTAAAACAGGTCTAGCTGCATGATAGTATTGTAATTAATACTTCCCTCAGAAGGCCAAGTCTCCCCATTCCAACGAGTACTTAGGCCAAACCTCTGAACAAAAGAAAACCAGGCGCCTCTTCTTCAAAGTCTGAGGGTCAAATTTGTCCCAGTGTTTCAAGATGTAATTCAGGGGGATGTAGGCGCATGAGGGCTGATTGCCTATCTGAAAGGGAGGAAGGACAGAAAGGCGTCCCTTTGCAATTCATCTCCCACAACTTGCTCTAGGGCGTCCCCTAGACGCATGGGCCATGGACGTCGTGTGACCAGTTCTGAGGCAGGTGAGGAGACATGGCGCACCAGGATTATTCACACTTACCTGTGTGGCCTGGCCTGTGCCTCCAGGTGGGCGCCTACCCTGTCCCCGCCTGAATGTCTGACACTGGCCCACAGGCCAATAAAGGCTGTGGCCAATAATGAGGTGCCTTAAGGTAAAGCAGTGTATGTCCCAACTCTGGGCATCACAAAAATTGATGGCCGATTAATATAATAGTGGCCTTTTAAATAAAGATGTTTACGGATGGAGTATATACTTAAAGCTTGTAGGGAAGGCATGTGGCCTAGGCAAGAGGGAGTGGAAGGAGGCCCTGAAGCCCAATATGTGAGTGGGGACAAAAAGAGATACCTGAAGCCCAAAAGGCTTCAGAAAAGGCTGTTTCCTTATGGAAAAGCAAATCCAGAATATGTTGGTCCTCCTTAAAAACTTTGCCTGGTGGTGGCTGAGGTGGCCTGGTGGGTAGGTCTCCAGAGAAGCTGCACTCTTGCGGCCCCTCCCTCTCAGCTGCAGTTGAGCCTAGCTGGGGGCAGAGCCAGGCAGCAGAGAAGCCACAGGGTCCCCAGATGAGTACAGAGATAGAACAGAGGAGATGAAAAATCAAGTCTCCAGAGAGGCATTATGCTGTACAAACACAGACCTCACTGGTGCTTGGGTTTGTCTTGAGCCTGGCAGGTACTAAATGACCTGTTCCAAGACTGGGTTATCCTGTCACAGGAGTTTTCAAGTGGTGGACACCCTAATGGCCATTTAATTGTCCAACCCATGCCCGCAAAGGACGGCAAACAAAAAGAGGTATAGGAAAGTGAGTGAGAGATTTTGGTGTCCCCTAAAAGGGACTTACCTCCTGGCTGGCTTGTTAAAATATGTTACTGGATAATGTTGAGGAGGTCTCACAGGGAAGGGACCCCAGACCAATGTCTCATGTGCTAGGGAGAGATAGTGGCAGAATAAAAGGACAGCAGAGACAAAGGAGTCATCCTGCTGGCACACTTATGGTTATAGGAAGTTGGGCTGGGAAGGGACCAGAGGGATCCATTGTAGAGCAACCACAATCAGGGTCCCTCAGTTGTCCACAAAGGCCCACAGTCCTGGCCACACGCCAGTATTCAGTCTCCTCGTGGAAAGGAAAAAGGCAGCAGAAGGAATAAGAGAAAGTAGCAGAGAGGGGGAGGGAAGCTTCCGAACGGCACCCTTACAGTCAGTCTGGCTGGGGGAAGACCCAGGGAGCCTTTGGGCCACACCGCAGAGTAGCCACCGTCAGAGTCCTGCAATTGCTGCCAAGGGCCATTCACCTCAACTGCGCGCCATCTTTGGTCTTTACTCCATCCAAGAGAGAAAAGCAAGAGAGAAGGCAGTTGGACTGTGGCCGACATTCCTCTAGCTCAGTGCCGGAGGTGATCAACCAGAGCCCTTCTGCAAGAGCTGCCCTCCGAGTCTTGAAAGTAGCAGCCGTACTTTCCTCATTTAAATGGCTGATGGAGGCCTACTGTTTGTATGATAGAAAAAGGAGACAAAACATGATGAAGGCCAATAGGGTGGGCAAGTAGAAAGGCACAGATCATATTTACCTTTCCTTCAATCCCATATGAGTCCCCAAATGAAGTAGGAATATTTTTCTGTGAGTCCCCAAATAATGTAAATGATGTTGGATCTGCCGGCAGTGTTTGGGTGTGGTCCGGGATCATGTCTCATGAAGCCAAAGTGTGGGAACACTGACCAGGGAGAGGCAAAAAGTTGTAAAGGAAGATAGTTTATTAGAGGCAGCTCCCAAGCGGGAGAGGGTCCCGAATGGGGGTGCCCAGTGACTAAGGCAAAAGCTCTTACTTTTATACCTTCCCTTGCCTGCTTGGGGAAGGGAGCTGGGGCCTTCTAATTGAATTCATCTATCAGGTTTGTCCTGTTTGCCCATCCTGAAGGGCTTAAGGAACTAACCCATTCCTATCTATCAGATCTGGTCCTTTGTATGGCCAGAAGGGATTTGAGATAATTTATTAACCTCAAGGCGCATTCTCATATCTTTCTCCTGGAGTGAAGGAGACTTTCCAGGACCTGGAGTTTCAGGATATGGCTGCTTTTTTATTTTTACCACCAGGGACCCTCCTGTCTACCTAGCAATCATACTAACTAAGCTGCCTCACTCCCACCTTCATACAATCTTGCTTACACTCCCTCATTAATTCCAGAAGTCTAAAAGAAACTGCAACACTGTCATTCCCCAGTGCAGTTGACATCTTGCTTTCCAGCAATTGTCATAAGTTTGGCTTAAATACATTCTTATACTAATTCTCTACAGATTTGGATATGTATTACATTGACACCATCTTTGGGAGGAAAAGATCAATAAAAACCAAAAATACTCATTTACCAAATTTACCAGAGTCACTAGACACTAAGGAAGAAGTTCCACAAATATTTTCTCTGGCTAATCTAAATTTAGAAAGGAGAAAGGGCTCTCACTACTCTCATTTGCATTGGACCCTGCAGGTAGAGACCTGGAAGACTAACATGGTTCTCACCTTCTGCCAGCACTTGTCAGAAATCCCAGGGTCTCCCAGCTGCAGCAGCCTCAGGCAAGTAGTGTCCAGCCAGGGAAGTTAATATTCTGGCTAAGCCAACTGTCAAGGGGAGAATTTTTTTTTTTTTCTTGTACCCTTCTAGGTTCTTCTGGATGATCTCAGAATTTAATTGACGTGAGACAGATTACCAAGAAAAAAATCAAGTTTGATGTCATGCATACAGACGTCTCATAGATAGGGGAACTAAAGATATGACCAAAGCAGGCAACTTTTATACATTTTAGACAACGGAACCATCAGTTCATGAGAAAATGACAAGACAAAGAAACCTGCCTACTTAATTAGTGAAGAATCTAAGCAGTTTGTTAACACAGGCCTCTGTGCCCTGAATTCCCTATCTCTGGTGATAAGGACATCTTCCCACCTCCCTATTGCAGGGAAGGCACCTTTCACAGAAGAGATTTATTAACCGCTTTCAGGGAGAACAAAGGACAAGCACAGTCTTCTTTTTGAACATGTTTCTTAAGTAACTTTAATTCAAAAGTTGCATATTTTGGGGCATCTGATCAGAGCCCCATCAGTACGTACAAACTCGAGTCTACATTTGTCCCTTAATCAGTGCTAGTAGACATAATAGTAATGGGAGAAAATTTACTTCAAATTAATGTTTGCCTTCAGAGTCTGATTTTTATCTTAAAAAGGTAACAGACATTGGGAGCCTGAAGCAGGAAGGTAAAGGTAGGGATAACATTAAGTAGAAGATCTGAACATATTTTGATGTTGAAATAAACTGGATTTGCTAAAAGATTGGGTGTGAGATGTGAGGTAGGTTATCCAAACCAGATTTGCCTTGGATTTTTTTTCCGGTTATAGCACAGGAAGCATAACTTCATGAGAATGCTCTCAATCAGGAAAACCAGGTGGTTGGTCACCATAGCTTTGGGAAAAAGAGAGGTGTCAGGTGGATTCCAAAGATTTTGGCCTGAAAAATTTGGAAGACCATAATTGTTATGGAAAAGTATTTTCCAATGTGAAAATGTTTTCCAATCAGTTGTATCAAGTTAAACATTCACAAGCAATACCTAGGAGATCCTGCAGTTTTACATCCTCCCCAACACTTGACACTGGTAAGCCTTACAGTTATTGCCAACTGAATGTACATAAGACGACATTTAATTGAACTTTTGATTGGCATTTCCTTAATCATTAATGATGTTGAACATCTCGCCATTTATTTTCTGGCCATACGTGATTCATGTTTTTGTGAATTGTTTGTTGATGTTTCTTATCCATTATTTTAATCAGGTAGATGATTTTTCTTCATTAATAAGCTGGGAAGTTTAGACATTTAGTTTCTTAATTCATCTAGAGTTAAATTTTGCTTACGATGATTTGGGGATCTGATTGATTTATTTTCTTTGTTTCCTTTTTTTTTTTTTTAAATGCAAAGTGATAGTCATTTTTTTCTATTTACATTGCTGAATAGTCCTCCATTTCACCAGTGAGGTGATAGGGCATCTCTGCAATACTGAAGTTTGATATGGGCACGGGTCTATTTTATGCATATATCGGTCTATTCTTGATCAAACACTGCATTACCTTAATTCATATAACTTTATACTTATTAATGTAGGAAAGTATATTGCCCAGATTGTTTTTCTTCAAAATATCTTATAATTTGGGGACTATGTGCCTTCCATGTAAGTTTTAAAATCAGCTTGTGAAAATTCTCAAAAAATGATGTTAGTTTTCAGTGGAATTTCATTAAATTAAAAAATAAAATACTGAAAAATAGATATCTTTGTGATATTAATAGTTACAATCAAAGAAGATAATACAGACTTCATTGACTTAGGACTGTTTAATGTCTTTCAATAGTCTTATAATTTTATTTATAGAATATCAAATAATTTAGATTTGCCATTTATTCCTGGACACTGCAGTTTTATACAATTGTAAAACAAATCTTTATTAACTTATATTTATGTTTGCTCACTTATCAATAAAAATTATTATGCTGATTTTATATTCATCTATTTTACAGATACCATTTTCAATATTTCAACATTAAACACAATGCTATGTATATAGTTGTTCATTTTTTAAAAATATACTCTTCCACTCATTATGGAACTTCCCTGTTATTTCTTGTTTGATAAAAGTTTAATTAATTAATTTTTAAATAATGAGTGAATGTTTGGTTTCATGTATTGTTTTTCTGCAGCTATTCATTTTGCAAATGTTATTGAGAATGTAGTATTTGCAAGGCACACTTCTAAATAAAGATACATCATTTAAACAAAACAAAGACAGAAATCCCTGCCTTTCTTATATTGAAAGGATTATAGAATACACCTCTGGATTTTTCTACTTAATCCTGTTAATCCAGTTAATTAAATTAATTGATTTTCCAATATCAGAGATTCTTAGATTCCTGAGATGAAATAACCAACATGTATCATAATTTTTAAACATTTATGGATTTATTTGTAAACATTTTTTAGAATAATTACACACAAATTTATGAATGATCTATAATTTTTCTTTAAATAATGGGAAAAAGAAGTATCTTTTTTATACTTTGCAGAAACTTGCTTCATATTTGAATGAACGTGTTCTATAAAAATTTGTGAGAACTGTGAAAATCTGAGTTTGATAGTTTCTTCTTTTTTTTTCTTCTGCAAAAAGCTTTATTGTTTCAATTTGGTCCATGGCATGGGATAGGGCTCCAGGGTGGTGCCTAGTAGTGGCAGGGAGAGGTTCAGGCAGAAGCCCAATGCCAAGGGAATACAGAGGGGCCCTTCAAAGGCCTCTGGGCTCCACAAGCTTCTCATTGTGCTAGAGGGCAAGGCTTTATAAGAGATACTTGCCCTGCCCAGCCTGGGGGCCAGCCAGCCTGCGGAGGTTATTCAGGTGGTCTGATAGTGTCTTTCTGAAATAGCTTTTATTATGAATTCAACTTCATTAAAGGTTTAAAGCAAAACTAATAACAGCTAGTGGATTTTATTATTTCATTTATCTTTCTATAAATCCAAGGTGCTTTCTGATTTATTGACACTTTTATAATATTGGTTGTTAAATATTTCAACCATCACTTCCTTTTCTACTTCTCTGTTTTTCTATGGATGTTTTAATTTCATCTATTTGTTGGAAAACAGTCATTATAATATATACCTGAAGTAAAAGTTTATTTTGTATATATGTAGAGAGAGAGGGTGCCAAAAAAAAAAATGTATCCACATTTTAAGAAAGGAAACGTATACACATTTGAAAAATGTATACACATTTTAAGAAAGGAAAAAATACTGTATTAAAATTATGCTGATGGTAACCACTTTGAGCACCTCTTGTAACTGCAGAAGTCAAACATGACTTGTATTCATCTTTTGTTATTGGTATATATTGAGTATTACAATTTTAATACAGGTTTTTTTTTTTTTTCTTTCTTAAAATGTATATACTTTTTTTGGCACCCTTTGTGTAGAGATAGAGATAGAGATAGAGATAGAGATAGAGATAGAGAGAGATCTAGAGATAGATCTCTCTCTATCTCTATCTATATTTGTAAATCTCCGGGATCTCTTAGGTACTGCTTGTGAATGTTTACCTTGATATATATGTGAGAGATAGAGAAAGAAAGAGAGAGTGAGAGAGAGAGTTTGAGGAATTTGGTGAGGGCTGACTAATTGAAAATTTGTTAACCAGGTCAGCAAACCTGAAATTCGTAGGAGTTGATGCTGCAGTCTTGAGTTTGAAATCTATAGCCTGGAAATAGTTAGTCTCTATGTTACAAAGGCAGAATGCTTTTTTGTTTTTGTTTTTTTTTGAAACCCTTAGTCTGTCTTTGCTTTTAAGGCCTTCAACTCATTAAATGTGGCTCATACAGTCATCGTGGAGGGTAATCTTTTCCACTCAAAGTCTATTGATTTAAATGTTAATCACATCTAAAAAGTATCTTCAAAGCCGTATCTAGAATGATGTTTGACTTGATTAGACAACTGGGAACCATAGCTTAGCCAAATTCACATAAAAAAAATAACCATCACAGTTTTTAAACCTAGGAGTTTTGATATGTTTGTTGGACAATCATGTCAGGAAATGTAATTTCATGCATATAGATTAAAGTACGGGGACTTGATTATATTTCACTGAGTGAATATACAGATGGAGAAAAAAGTGTCCCAGGAACAAGCCATCTGTACGAGGTACAGTCTGCAAATACAGTGAATGTTTAAAAAAAAATAAAAAAAAAATACATATGTATATTTTAGTGTGCTATAAATCATATATATAAATATATATGTATATACATGTATATACATATATACATATATATATGTGTATATATATATATATATATGTATATATATATATATATATATATATATATATATATATATTTGCAGTAAAAGACACATTGCCATTTATCCCCCTCAAAATACTCCCCCCTCACTTTGAACACACTTATCCCAACATCTTGCTACTTTCTGAATCAGTTCTGGAAGTCCTCTTTCGTGAGTGTTTTTAGTTGCGTTGTCATGGCTGCCTCGGTGTCCTGAATTGATTCAAAATGTTTACTTTTCATGGCCATTTTGACTTTGGGGAAGAGCCAGAAGTTGCATGATACCAGATCCGGTAAATAAGATGGATGAGGACACACCCGTCATGTTTTTATTTGACAGAAATTGCCATACCAGAAGTGATATGTGATATGGAGCCTTTCGTTTGTTATTGCAAAGTATGGTGAATGCTGCTACTGAGTGCCATCCAACAGAAAGGCAGTGATCTTCAATACAGGAAGTGGTACATTGAACCTTAGTAACAGAGCGTGACAAGTTTCAACTTGTTCGGTTCAGTCAGTCAGGTATGAGCTCCAGTTGAGAGAAGTGTGCTATAAATCATCTTTCATCATGACAACACTCTGTGTCATACGTCACTTCTGATATACAACAATTTCTGTCAAATAAAAACATTACTCTGTGTCCTCATCCACCTTATTTACCCGATCTGGCACAGTGTGACTTCTGGCTCTACCCCAAAGTCAAAATTAGTCAGGACATCTAGGCAGCCATGGCAGTGCAACTGAAAACACTCAGGAAAGAGGACTTCCAGAACTGCTTAGGAAAATGGCAGGAATGATGGGATAAGTATGTTTGTCATGAGGGGGGAGTATTTTGAGGGGGATTAATGGCAGTGTGTCTTTCGCTGTAATATATATTTTTTTATTTAATCATTCATCATATTGTTGGTTCACACCACATATATTGCAGCCTTCATGTTACATGGTTGCAGGCACAACTTTAAGATTTAAATGTGTTAGCAGGGGTGACTGTTATATTAATAGGTTATAGTGAGAGACTAAGAACATAGATGTACCTATAGATATAATAGGTATGTATATTCTGCTTGTGATTCCTTACTTGGCATTGAATTGGTAAATTCTCATAGGAAATATCATTGTTTAGATTACAAAAATAAAATTATTGTTTTAGGATTACACTTCATTTTGTGTGTAGTATTTTTGAATAGTTCTTACTCCTGCTCATCAACCATGATTTCTTTAATTTATCAAGTAGTTCAAAATTCTTACTTTTTATTTATTCTGTTTTTCTATCAATACTGCCATTTATATTTTACTGTTATTATTTTCATTATGTTATGTACGTAACTTTTTTGTAAGATCCTTTAGTCATTTTCCATTTGTTACTATTGTAATTAAAATTAAATATCATTTTTTTTCATGTAGATTTCATATAATTTATAATAAAAGAACAGTTTGGAAGTCTTCTGCTGTTACAGCCACCTTCTGCTATTAGATAAAATTATTCTGGAACATTAAAGCCATACACACAAAAAAGTCCTGCAATCATTCAAGCAAAATAAATGCATTGAGACAGTTTTGCACTTGTTTATTTGTTCTGGAAGTCATCCAAATTAACTTGTAATACTAAATAACCACAGATGCCAATGCAATGTAATTTGAAGTGACAACATATCAGTTTAAAGTGCAACCATAGCACTAGGTGTTACAATTTGTGTATATGAGGTTCAACCAGGGCATTTCATTATGAGAGTTACTGATTTTCAGCATGAACAGAAACATTTATAAAACAAATTATTCCAGCTAATAGATTAACAGGGATAATAATTTTTTTGTTCAGAGATAAAGCAAATGACCTTTTATTTAATTGCTTTATCATCAACTATCTGCTAATTATGTCAGCTAGCTTTCCCATGTGTTTTCATCTCTAAGAAATAGATGTCAGAGTAAATATCGTTTCTTCAAAAGTCTCACGAGTCAAAAACTTTTTTTCTGAAATATCAGAGAATCCATAATGATTTGTATATAATTTAAAATTCATTTGTATGCGTTTTAACTTGAAATTTTTAGAGGTATAAATAATATATTGCTTACACAATATTCCAACCAAAATATGTACAAAACAAGTTTTCTCAATCATTAATGGTTATTTAAAAACATCAGTTTTACTGAGGGAGAAACTTGATTCAGGAGTCATAATGGTGTGTAAAAACTATAACTTTTTTTAAAAAACTTTTATTTATTTAAGTGTGTCTTTTCAGGACTCATCAGCTCCAAGTCAAGTAGTAGTTTCAATCTAGTTGTGGAGAGCACAGCTTACAGTGGCCCATGTTGGGATAGAACCCGCAACTTTGTTGTTAAGAGCACTCTAACCAACTGAGCTAACCGATGCCCCCAGCAGTATAACTTTTTGGTTCATAATTTAAAAAGTATTCAACTTTATAAAAATATATAATGTAATATTTTACTGTTTTCCCAATCTGAATCCATAAGAAACATCAACATTGGTTTAAAATAGAATGTATTATATGATATGGAAAGCTTAACATTCTTTTATCATTTTTTTCTTTCAAATTTTAACCAGAAACTGTCGTTTGCTTATTTCTTCAGATTAATTGTTATCTAATTATACCAAAATTATATAAAAAAGTATAATGGGACTAATGTTTGAATTTTCAAAAAATACATGTTTTACTTATAAAATTATGCCATTTTACTAGAAACGTGTATTTGCCCACTTAAAGATTGAATATGTACTAAAACATGAAAATCAACATTACTTATATAAATTTTATTTACACTATTATTTACATATTTGACTGAAATCGATCTTATGAAAGCATATTTATTAATGGGTATAAGCTATTTACAAATTCTCTTTTAACTATTGTGGATGATTTAAATGAAAATTTATTTACCAGAGAAATAAGGTGATATCAGCCCCACAAATATGAAAGCAGCCACATACACATTCTCTGAGTAGGAAACAAAACTGCTAATTTTTTTTTAGCAATGCAGTACAAACTTTGTATCTTGGCCTTATGATGTAACTTATAATAAACACTTTACAAAAATAAATAGCTCATATATACTTTGTTTGACCATGAATAGTGCAACAAAATAACTACATCTAATTACAAGTTAAAAACACACACAAGCATTTTATTTTTAATTTGAATTTTCTCATGTTATCATATAATTCTTGACATAATTTTTTGTAGTATTAATAAACAAAGTTTATATAAACCAATTATTCCCGATCAAACTAGTCTTAATATTTTACAAACTACTCCTAAATGTGCTTTAAAAAATACTGCTGCATGCGTAAATTTACCATTAAAAAAGACACATGCTTATAAACATCTCTCTGTGTGTATAAATGTATATTGAATTTTGCTGCAATTTGCATCACACTCAGTCATTTATTTGTCTGGGACTTTTAGGGAAATATTTCTGTTTGACAAGAAAATAATTATCTAATTCCTTTTCAAATTAAAAATAATTTTAAATAAAAATAACTAACTTTTAGAGCAGTTTAGAGAAAATTGAGCAAATTGTACAGATTGTTCCCATATGCCTCGTTTATTCTCCACTCAGCTTCTACTAATAACAATTATTAACATCCTTCATTAGTATGGCTCATGTTTTCAATTGGTGAAGCAATACTGATACATTACTATTAACTAAAGTCTATTAAGTTTTACTCTTTGTGTTGTGCAGTTTTGTGTTCTGACAAATGTTTAATGACATGTATTCATCATAACAATAAACTGAGTAGTTTCACTGCCCTAAAAATCTCCTGTGTTCTTTTGGTGCACGCTTCACCTATTCATCTCTTCTTTCCCCAACCCATGGCAACCACTGATCTTTTTACTATCTATAGTATTGCCTTTTCCAGAATATTGTACAATTGGAATTAAATAATATGTAATCTTTTCAGACCAGCTCCTTCACTTAGGACTATGCCTTTGAGGTTCCTCCATGCCTTTTCATAGCTTGATAACCCATTTATTTTTATACCTAAGTAATGTTCTACCATGTGGATGTACCATAGTTTATTTACACATTCACCCATTGAAGAAAGTCCTGATTACTTCCATTTAAAAACAAAACAAAACATATATATATATATATATATATATATATATATATATATATATATATGTATATTTATATATATGTATATGTATATGTATACATGTATGTATAAAGCTGCTATATGCAGGTTTATATGCAGGTTTTGTGTGGAAATACATTTTCAATTAATTTGGGTAAATAAAGTGTGATTGCTGGATTGTAAGGTAAGACTATGTTAAACTTTGTAGTGAATTGCCAAACTCTTCCAAAGTTCCCAGGCCATTTTGCATTCTCATAAACAGTGAATGAGAATTACTGTTATTCTGCATTCTGATCAACATTTGGTGTTTCCAATGTTGACTTTTAGCCATTCTAATACTAGGGATGTAGTCATACCTCATTGTTCTTTTAACTTGCAGTTCCTTAATGATGTTGAAAATCTTTTATTTTTCTTATTTATCACCTGTGTATCCTCTTTAGTGAAGTGTCTGTTCAGATATTGGCTCAATTTTAAATGAGTGCCTTGCTTTCTTATTGTTCAATTTTCAAAATTATTTGTATATTTAAAGTACAAGTCCTGTATCAGATAAATGTTTTGCAGGTATTTTCGCCCAGTCTATCGCCTGCCTTTTACTCTTTTAACGATGTCTTTCATGAGTAGAAGTTTTAATTTCAATGAAGTCCAACTTACTAATTTTTCTTTCATGGATTTTGCTTTTGGTGGTATATCTAAAGCTTATTGCCAAACTTAAGATCACCTAGATTTTCTCCTATGTTGTCTTCTAGTTTTATACTTTTGTGTTTTGTGTTTAAAGTCTACACAGTCCATCAGAGTTAATTTTTGTGAAAAGTGTAACATCAGTATCTAGATTTAAGTTTTTCTTGTGGGAGGTCAAGTTGTTCCAGTTCTATTTGTTGAAAAGACTTTCTTACTTGAATTACCTTTGTTCTTTTGTGAAAGATAAGTTGACTATATCTGTGTTGGTGCATTTCTGAGCTCTCTATATTCTTTCTTTGATCTATTCATGCATTATTTCACCAATATCACACTGTCTTAATTATCATAGCTCTAAAAATCTTGAAGTCAGGTAGTGTCAGTCCTCTGCCTTTGTTATTTTTCTTTATTGTCATGTGACTATTCTGGGTCTTTTGACTTTCCATAGATGATAGTTAATTTTATGTGCCAACATGACTATAATATGTGGGACCTAGACATTTGGTCAAACATTATTCTGGGTGTATCTGTGAGTGTGTTTCAGGATGAGATTAACATTTGAATCAGTAAACTGAATAAAACAGATTGCCTTCATAAAGGGCGTGTGCCTCATCGAATCAATTAAAACTTGAATAGAACAAAAAGGCTGAGTAACAGAGAACTCCTGCCTGATACAATGAGCTGGGATGTTGGTCTTTTCTGGCCTTTAGACTCCACTAAAACATCCAGCCTGCCTGATTTCAGAATGGAATTTACACTATCAGTTCTCCTGATTATCAGGTCTTTGGACTCAGAGTAGAAGAACACATGTCTCTTGGGTCTCTAGCTTGCCAAATACATATCTTGGGATTTGTCAGCCTCCTTAATCACATGAATCAATTCCTTTTAATAGATTTCTTCATATATATAAAAAAATTAGTTGGGGTTCTCCAGAGAAACAAAATTCACAGAAAGATAGATAGGTAGATAGATTGATCAATCGGTTGATTGACTATCTCCAATAGTGATATTTTATGTATCTCTGTTACAAAACCTTCACATGAACAGTACTCTGTTTACTACTGGAAATAGAATCATTATTGTTCCAAATACAAGCATATTAAAAAGCCAATACCAGAACTCCACGCTGACTTTTGAAAAATTAATCCTTAAAATTCACTTTAAAATACAAAAGAGACTATTTAAAAGTGTTGGCTGTCTATTATCTTGATTTTTGGTGATGGTTTCACATCTGTAGCATATGTCAAAACTCATCAAATTGTATACATTAAATATGTGCAATATTTTATGTATCAATTACACCTTTATAAAGTATTTAAAATTTTTTTTTCAATTAAAGTTTATTGGGGTGACAATTGTTAGTAAAGTTATATAGATTTCATGTGTACAATTCTGTATTACATCATCTATGACATTGTGTGTTCACCACCCAGAGTCATTTCTCGTTCCATCACCATACATTTGATCCCCTTTACCCTCATCTACCACCCCCCTCTCCCCTTACCCTCTGGTAACCACTAAACTGTGTCTATGAGTTTTTTTGTGTTTTTTTCTCATTTGTTTGTCTTGTTCTTTTGTTGTTTTTGCTCTATATACCAAATATCAGTGAAATCATATGGTTCTCTGCTTTTCTGTCGGACTTATTTCACTTAGCATTATAATCTCAAGATCCATCCATGTTGTCACAAAAGGTCCTATTTTATCTTTTCTTACCGCAGAATAGTATTCCCTTGTGTATACATACTACGACTTCTTTACACATTCATCTAAAGAAGGACATTTTGGTTGTTTCCATGTCTTGGCCACCGCAAATAAAGCTAGATTGAACATTGGAGCACACTTGTCTTTATGTATAAATGTTTTCAGATTTTTTCGTAGATACCAAGGAGAGGGATTGCTGGGTCTTATGGTAGTTCTATTCATAATTTTTTGAGGAACCTCCACACTCACTGCCTTCCATAGTGGCTGCACCAATCTGCATTCTGACCAACAGTATGTGAGGGTTCCTTTTACTCCACAGCCTCTCCAACACTAGTTAATATTTGTCTTGTTGATGATAGCCATTCTAACTGGGGTTAGGTGATATCTCATTGTGGTTTTAATGTTCATTTCGCTGATGATTAATGATGTTGAGCATTTTTTCATATGTCTATTTGCCATTTGTATGTCCTCTTTGGCAAATGTCTCTTCAGGTCCTCTGATCATTTTTCAACTGGGTTTTTAGTTTTTTATTGTTGTTGGGTTATATGAGTTTCTTTTATATTTTGGATATTAACCCCTTGTTGGAGGCACCTTTTACAAAAATCTTTTACCATTCAGTTGGTTGCCTCTTTATTTTGTGGATGGTTTCTTTGCTGTACAGAAGCTTTTAAGTTTGATATAGTCCCATTCATTTATTTTAGCTTTTACTTCCCTTGCCTTTGGAGTCAAATCCATAAAATGCTCTTTGAATGCAAGATCCATAAGTTTAGGACCTATGTTTTCTTCTATGCAGTTTATTATTTCAGGTCTTATGCTTAAATCTTTGATCCATTTTGAATTACTTTTGGTGCATGGTGACAGATAGTAGACAAGTTTCATTCTTTTGCACATGGCTTTCCAATTCTCCCTGCACCATTTATTGGAGTGGCTATCTTTTCTCCATTGTATTTTTTTTTGCTTCTTTGTCAAAAAATATCTGCCCATATTTATGTGGTTTTATTTTTGGGTTCTTAATTCTATTTCATGGGTCTATGTGTCTGTTTTTCTGCCAATACCATGCTGTTTTGATTATTGTTGCCCTGTAGTACAAGCAAAAGTCAGGGAGTGTGATACCTCCAGCATTGTTCTTTTTTCTTAAAATTGCTTTGGCTATCTGGGGTCTTTTGTGGTTCCAAACAAATCTGATGATTTATTGTTCTATTTCTTTAAAAAATGCCATCGGGATTTTTGAAGGGGATTGCATTTTATCTGTATATTGTTTTGTGTAACATGGCCATTTTAACTATGTTGATTCTTCAAATCCATGAGCATGGAATGTCTTTCCAATTCTTTGGTCTTCTTCAATTTCTTTTAAAATGTCTTACAGGTTTCAGCATATAGGTCTTTCACATCCTTGGTTAAATTTATTCCTAGGTATTTTATTCTTTTTGCTGCAAATGCAAAAATAATTTTTTATTTTATTTCTTTTTCTGAGATTTCATTTTTAGTATATGCAGATGCAATGAACTCTTGTACGTTGATTTTGTAGCCAGCAATTTTATTTATTGATTGTTTCTAATAGCTTTTTGGTGGAGTTTTTAGGGTTTTCTATACATAGCATCATGTCATCTGCAAAGAGTGACAATTTAACTTCTTCATTCCCAATTTGGATGCCTTTTATTTCTTTCTCTTGCCTGAGTGCTCTATTGAGGACTTCCAAAACTATTTTGAAAAGCAGAGGTGATAGGGGACAGCCCTGTCATGTTCCGGAATGTAGAGCAAAGGGCTTCAGTTTTGCACCATTAATTATGAGATTAACTGAGGGTTTGTCATATATGGGCTTTATTATGTTAAGGTATTTTCCTTCTATACCTATTTTATTAAGGGTTTTAATCATAAATTGATGTTGTATCTTGTCAAAGGCTTTTTCTGTATCAATTGATATAATCATATGCTTTTGTCCATTATTTTATGTTATGTATCACCTTGATGGATTTGCATATGTTGAACCATCCTTGTGCCTCTGGGATGAACCCCACTTGGTCATGATGAATAATCTTTTTAATGTATGGTTGCATTTGATTTGCTAGAATGTTGTTTAGGATTTTGCATCTGTATTCATCAGAGATATTGATCCGTAGTTTTCTTTTTTGTGTTGTCCTTACCAGGTTTTGGTATCAGGGTAATGTTGGCCTCATAAAATGAGATAAGGAGTACTGTTTCTTCTTCAATTTTTTAGATGAGTTTGACCAGGACTGGTATTAGATCCTCTTTGAAGGTTTGGTAGAATTCACTAGAGAAGCCAACTGGTCCTGAACTTTTGCTTTTGGGAAGGTTTTAGATGACTGATTCAATTTCCTTACTGGGGATCAGTCTATTTAGATTTTCCAGTTCTTCATGGTTCAGCCTAGGAAGACAATATGTTTCTAAGAACTTGTCCATTTCTTCTAGGTTATTGAATTTGGTGGCATATAGTCCTTCATAGTATTCTTGGATGATACTTTGTATTTCTGTGTCATCCCTGGTAACTTCCCCTCTTTTATTTCTGATTTTGTTTATTAGTGTCTTCTCTTTTTTTTAACTTAGTGAGTCTAGTCAAGGTTTTGTCAATTCTGTTAATCTTTTCAAAGAACCAGCTTTTAGTTGCATTAATTTTTTGTATTTTCTTTTTGTTCTCTATTTCATTTAGTTCTGCTCTGATTTTCATTATCTCCTTTCTTCTGCTGACCTTGGGTTTCATTTGTTCTTATATTTCTACTTCTTTACGGTGTAACATTAGGTCATTTATTTGGATTTTTCTTGTTTCTTGAGATAGGCTGTAATGATATAAATATCTCTCTTAAAACAGTTTTCACAGCATCCCAAAAACTTTAGGATGTATTTTCATTCTCATTTGTTTCTATGTAACTTTTGATCTCTCCTCTAATTTCTTCTTTGACCTGGTCCTTCTTTAAAAGTATATCGTATAATCTCCATGTATTTGTGGCTTTTCCTGCTTTCTTTTGCAGTTCATATCCAATTTCAAAGCCTTGTGATCAGAGAATAAGCTTGGAATGATTTCAGTCTTCTTAAATTTGCTGAGGCTAGTTTTATGTCCCAATATACGGTCTATCCATTAGAATATTCCATGTACTCTACAAAAACAAAATGTATAGTCTGATGTTTTAGGATGAAGTGCTCTATAAATGTCAATTATATCCATTTCATCTAATGTGTCATTTAGGGCTGCTATTTTGTTATTTATTTTCTGTTTGTATGATCTATCCATAGCTGTCAATGATGTATTTAGGTCCCCTAGTGTAATTGTGTTTTGGTCAATTTCTCTCTTTAGTTCTGTTAGTAGTTGCTTGATATATTTTGGTGCTCCCTGATTGGGGGCATAAATATTGATGACTGTTATGTCTTCTTGTTGTATAGTCCCCTTTACCATCATGAAATGTCCGTCCATCTTTGTCTCTTGTTACCTTTTTTACCTTGAAGTGTGTTTCATCCGATATCATTATGGCTACACCTGGTTTTCTCTGGATACCATTTGCTTGGAGTGTCAATTTCTATGCTTTCACTTTAAGTCTGTGTTTGTCCTTGTAGCTGAGATGTGTTTCTTGGATACAGCATATGGTTAGGTTTAATTTTTCGATCCAATCTGCTAATCTGTGCCTTTCTATTGGTGAGTGCAGTCCATTCACATTTAGGGTGATTATTGACATGTGAGGATTTCCTATCATTCTATCTTTAGTTTTCTGTTAAGAGGGTGTCTCCATTGTTTCTTTGCCTTCTTGTTGTTGCTTATTATTTCTGTGTGGTGGTATTCTATGATTTCCCCCTCTGTTTCTTCTTTTATTACAGTATATATTTCAGTTCTGGATTTTTTTTATGAGTGGTTACCATTAAGTTTATGTAAAGAAAGTTTGATATTTTCAATATTCATTTTCTTCAGCATGCTTACTTTCTCCATTGCCATATTCTGGTTCAGGCATTTACTCTCCCCCTTTTTATGTTTTGGTTGCCACAATTTGTCCCTGTTGATGGCGGTCGAATAGCCGCCTTTAGTATTTCTTGTAGTGCAGGTCGTGTATTAGAAAATTCCCTCAGCTTCTGTATGTCTGGAAAGGTCTTTATTCCTCCTTCATATCTAAAGGATAACTTTGCTGGATATATTATTCTTGGCTCATGATTTCTCTCTTTCAATAGTTGGAATATTTGTTTCTACTACCTCCTGGCTTGTAGAGATTCTGCTGAAAAATCTGATGATATTCTAATGGGCTTTCCATTGTAGGTGACCGTCTTCTTTTCCCTGGTTGCCTTGAGGATTCTTTTTGTCGTTGATTTTTGACAGTTTCAATACAATGTGCCTTGGAGAAGGCCTGTTGTTGTTGAGGTTATTAGGTGTTCTATTTGCTTCTTGGATTCGAGGATCCAGTTATTTCCACAATTTGGGACATTCTCATTGACTATTTGTTTGAATATACTCTCTGTTCCCTTCTCTCTTTCTTCTCCTTCTGGTATGCCCATTATTCTTATATTGTTCTTTCTGATGGAGTCAGAAAGTTCTCGTAGGCATCTTTCATTTCTTTTAAGTCTCAAGTCTCTTTCTTCTTCCATCCATGTCATTTCTAGGTTTCTATCTTCGATCTCAGTGTTTCTTTCCTCCAGTTGGTCAATTCTACCTAAGCTGGCAATTTCATTCTTGATTTCTTCTATTGAGTTCATAATCTCTAGAAATTCTATTTGGTTCTTTTTTTAAAATTTCAATCTCTGTGGTAAAATGTTCATTTTTTTCTTTGATTGTGTTTCTGAATTCATTAAACTGCCCGTCTGTGTTTTCTTGCATCTCGTTGAGTTTTTTCAGAACTGCAATCTTGAATTCTCTGTCATTTAAGTAACATATTTCCATATCTTTAAGTTCATTTTCTGGAGACTCTTCATTTTCTATCTGAGCTGTCTTGTTTCCTTGGTTATTCATGGCAATTACTGATTTATTATTTCTCTTCCTAGGCATCTACAGGAGTGGGTCCTACAACAGGTTGATAGGAAGATGTCTTTCTTTTGTTTTCCTGTAGGTGTTGGTAAAATGTTTTATTTTCTCTCCAACTGCAGCCTTTTATTCTCTGTCACACTGTAGTGTTATGTTTTCTCTGCATTATTCCAGCTTCTCACACAATGGGGGGATTCCCTGGGAGATGGACTTCTCCTCTGTTAACAGTTCGCGTGTGTCATAGGGAGCTTCATCAGTGTGGGTATGCGGAGAGCTTTTGAAGGTCCAAAGCTCCTCCTGCACCAGATTCAGAACCCGTGTGTTTCAGCGTTTGGTTTACTCCTGTAGAGATCCTCCCAGATAGGTGGGGACAGGGGTGGGGTTGGTTGTGAGATGTGGCCCAGAGCAATGGCGGTGACCACCACCACAGCCAGTCCTCCTTCCACAGCTCCCTCCCCTTTGCCAGAACTAGTTGGGCTGCAAATCTGTGTCTGCAGACCACACTGCAAATATTCTGTTCTTTTGATGTGACACTGCTACTGTTTCTCTTTCAGCCCTCGGCAGGTTGGGGTGGGGCGAGCTCTGGGACGGTAGGGAGGGGGCAGCTAGTCTCAGTGCCTAAGACTTCCATTCTCTGTGGCATTGAGGGCATAAACCACCGTTTTCAGCCTTCTTCTTTCAGTCTTTGCTCTGAGGTCTCTGCTGTGAGCGTTGGGTTCATCTGTGTTATATGCTGTACCCCCAGTCCTGTGGGCCATAAATGGAGCCCTAGCAGTCTAAGTTCTTCCGTTTCCCGTAGCTGTGGTAGTTCTGGGATGCAGAGAGCTTGGAGCCCTGAGTTAGGTCTGTGTCTTCCCTGTGCGGCCCCGTCTGCGTACTTCTCCCTTCCCTTGTCCCCAGCTCGCACAATTTTCCCACCTTTAGGTGATTTCAGTAGTGTGCCTCTTCGTCTTGCATGTCTGCTGTGCAGGGAGTCCTTTGTGGAGTTATAGATGTTCAATTTGTTGTAAATCCCAGGGGAGATTTCAAGAGGCTCACCTCACTCCGCCATTTTTATGAAGTTCAAAAAAAGTTCTTTAAAAACACTGTTACTCTAGAATCACTGTTGGTATCAGTTTCTATTAGCGTTCGTCAGAAAAATAGGCCTAATACATACAGCCTAATATATCTATAATATTATATATATATATATATATATATATATATATATATGGCCTTGTATAATTATTGGAGAAAATCAGTAAGTAAAGTCTAAAGGAGGTTTGAGGAATCAGGAGGAGTCACCAACAAGTCAATTTGAAAAGTAAATTAGGCTCTAGTGAGGCACTGAAGTAATAACTGGTATAATAGTCCATGGCAGATATTTAGGATCCCTCAACTGAGTGTCTGGTGATTGGCTTAGGATCCATGTCAAAAATGAGAAAAGGTGGGACAAAACATTGAGGAGATCAAAGTAAAATTGAACCTGTCAGCTCCTATGCTTTTATCTATCACCATAATTAACAATCATATCCTCAGAGAGCTATGGCCAGTGCTTCGCTTTTGCTTGCAAAGAAGCTCTTCAAGGCTAATTCAACCCTGAATGTTAGAGGAAGGGGATTCTGGGAAATGTTATGAGTATAACCTAGCTGACAACAGACAATCCAGTGGAGGAAGTGATGGGTATATTTGAAAAAGAGAAGCAATAGAATTTTTGATAGATTGAACGTGGAATAAAAAGGGAAATAAGAGTACAGAATAATTCCAGAAATTATGATTGAACATTGAAGATGGGTGTTCCTCAAATAAGTTGGCAAATTGTGTGGGAAGAGGTTTGAAAGAGAATAGGAGTTAAATTTTGGAAATGTTGTATTTGAAAAATCTATTATATATCCAATGGTTGATGTCTTATAAATATTTGGATTGATGAGTCTAGAATTTAGGGGACATTTTGAGTTTTAAACTTGACATTCATCAGCATTCTGGCAATATGTAAAGCCAGGAAAATAGATGAGATTGTCGATATTTTAAGTGTAGATGACTGAACCTGTTGTAATACAACATCACAAGGTTTGGGAGAAATACGCATTTTACTAGAGCAAATAAAGCTGAGAGCAATCAATCAAAGAATTAAGAGAAAAATCCAGAGAATATGTTGTCCTAGAAGTCAAGGGAAGAATGGGTGACAAAGGAAATAGTGCACTGGATTGATTAAAGGCAGCTATAAAAGTTACATTTGTAACCAGATTCTTATTGAAGGTCCAGTCCTGCTCCCTGGAAAGTATTCTCTACAGTTCTTAGCTCCACATTCTGATTCCACGTTTTTTCTTTTTTTTTTTTTTTTCATAATAAATGGCTGGTTTTTGCAACTTATTAGCCTTCTCAGCTGGCTTCCTGCCTGTGGAAGTATGGGAATCTGGAGAGTTTATTTATTTATTTATTTATTTATTTATTTATTTATTTATTTATTTACATTGTTATTCTTTCTTTGTCAAACTGGTCAAATAACTTCTTGTGTATCAAATTGTAATCTGTTCTATTCATCAAAGTCCCAATGTTCTTTTTTCCAAGACAGAGTGTCCTATGTAATTGAGTGTAATAGTGCTGTGAACTGTACCTTTAAGATTCTTGGATGTTCATTGCTTACGTGAAAGGATATATGTGTCCTAATATACTTAATGCCCTTCCTACCCTTAACTTGTTCTAACATTCAAACAAAAGAAAAGATCTTACAGTCACATCTGCTGATGTCTTGACTCTTTTATGTGCTTTACTGGATATTGAACATTAGCCCTGAATCCATTCTTTAAGTGAGAACATTTTTTTGTGTGTGTGTGGCTGTTTCTAATATTTCTTTTTCTTTCTGTCTTCTTCTTGTTCTCCTTCTTTTTTTTCTTGGCGAAACTAAGGATGAGAAACTATTTTATTTTTGAACTAAGAAATTCTGGCTCCTTTGGATGCCCTCTGAATTCTGCTTGAACACTGAAAGCTTTTTTTTAGCTTATCTTTATCAGTACCTTATAACAAGAAAATAAAATTCATTGTTACATTTAACATCCAACTTGGAATTCCATCTAGCTGCATCTATTTTTTAATTAGCTATTTTCTATTTCCCACGTTACCACAGGCAACAGTTTCACTAGTATTTCTGCCACAGCACAATAAGGGACCCATTTTCTCTTGGATCACTAAAAAAAATTCTCTACGCCCTGACACTTTCCATCTGGCTCCAGGTACCAAACCCAATGCTACATATCACAAGTTTTTATTAAGGTATCCCTATACTTCCAAGATACAAGTATGTTCACGATATTTAGTGCTGCATTTAAGAAGTACACCAAACTTTAGTGAATTAAAATAACAATCTTTCTGTCTCACTTGACATTGACTTGAGTAACTCAGTGGAATTTAGCTGGCAGAGCTGGGCTGGGGTGGGTGTGATTTCCAGGATGTATTTACTCACATGCTTGGTGCTAGGGGAAAAGCTAGAAGGCTGATTCTCTCTCCTTCTCCGTGTACTTTTAGCACTTCTTCACAAAGTATCTCCACCAAGGTAGTTGAACTTCTTCCTTGGTGGTTTAGGAATCCTAGCAGCTGTGATACAGCCCACAAATCTTTTCATGGACTCGCCTTAGAAGTCCTAGAATATTACTTCACTATTTTGTACTTGTCATTTGAGTCCCTTAGGCCAACCCAAAGTCAAAGGAAGGGGAATTTGACTTCATCTCTAAAAAAATTAGGGGCAGCAAAGTATTTATAGTCTTATTTAATCTATTTAAGTTTACCATTATTTTTTCAGTTCTGTCATACTGAATCATTCCATAACTTTTGTCATCATTCAGCACTTATAAATATATTTTTAAAACCCTTTGCTTATTTTCCAAAACCCATCTCTCTTACAGTTTTCCTTATAGCAGTCTTCTATTTAATTTTATTTGTGGTTTCTTTTTCATTTATCCCTCTTATTTGTCTCTTTTCAGCATTTTCCCTGAGTGAAAACTGAATTTCTGTCTTCCAAATAAATATTATTATTTTAGATGGTGTTCTCTTTTGATCTGACTAGTCATCATCCTGCTGCACATTTCCATTTGGTTGGTTTGCAGGTATCTCACACCCAACATGTCCAAATAGAAAATTCATTTATCCAGTGCCCTCTAAATCAGTTTCCTACCTTAGAGAATAGAGATACCATCCAATGAGTTGTTCCCAAGAGAAGACTTATTATTTCCCTTCCAATTCCTTTTCCTCCCAATCTAAATGATGCCAAAGTTCTCCCATTCTCTTTTATATATTTTCCCTGAGTTAATCCACATTTTTCTCTTTGCAGTGTCAATTTGCTAGTTTAGGCCAACATAATTTCTTGTCTGCATTGTTGCTAAATTCTCCTAATATTTTTCTTAAAACCAGGACCTACTTCCATCTAATTCATTTTCCAGGACACACATTCAGCAAATGATTTAAAATTCAAGTCAGATCAAGATTTACTTACTAAAAAGAAAAATCTACAAGGGCTCCCCCATGCTTTTTGATGAAGTCCCAAATCCTTAATAGAGCTTATGTGGCCCTGAATAATGTGTCTCTTGTTTATCTCTCCAAACATTATTATAATTATTTTATTGCATTTGACAAATCAACACTACAAGTAATCTTTTATTCACACAAATCAAATGTTTTTATTTCCCAAATGAGTCCATATTTCCTTTTATCCCACGTTTTACTCAAAATGTTCTTTTTACTGCTACTCCCACTTCCATCCATGATTCATTCCCTTGCTGATTTTCACCCACTGTGGAGGGATCACTTACTTTCACCAGCCTTATATGATGCCCCCAAGTGACTATTATGTACCCTTTCATTTATTTGTATAACATGCCAAACTTGATTATCAAAACACTTCATCACTCAACATTTTAATTGAATTTTTCACTACGCCATGTTTCATAAGGGAAGGCATTTTTTTCCTGCTGTTTTCATCATATTTTATCCAACTGTTAATACTGAGTCATTTACTTAGTAGCCTCCCATCAAATATTTTATGAACTCGTACATGAATATACATTTGACAGGTGGACTTTCTGAATGCAGCTTGATTTTTATCCAGGTGATTCTGGATTCCAACTTCCACTTCTTCAATTTACTAGACTAAAGCAATTAATATGACTCTATAAGTTCTGATTTCCCATCTGTAACATGGAGATGATATCATCTCACAGGGTAGAAGTTGTTGGGGTGGAAAATATTTCTTACTTCTCATGTTTAACTGGAAGAGAGGGAATGTCTACTCTCTACTCTCCCCAGGTGGAGAAAGACTAGGCAAGATACTTAATCTTTCTCTGTGTCCTTTTGTACTCTTCTCACTTTTCTCTTTTGGTCTCCTTTATATAGCAGTCATTACCATTTGCTCATGCAAGCAGTGGGCTTTTCTATTTATACCAGGAGGACAAGGTCATGTTCTACGTCTAACCTATATCTCTTTTATTTCTGTTGGCCTATCTAGCATTTTTTTTCCTAAACAAAAGGGGAAGAAAATAGTTAATTTTTGTCTTTTCCAACTTGAATGGAAATAGATGCACCATGCAGATACAAATCATGAGCAATCTGGTGCAGCTATATTAATATCAGACAAAGTAGATGTCTGAAGAAGGACTATTATAAGGGAAATATAAATATATTTCATAATGAATATTATAAGGGAAATATAAATATATTTCATAATGATAAAGGGGTCAGTTTCTTTTTTTTTGTTTGTTTTGGAAGGGAGGTAATATTATAAAAAATATTTAAATCACAAGATGTACATGATTCTTATAGTTAACTAAAATTATTTGAACTTAAAATCATTATGAAGAAAGAAATTTGTAAAATAATTATGGGACAAAAGAGATCACCTATCTAATTTTTTTGAAATTTGAATCTTAGTTAAAAACTCATAGACATAGACAGTAATTTAGGGGTTACCAGAGGAGAAGGGGGAATGAGGATGGTAGATAAAGGTAAAAGGGATCAAATGGTGATGGGAAGATAATTGACTCTGCGTGGTGAACACATAATGTGATAAATAGATGATATATTAAAGAATTGTACACATGAAACTGATGTAACTTTACTAACAAGTATCACCTCAATAAACTTTAATTTAAAAAATGATATATTGTTTCATGTCAGTAGAGGAAGAATCAACTATAGTTTAATTTAAAGGTTCTTTTTTTTTTAATTTAAAGGTTCTTAATTTTTAATATTTTTTCTTAAGTCATTTAAAAAAATGTCCTACATTTTGTATTCCTATAAGCTTTCAAAGTTATTTGTATAAAGGTATCAGGACACTTAAAAATAAAACCATATGTATATATTTTTTTGCATTTTAATTTTTTTGTTCTTTGTTTCTTCCTCACTTACTTGTATCTCCCCTTTCTTCTTGCTTATTTTTCTAGAGATGTGTCTAAAAGTAAAAATCACAGGTCTGTGCACTCAATTTCTGGAAACTGCCTTTGCATAGAATGGGATCACAAAATAGGTCAGAGGTATTTTGTAATTGACGACTGTTAAGGGAAATAGCTGAAAATTATATCTTCTCTGCTTTTGAAATATCAAGAAAAAGTACAGGCAAAGCTGATATTGAACCAGAGAAATGAGTATTGTTAAATCAGGCTGTGTGTCTGACTTTTCCATGTTAGTACTTAGTTTATACATTCTGTTCTTGGATTCTGCCAGTAAGATCTCAGCTTTTTGTTTGTTTGTTTTTATAGACAAGCTATTATGAGTAGAATATATTTAAATACAAAGACTGGCATGAGCCCTAAATGACTTGGTTGAAAAATAAGGATGTATCAAAAAAAGAGAATCTTAAAACAAACAAACAAACAAAAAACCTTCAGAAAGCTCATTTATAGTAATCTCCAACTTTTTAGTCTTTTTTTGTTTGTTTGGTTGTTTGTAAAAGCATTTTTCATTAATAGAAGAGCTAAAATAAGTACCTGACACCAGGTAAGACAGATTGTTCAGTGCTATTGCCTCCAAAGAAGACTTTTTGGATGAGCATCAAGACCTTTTAGGTAATTACAGATATTGTATTGCAGGGAGAGTATAAGTAGGTATGTTGGCTGTACCAAAGCTAAAATTCAAGTTGTCAACACCTTCTTAGGTGTTTTTAGTGCTCTGGACTCTGGAAAAAACTGAGCAATTCCCCATAAGTTTCCAGGGAAACTTTTTAGTATATCTGAAATATGATTATAATTAAGCTCATAAACTGACTATTTTCATGTTTGGAGCCTTTCAAAACAGTTTCCTTTTAGTCTTCTAAACTGAAGACCTCAGTTGAAGAATTTACCACCACAACCCCTTAAGTATTTTGCTTTGTCTTTGTAATTTTTTTTCTCATGGAATTTATTTTTGTAGGATATAACCGATAATTTTTATAAGGAAAGCTTTCAAAGGCTATTACTTATGAAAATTTGGGGGATAAATAGGTGATGCAAAAGATAGAAAACAAAGTTTTGGAGAGAATTTAGGGACAGAATAACTCCTTATCTATTAGGTTGGTGCCAAAGTAATTACGGTTTTGCAATTATTTTTAACCTTTTAAACCGCAACTATTTTTGCACCAACATAATAGGATGTTACTGTGGGGAGGAACAAAGTTTCCTCTACCCTCAAGGTTCTTCTGGCTGGTCTAACAATCAAATAGCCATGAGACAGATTAGCAAGAGAAAATAAATTTAATAGATACATATATACGGGAACCCCACATGCATGAGAGAGTCAGAGAACCCACCTGCAGGATTCTCTGACTGTGGGTCAGAGAGAGGATGATTGAGATACATAAGACATTCTGAGCTTGGGATGAGGTAATGAACTTTAAATATTTCAAAGGGTCATTCCAGGATGATAAGGACAGACATTTAATAAATAGAAATTTGCCCTGCTCTATAGATAGTAGTTAAAGGGAGGGGACAAAATGTCTCTTGAGCTTGAAAGCTAAAATTGTCATTAGCTCACAGCAATCTGCATACCACTGAGGCATATCTTGGGGTGGCTCATTCTAAACTTTTGCATTACAATAAATAGAGAAGGAAGAAAAAAATAATTTGTGGTCCTGCCCGATGGCTCAGGTGGTTGGAGCACTGAGATCCTAAAACTGAGGTCGTCTGTTAGATTCCCACGTGGGTCAGTGAGCTGCGCCCTCTATAGCTAAGATTGTGAAGAACAGCTCCAGGGAGAGCTGGGCTGCCTTAAGCAGCCCGAGGTTAGCGTGAGCTGCTGTGGGATGCTGTGTGCTGCCAGTGGGCTACCGTGTGCCTCTGTGAGTGGACACTGGCCAGCATGAGTGGCCAGCAACTATTGTGAGCTGCCATGGGCTGAGCAGCCGCCAAAGACTGGCAACTGACTGCCTCAGCTGGGGGGAGTGCAAGGCTCATAATACCAGCATGGGCCAGGGAGCTGTGTCCTACACAACTAGACTGAGAAACAACGGCTTGAACGGGGTGGGGGGTAGGTGGAAGAAAGGGGTAATATATATATATATATATATATATATATATATATATATATATATATATATATATATATATATATATATATAGTGTATATATGTGTGGAAGGTAAGTGGTATAGGACATAACTGTCGGCTGAAAATAATATCAACTAGGTGTTTTGGCACCAAAAAGATTTATTCAGGAAAAAGAAATGGTTGCAACCCAGCACATGCAGACATGGCAAGCCACGTGCCACGTGCACACTCTGGCCTGTGTGCCAAGATAAAGGAGTATTTATAGAAGAGAAAGGGAAAATTAAAACTGTAGAGCTTTAGTATAGAGTTCTTCCTGAAGGAGCCTTGCATACGAGGGGTTCTCGTGATTATTTAGCATGGGTGAACTTCCATAAGCCCTAGCTCCTTGTATAGACCCTCCCAACTTATTATGTTTGCTTAAAGTTCTAGTTAGTCTTTATCACAACATAAAGGAGCTGAGAGATGAATAGACATTTCACATCCTCAAGGGCAAGGGTGAATCTATAGGTGAGCAGATATTTGCACTGGACACCATAAAAATAATCTTAAGGATTGATACAATATGGGGAACATAGAGTATAACAAGAATTTGTGAGCTATTGTGATACTATATACTCTCTCATTACCTTCACTTGAAGCCTATACAAGTAGAATTCCATGACATCAGCTGATGGGTCTGAACTGAGTAATAATATATCCATCAGCATTTACCATTGTAACTTGTACCTCTAAGAAGAGGTGCCTTACTGAAAACACTGCTTTATATGCAGTATTTTAGATTTGATTCCAGTATTCACCTTAAATCTTTTCTTTTGAAAAGTAGTATTAAAATAATAGAATTTACCTGAATACAAATGTTTCCAGTATAGATGCATTATATCATATGTTATCTGAAATTCAGTCTATTTTAACTCAAAATTTCATAACTTTATTTCCATTTTTGCCGATTCCAGTCCTCTAAAATCAATTCTACATAGTATTTGCAAAAAAAATAAGCCTCACTTATTTCCTGCAAATTCAGCTCCTAAGATTATCTTGCAGTTCTTCATTTTCTGCTTTAAAAATTTTCTTACAATAAACAATTCTAGGTCTCTATTTTCTGAAATGATCAACTCTCAGTTTGTTCAAAAGACTATATTAGAAGAGCAATGCCTCAGAAAAAAGTTGGAAATTTCTGAAAAGTTCCCCAAGAGCATTCTTCTTTTTTCTTTTGTTTGTTTGTGATTGTAGTGTCTAGGGTGAAGCATTTAAGGGTGAGGGTTGGGGATTGAAACCATCAAAAAGAAATTGATGATTCCCGGATGAAGATGTAAACTGATTAAATGCTAGAGAGAAAGGTTGAGTGAGTGTCAGTCACCAACTTTTGTAAAGATGAAAGGGAGTGGCAATGGAGGGGTTCATGAGCCAGTCACTGGTTTGGACCCCTTTTGGTGAAAATGCAAGTAAAAGAGCTTTGTACATAACATCATGATGTTCAACAGTCAGCATTAGTACTCTGTTTGAGAGAGGAACTAAAGGATTTAACCATAATTTGTGCGTTTAATTTTATTTCCTTGAGTTAAAAAAGAAAATGCTAATAAAATGAATTGTTAGAAATTTACATTAAATCAATTGCTGAATTATAAAACTAAATACATTTTGTGATATATTTTGCTTAGTACTATAGCTTCCAGGGAAAAATATTTGGAGGAGCTTCAACTTTAGGGGACTGCCAATATTTCCTTGGCATGATAATGTAACTGGGAATCTTGGCTAGGCCAGCTTAAACTCAAATGGATCTGTTTGTGGAGATGGACAACCCCCTCTCTGAAATGTTGTGGACTCTATAAGATAACATCTTGCTTGTCATTCATCAGAGCCACTGACCTTGAAGCACTTTTAAAATTAATTTTTTAAATCTAGGTATCTTTTTAAAAACATATACGAGACATTTAATAGGAACAATCTAAATGTGTTGTTCCTACCAATAAGACAATTAAAGCTGTTTGTAGGGAACACATGTGGTTCTGAGGGCAATATTTAGAATGGATGTCCTGTCCCTCTACTATCTATTACCTACATTTATATGAAAATTTGCTGAAACTATTATCAATTAGAGAATATCACTAGTTTTATTTAATAAGGGGAGTTGCTACTCAGCTGCAGCATAAAATGTTTTGCTTCATGAAGCAAGTTCAGGTTTAGAATCAAACTCATTAAAGATTTCAAGAGTATATTGTGATAACAAACTAGAGGAGGAGAAATTGCCAGGTTTTACTGCTTGGAAAATTAGGGAGTGAGAATGATTGATGCAAGTCCCTATAGCCTTAAAAGATAAAACTAAGTTTGCATAAAACTAGGGTTATGCTGGTGGGTGGAAAAATAGTGAATGCTATTACAAAGACAGGTGAGTAGACAAAGATATACAGCTCAATATCCCAATGTCATAACAGTGGTTCCAAAAATATTTAACTCTTTTGTGGCTAAGATAACTCAAAATTCATTGTTCAAGAGCAATATCAAAGATGTTTAGTTTTTTTTTTTTTTGTTTTTTTAATTGAGAGAATCAATAAAGTTAAAGTAGATTCCTGACTGATGTGATTTGGGCTGTGCCTTGCACATCCAAGAAATTTACACAGCATTTTTAAAAGGTGTTGCTCTGCTTTCAATATACAAGTATATCCACTGTGTGCAGAGCCGGTTCTAGGTTCTGTAGTAGGCACACAGGATACACATGGGTTAGACAGAGCCATGAAGAATTACAAATGCAGGGTAGGGCACCCTATTCCATTCTAACAATTCAATTAAAAAAGTCCCAGAAATGAAGCTTTTATACAGGAAATAGTGAATTAAAGTAATTGAAAACTGAACATTTATCTAGTCTCATACTTCTTTTCCTATCATGTGAACTAACCAAATAAATAAAGCCACCGAGCAGGATTAAAAATGAGGATGATCACCATTCCACATAAGCAGTTCAAATACAATTTTTTACAGCCAGGCCATTAAAAACAAGTATGTATGGCATGAGCCAAATCTTCTTTGCAATTCCTCATCATTGGTCAATAGGCCCACATGGGCTTTGTCCTACAAGATAGAAGTGACTGGTGATGGGAAACACAAGGACACCTTTGGTTATTGTCTCAATATCTGCCGGACATGACTCTTCGTTTGTTTTAAAGGTGAAGGTCATCAACTAGTCCATTCCCACAATATCAACCCCACAGTGGTCAGGGCTTATGCCAGGGCTTGTTCTTCCACTTGAACTTTTTCGTAACGTCTCTAAATTGGAACATGTTCAGTATCATTTCACTTCCCCTAGGACCTCCTTGTACTCTTAAGAATCATTGAGGACCCCAAAGATCTTTTTTTATGTAAATTTGATCTATTACATTTACTGTATTCAAAATGTTGCAACCATCTCTGTTGTTGATTGAAAACACAGGTCACCGCCCTTTTTGGAAATAACGGAAGTTTGGGCCTTCCTTGAATCAGACATCAGCAACATTTACTTGAAAATCTATTTTTCCAGGTAGTAGACTGGGATAACAAGGGTTCATATGAGAAGAAATTTCAAAAATCAGAGGTTTCATGAAGTAGTAAATTAAATATTTTGAAAAATACAGGCACAACATCTCTTATGATTAATTAGAATAATTGGGGAAGTATTTGGGACTATCTGGAATATTTGTTGAATAGGTAATATTGGACCTAGAAAAATGTGATTTAAAAATGTCTTTTTATGACTGTTCTCATCTTTCAGGAGTAGTTTGTCAACTTGAGTTTATAAGTTTCTGTGTCTCCTCCCAAAATATTTTGTATAATACCTATAGACAAACACTGCTGCTGCTGCTACCATTACTACAACGACTATTACTACTGCTAACAGTGAGCATTTATTGTTCCCCCACAACCCACGACTCACTGTCATAAGTTCTTATTATCTCAGTCAAACATGACAAAATACTTCTTCATTCCTCTTTTATATACGAAATTGAACATGCCCAAGAACAGAGAGAACTAGTAAATGTAAAGATGGAGGAAACCCCATTTCATGATTCTACCTTCCATCTCTCAATTCTGTTTGTGGAATAAAATGATAACGTTCAATTACATTTTCTATAGATATCAAGTATTTCCTTATTCATACATTTCAACTACTGTACTTGTAAAATAATATCTGCCCTATCAATATAAAGGGTTTCTGAGAGATTTAAATTGCACATCAATGGGAATCCTTTATGAAATTTAAAAATATGGAGTCTTTGTAAAATCAATCTGAGAATAACTTTCCAGGGAAGGAAAAAGAAAATAAGTAAATGGATTTTTGTACATCTTTAAACTTCTATTAGATTAATGTAAGCCTCATCCAATCCCACAAAATTAGGAATTTCTAAAAATGAGTGACACAGAATAATTCCTATATTTACTAAGTGTGGTATACATCTTGATATTTGTTTTGTTTTGTAATGCAAGTGTCTGTGTTTAAACTTTGATTGCTGAGATATCCATTTCAAAGAGGCATCCACTTCAATGGTGGCTACTCAGGATAAACACATTGACAGCCACGCCCCTCTGCCCCCACTCCTTCCCCCACATACACTCTAAGGCTCTTTTGTTGTAGAGACCTTGGTTGATTTCAATAACTAACCCTTTGGGTTACTTGTTTTTTTCTCCCCCTCTTCCCACACTTTAAATTCCCACTCTTGTATTTTAAAATCCCCAATAACAAATAAGTCATGAAACTTAGTCCCTCATTTTCGACACCAATAAAAGAAAAATCCAGGTGCGCTGTGTAATTTCAGGTGTTGTAAGTAATAAACCTATATGTTTTCAGTTTCCTGATGCTTACTGCTGAAAGGTGTCTTGGAATCATAATAAGAACCACAAGAGCCAGTTCAACCACAACGTTGGTTATTGATAGGCTGAGGCTGGCTCAAAACACCAACTCTCTCTGTTTCTTACAGATGTATGGGTAATTTTGTATCAACCATGTGGACAGTAACTGGAAAAGTCAACCATGGGCTTAGACACAAGATCAAAAATAGAACCTATATGAAAATACATATTTATTAATTAATTTCACTAAACTGTAACATGAAAGTAATACAATTTTAGATTTTTTCAATGAGTAAAATCATAATACTTTCTACCTTATGACTAAACCTGAACAATAAAACTTAAATAATTATTTTTTAGATGTCAATGTTGACCAAATCAAAATTATTTTGAGAAAACAAATGAGCCTTATCTGTCCAATGTATTTCTAAAAAATTGACTTATATTTAGTGAGAAAAGAAAAAATATGCATATGAGTTAGTGTTGAATGCCTGTGCTCCTAAAATTGAGGAAGAGTATCTGTAATTATGTGCTTGCAGGAAATGAAAACAATAATCTTTTAAAAAAAAATTATGACTTTATAGGCATTCAAACCCAACTTGGTTTTGCATTTAATTGTGGTGTTTCAATCATTCCCTTTATTTGAATTTTCATAGGAATCCTAGCAAAGTTTTACTGTGTATTAGAAAATCTTGTATTTTATCAGTATATCTTGAAAATTGGTTTTATATTAGTGTGAAGAATCTGAAACAAGATATTATTTTGTATTAGTGTAGAGATAACTATGTAAAGCTAATTTCATTCCAGGACAAGTAACACACAATGTCTACTACTGGAGACATTGACAAACGAATCTGTCCTCTCTTGCTTTACTTATAAAGATGGAGAGGGCTGTCACAAATCTCAGACTTATAATATTGTTTTAATAAAATTGTATTAATAAAGACAGTAGGCATTCTTAAGGCATTTTTAGAGTTTCTTTAAGTGTATGTTCTCATCAATTCTTAATGCTTAATAGTTTCTTTGGGTGATCTATGATTCTCTACTCTAGTTTACAAATTGCTTGTTATGACTTCCTTAGAGTATGGTTCTCCTGAACATTACATAAGGAATTTTTTTTTTTTTTGCAAGTACGTTGTTTCACATAATCCAACACTGAATTAAATCAAAATAATTTCTGAAACAGTAATGGTAAATCCTACATATATAATTTATTACAGTTAATGCAATTGATTAATATAAATGATAGGGTAGGTAGAAAGGTATAAATGAGTAGGAGGAGGAGAGACTAGCCCCAACTCAGACCACTCTTAGGGACCACCCGAGGCCCCTGTCTTTGCCCCAGTTTGTGTCACAAACATCCTGCTTATCAGGATGTACATTCTACTTGCCCAGATGCTCAGGACTGCACAGTGTTGTTTTTCCCCCTTTCCTGGGGCTTTTCAAATAAATTATGGGAAACTGATGGGTTAACAATTATGCCCTGGGAAACAAGGAAGGAGGACAGGAAGTGTCAGTAGAAAAACAGGAAGATACTGGAGAGGCAGGTGGAGAAAATAATTCTACCAGTAGGAATAAAAACCCTCACACAATGTAAGGGGACCCACTCTCAGGTCAGTCAGCTCCATGATTGGAATGTACTCGCTTACTAATAAACCTTGCTTTCTGCAACTTTCTTATCTCTGTCTTTTGACTGAATTCTTTCCTTCAAAAGGACAAGAACTGAGGAGAAAAAAAAAATCACAACATTAATGCAATCATTACATTTCCTGTACCTCTCACATGTGTTTGGAAAATTTATTGCACTTACAAACTCAAAAAATATTAAAACTTAAAAAGATAAATTTACTGTCTCACAGGGTTTGGAAAAAGTTAGTTAAGGAAATACTGCTTCCATGTATAACTTTTTTGAACAAAATGATTACAAAAATTTAAGTGTAATTCATTCAAATTAGTACATTAGTGACTGATATAATGTATTTCTTTAAGACTATACTTCTTATTGATAATTAAAGCCAAAATTATTTGTTGGTTCCAAGGCTGAGTGGGGTTAAGTACAACTCTGCATCATTCCTGGATTTCTTAGATCACATGAGAGAGTATCTTCCCCAAAACTGGATAATTAAGATTATTCGCTCTGCAAGTTTCTATGTGCAGAAATCATTGGTCAACGTCAAGGAAACATAGAAGTAATTTTACAGTGCAATTAGGAAGACACAAATTTAATTCAACAGCTAATTATAATACCATATATACCTTAGACATATAGTAAAAGTACAGAAATATTCTAAGAATCCCAGAGGTTAATCACTATTTGAGAATCAGAAATAATAGAGACACAGACTGTGAACTCTATGTTTAAAATTAATGAAAAGGTGATAGAAGTCCTTTAGGCATGAATTCAGTTAAGTGGCTCTTGCCAGTATTTATCATATGGACTCAATCACTGAATGACAGTTCATCTCACTAAATTATTCCTCATGTGAAACTAATTGTCATTCCCCAAGTGACCTGACAAGCAGGGTATACACATCATGACATAAGCGTATATAACCAGAGAGAACACATTATTCTTTAGAGCATTAATAATTCTTTGTAATTCTCTAAGCTTATTTTTTTAATTAAAATGGAATATTTATTAGCTTATTCTAACTGTGTAAGCCCCTATGAGATAGGCAAGGTAATTTTAGATAATCCTGTGAAATTGACAAGGCCAATTGTAAAGATGTGAAAACTGAGGCTATAAGAGTTCTAAATCCAACTAACTCTTAAGCACAACCTTGGGAATTCAACCCAGGTATTTTGACTCCTATTTTAATTTCTCCTTTTACTAAACCACATTACCTCTTACAAATAGATTTAGCATTTGGATACTATGTTCTGTTATTAAAGCAGCTCACCACCCATCTTTTCTATGTGATATAAAATAGGTTTAAACCTCTCCAGGGGAGCTCTTAACTTAGAAAGGAAAGAAATGTATCACAGGTGAAAGACAGCAGAACAATGTGACCTGCTGCTAATTTGCGGTGGTATTCATTTGGGTGGGATTTGACATTTCTGGATATATGTGTATTTGTGATTGATATTTCATTCTTCAAAGCACAGCCTTTAAAACAGCTGTGAAATGTCAAGTTATTAATTTACACATTGCAAATGTAATATTAGAAAACCGATTTACATCTTTCCAAATTCAACCCCAGGGATACCAGACTTTTGAGATCAGTACATCCTGAAAAAGATGACCCCAATCAGCATAACTCTAAAAATTACTTCTCGACTTTCAGCTCTGCAAAGGCAAAGGGATAATAAAGGTGTTCTGGTCTAGTCATAGGAGATGCAATAAAAACAGGAAAAGGTATACTTTGCAAAGCAGGGAGTCATGGGTGGAGCATTTTCATACTCATATGCTTTTTGTTTTTCAGTTATTTTATAACTTGTGGGCAAAGGTATGGGGCCTTCAATTCAATAGATCCCTGCTTAATATAGTAAAACTTTCTTGAGAGGAGAGCTTCATTTTAAATAACATGTAAAGCCTATTTTACAGGTTTTTTACCTGAAATATTTTCATTGATTTTTTCCTCCCACAAATTAGATGCACACCTATAACTATAAAAATCATCAAAATTATCAAAGCATGCCTCAAGCATGCATTTTAAGATACATGAAACATTTTCATAATAAACCTTTTGAGCAAATCCATAATTTAACGTCCAAATTCTATTGAAAATTGCACTAGAATTGAAACAATTTTTAATCACCCACCTTTTTTGTTTCATTTTTGAATGTTTATATTATATTAACTAGACCATTAATTTTACATTAAACAAAATATTTAAATGACGTTTGCGATTCATTCATTAATATAAAAAAATGAAGACTGAAACAAATAAAGATTATTATCTTTCCTTAAAGCTATCACTTCTACATGCCTGATTCTCTGACATTTTAATAAGGCAAAGAAACCAAATTTTTATTCAGAAACATATTTATGTGATTGAAATATATTACTAACTCATTGAAAAAATTTGAATCTCCATAGGAAAACTAAATTTGGGGTCAAAACTAAAAAAATAGAAAAGAACAAGATTTTAATCTACCATGTGATGTAGAGATTAACTGAATGATGTTGAATATCATAAAAAAAAACAAATATATTGAAAATGACTTGATTACGCTAGGTGAGTAAGTGAAACCTAGGGAGAACGCTTAAAGGAATAATAATATATACTCCCCTGGATGCCTTAATCACAGTGGCATAAGTTGGACCATTAAGGCTAAAACGTATGCCATAGCAACTCAGATTTTTCTAAGATATGCTTTTGTAAAATCATTGTGCCTTCACATTTTATTAAAACTTATGACAATAATCATTTATACCCGAATAATGGTTAAGCACTCTGATAATTGTTAGAAAACAATTAATTTGAAATTATTTAAAATTATCAAGTGAAGATATTCTTCAAAATCAGAATAAGACTGACATCCACTTACCACTCCAGACCTACCTCCATTATGAAATCCAAAAAGAAGATCAAATGATTTCTTCTCATGGCTTTGCTTGTGGTATTCTAAAGATAATATAGAACACCAATATCTGAAACGCTTCTTATAATCTTTGGCCAAAAATAGTAAAGGACTATAAATTAGCTAATTGACATGCTTTTATGTTTTATTATATTTATCAATTGATGAAGGAATAGAAACATTGGGTTAGACCTTCCAAACACTATACATATATTATTGTGCATCAAATGATCTATATCTATATCTATATCTATATCTATATCTATATCTATATCTATATCTATATCTATATCTATATATCTTATTTGAAGCACAATTATATATATATACACACACACACATATATATATACATATATATGTATAGATCTTCTTATTTGAAGCACAATAATATCGTTAAAATTACACTTCCTTAATATATATTAAGTACCTGACAATGTGTCACGTTCTTTACTTATTGACAAACTTTTAAACGATCAGTTAGTAATTCTTATTTTACTTATTTTACAGAAATGAAAAATTCTTCTGCAGGCAAGTTGCCTTTCCTAAGGTTCCTGAGAAAGAAACTGTAAGGCTTGCATTGAAAGAATCCACTGTGTCCACCACACTCAGAAACTCCATGCTCCATCATCTTCATCTTTATGAAAGAATTTCCTCATCGGTGAGGAGTAAGATTTTCACATATGCATCATTGACAGATTCTACTATTTTACTCAATAGTGGCCAATTCTTTCACTTCTAGCATGGAAAAAAAAGTTACCCAAATAATCCAATTTAGTTTATTCTCTTGGTCCACTTAAGGGTCAAGATAACAAATCCAATAAACCTGCAAATTAAAACACTAGTGTTGGCTGACATCAATTGGTTGAGGGAACAGCAGAGTTGACAGGCAGATGTGGCACGCACTTAGTGTATTTTGGCCAAAGAACCTTATAGATTGGGCAAACAGAACGTCAAAGGATGGTAGGAAAATTTTAGCTCTCATGTTGGAGGTTCTAGTTTGCATTAATTGAAGTACTAAAATGATTCTAATATTTCCCATTTAGCTACAATCTTATATAAAAATAAAAATAATATTTTGTCACAAATTGCAAGTGATATCCTTGTACTTGTTTTATTATTTATTGGGAAACAATGACAAATATTTGAGACAATATTGATGGGTAAAATATACGAATGACAGTATACAAAGTTTCCCTTTTGTAAAATGTTAAAACATAAAATGTTAATAGAAGGCCTTATAGTTATTCATATGCGTTCCTGAAAACCCTTAATTAATTATGGCTTGTTTTTTTTTTAATGTCTGGTTGTATTTAATTTGTCAAATTTTCCTTAGGAATGTTGCATGCACATTTATATTTGAAACTGAGCTGTGAGTACTGTTCTATTTTTCTCTTGTTTGGCATTGTAGTTATTTTATAAGCTAAATTTCTATGCTTTTAAACAAGTTCATGAATATATTAAAAGGTTTTTCAATGTCTTACTAGTTAGATAAAAATCTTAATCCTACTTATGATTAATGGCTTTCTTAAGATATATATGTCCACTTTCTGAATTTATAAATTAAACTAATTTTATCCAGTTTTGTTACTTTATATTTTTCTACCATGCTATCAGCTCATTATAGATTTCCAACTGTTTTAATTCAATATAACTGGGAATGAATTCAGATATTTTGGTGTCTTATGGGAGTTCCTTAAGTAGCAAACAGAAAGAGATGAGGAGCATTTGCTGCTTTCATAGCATTTCTCTCTGTAATTTTATCTTTCTTTGTGATTCTTCCCCTCCCAACCATACAATTAACCTATTGCAGTGGTTTTTGTCAGGATACAGTTTCTCATGAGCATTGGACTGAGGCTCTCAGTTCCTTGCCACGTGGACCTCCACAATGTGGCATCTGGCCAATGGGTTTTTCTTTATTCATTCAAGAAATACTAGTTCCCATAATCTGTGTGAAGAAGAGCTTCAAGGAATCCAGCAACCAATGCTGAAAACCACTGCCTGAGATTAAGCGCAGCAGGCAACCCCCAAATATTGAGGTGGAAAATGAAAGAGAGTAGGGGAAGAGAGTAAGACTGAGGGAGAAGCTTCAGGAAAAAGGAGGTGCAAGTGTGCCAGAGCAGTGTGAAGATAGTTCCCTAATTCAGATTATGTGATTTTGTAAATAGGTATAAGCCATACTCATCGATATCCTTCATTAATCATAAAACTGATGACATTTTAATAAATACTTCTATCCTTCAACTGGGTCCAAACTTGAGAGGGGAAAAATATATATCATTTGACTGTTGCAAAATCTTAATATTAATGATAATTCACTTACATAAAATCAGATATCTTCACATGAAATGATTTAACATTTATAAAAAAAAATTTTTTTTTTCTAGAGTTTGAGAGAGGTTTCCCTTCCTCCCTCTTGCACATTAAATGATTAGTGGATCATTTCCATAATGACTCTTGCTAGTAAAGAAAAAGAATCCTGGCTGATACATCTAAGTAAAATTTTCTCTAGAATAGTTACAGTGCTGTTGAAGACCAGATTTATTATTCTAAGCATTAACCACACATTTTCAATATAGGAATAGATTTCTTTAAGAAATAATTGACAATGTAAGATTAAGTTAATTGTTAAAAAGAAAAAAATCCCCTAGTAGCCACATGTCTTGCACAGAACAACGCAACATTTGTAAGTATCAAGCTGCTCTTTCCCAGACAAACATGAATCATAATATTGCTATTGAAAATGTCCATTAAACTAAATGAGAATGCAATTAGCTTCCAAAAAAATGTTAAGGACTCCAATTTGCTGTCAAGAGAAATTGTACATCCAAAATGTGTTCATTAACTGCAGTGTGTTAAAACTTCTGATTTCAGGACTATTTCCTACTACTTTTAAAGAATATCTATCTTAAAAGAACTTCAAATGCAGTTTCAAACATAATGTCACATTGTGTGTTATTAATATACGGAAATGTTCGTAGTTTTATTTAAACTTTTATTTTTTCACGCTTCAAATTAAAAACTTCATTTTTTTTAAAAAATGAGTCCACTAAATCAAATTTATATGGCGGTTGTGCTGTGTTCTAGAGATGTACCTATATTAAGGCAAATTAAATTTTCTATCTTGATTTTATAACTTGTATGATTCCATTAAATAATTGGTCTTGGTTTTCTTACCTTGGGTATAAGAACTATGTGTCTAAATTGCTGATTGAATTTAAAGACACTCTTTTGAATTCTACTTTCAGCAATATTGTGACACTTTCACACCACAAACATCTCAACTTCTATATGCATGATTAAATTCAAGTATTTTAAATGAAGAAATGGTCTGAAAGAAATTAAGACAAATCATCTGAGGGCAAAAGCAAGCCTGAAACACTGATCTACAAAGGTAAGAGAGTTCTGAATCTACAGTGTATCACTGGTACATCTATGAATGAGTGTAACTTAGAATTTTAGTGCACAGGAAGATGACTAAGGCTAAATGTGAAGAGTTAAAGACCACATCTCTTAAAAAGGGCACAGTAAGAAAAACAATGAAAAAAAAACACCACACTATATCTATAAAATATTTAAATATTTACCTCAGACTTCCCTCTCTAGAAAGAAAAAAATGAATTCCCTAAAAAATGTTTTAAGACATATGGAACTCTCCTGGTAGAAGAAAAAGTCCTTTTTCTGAGCTTTAGATGCTATCTTTTGCTATTCTCTATGGTATCTGCTGATGACTGTATTCGTAATATATTTCTTAATGTAATTCTGAATGTAAATACTAAATAGTTAACATCCTGCTCTTGATATTTATGGGAACACTGCCAAAGATATAGTAACACATTTGATGATTAATATATATTTCTGGAAGAAATTCTTTACGAGTAAAAGCAGTTTCCATGTATTTACAAAGAGTTTTGATCGTGTTTTCACACTCGAAGTTATCAGCTGGTTTCACTTGGTCTATTATGATAAGCATAATATGTCTCCCATCAGATTGACCTTTTGGTTGCAATTTGTGAGACTACTTGAGTTCCATTTTTTTCCTCTGGCAAATATGTTCTATAATTGTTCGCTATTGAACATTCATTACATGTTAGTTTCTATCTTTATGCCATCACTGCACATGCTTAATTTCTCAGGATCAAGTCCATTCTGCTTTATTGATATATTCCTGACACAACATGCCAACCATGATTTTGAGGGCAGGATGTCTTTCTGTTTGCTGGGACACACCTGGTAGTGCCCTGGCAGTTTCCTTTGCCTTCCAAGTGTTACCAGCCATAACCATCACTCTAATTATTATAGCCATTCTTCCATTCCATCCTGCCTGTCCCATCTCTGTCTTTGCCTAGGGAAAGACACCTGTTCTTTATGCTTCTGGGCACGGTGAGGAAAAGGGTAAAAGCAAGCACACTTTGCAGGGCCAATTATAGTTTTCTGACCAGGACACTTAAGGCAGGGTGTTGACCTGCTTTTCTTCTCCTTCCTCACCCTCTCTGTTTGGAGAAGCTCTTTGTTAAAGCCACTAAGCAAGGCAGCCATAGAGTACACTGAGGTGGCTCTAAGGCCATGGTAGTCTGCACAGACAACCCATAATCGAAACCACAGTCAATGCACTCAAATTAAAAAAAATAAGAAAAAGAAACTGAAGAACGACTAGTCGCAAATAGCCATGAGGCTTTCCCAAATAACGCAACTGCTTAAACTATGGCCAATTAAATAACGTCCATGTTTTGCTTTCATATTCTCTATAAAAACCTGCCCCCGGCTCCTTTGGTGGAATGCTCCTAACCACATCCAGTTTGGTGCTGCCAAATTAAAATCCATGTTTGCTCAACTAAACTCTTACGCATTTAATGAGTCTCACGGTATCTTGAGTACCTTCAATACTTGCCCCTTTAGCGTAGTGCTTCTCACATGTATCCCAGACTGTTGTTTTCTCTCCTGAACAAATACTACAGGTTTTAGCGTAGTGCTTCTCACATGTATCCCAGACTGTTGTTTTCTCTCCTGAACAAATATTTCAAAGATCCTAACGAATTTTCCCCCCTGAAGATATTGTTTTTTATTTTCTCTCCCTGCCCCCAGCCTCCCACAGCTGACAATTCTTGGGATTTGGATGAGGAACAGAGTTTTCATCTGCCATCTCTTTCTTTTCTTATCTCTGTAGATTTTATATTTACAAAACACCAGTATTTTTTCTTTGTATACTTTCTGTGTTTGTGGGTTTTTAGTTTTTTATTTATTTTTTCTTTTAAGTACCAAATATCTGCCATTGGTATAGATAATTCTAGATCTTATTTTTGAAACCTTGATGTCTAGACATGGCAGTGAGCTCCTCTTCTGATCAATGTGTTTAACATAATCACCTTAGGAAAATTAAATATTTTATCCAAATATGCTCTTAAATATGTAATACATTTTATTAGAAATCACAAATATAATTTATTACAGAACAAATAAGAAATGTCAAAATACAGTCCCAGCATTTTGGAGTAGCATCTACCATTTCGTTCTCTGATATTGGGTTCATTTTGAATGATTCCACGAACCTCTGCAGCAAATGAAACTTTTGTGATGGACAGCCTCCAGCTGTTATGGGGTTTAGAACTTGGTGCTTCATTTATTTAATTCTTCTGGGCATGATGTTATTCTACCTACCCCTTCCAAGATATCAAATCTTTAATGAGTTACTTAAACTCAACACATACTTAACACTCGTAAGTGGGATCACTTGCTGCTTAGGCCAGATACAGGCATTTTAATTGCAGACGCTCACAAATAGATATTCTTCTGAGTGACAATAAAAATACCTGAGCAGAGTCTGATATTCTACAATCTGAGTAAATATAGCATAAATTTAGACTATGGTCATCATCAGCAGGATTAGGATTTAGCTTTATTATCAAGGTTACTCTTGTTTTTTCTTGTTCCCACAGCATTGCTCCTCCCAGGCTCCTGCAGTGTTTTCAAATATCAGAAACAATTTAAGAATAACATAAAAGTTCTATTGAATGTCTTAGCGAAAAGAGGTGAGGTAAAGCCTTGATTGACTATAGAAGTTTAAACAGGTTAACATTTTTCATTATGATTTAACTGAACTTTATGTAAATCTGACAAACTTCACCTCTTGGTGTCCCCTGTATCGCATTCCTCAGAATATATGCCCTCCTTGCTGCATCTGGATGTCAAAAGCCCATCAGCTCTAAATTAGCTGTAACCCCAAAATACACCTCTTTCTTTTCTTTTTTACTTCTGTCCTCATTAAACTTATTAGGTTGGTGCAAAAGTAATTGCAGTTTAAAAGGTTAAAAATAATTGCAAAACCGCAATTACATTTGCACCAACCTAATACATTACTTCATGACTGTGAGGTATGAAAATAAATTGATTTTTTTAAAAAATGAAATCAAATGTGAAAAATGGTGAAGTGACTTAATTCTGGAAAAGATGTAGGCAAATAGTGTCAACACAAATCTATTGTATACAAAATTTTGAGCTTCATGGAAAAATTTTTTTTGGAGTGGTAGAAAGCTATCTTTTAAATTATATTATACGAACTACTGCATGGGGAGGACAGAAAGGAGAACTTTAGGGTACCATTTATCAAGATGGGGGAAGGTATAAATTTCATTAGATGCTTAATATTTTCCAAGGACATAAAAGGCTTAGTTTGTGGAGTGAAAGCAGGAAAGGAGGAAAAGGAAAATGGAATAGAAATAAAAAATTTCAGTTTTCCTTCTCTCACAGGTGGTGTAGCACAATATTCATCTTTAGTTCCACTGTTCCTGTCACCATCACATGCTGTTTATGCCTTTCTGCTGGATAATATAAATCTAAAAACTTAAGTTTGAACTACTTTTCAATGAATAAATATGGTCACATAGGCAAATATTTCAAATTACTAGGAAAGGCTTGAAAATATTATACTAGTAATTATTAACTATATGCATTTTATGGCTTTTAGTAAACATTCATATCCATTGACAAATATGTCCTTTTAAGGAGTGACATTTAATATGTTTAATAGTCAAAGTGATATTCACAATATTTAACTTGTACAGAATGGTCACTGACCAATAGGAACTGGGAAGGGCTAAACGGGTGACTCCCAGCTAAATGTGAGCTCTTTGTGTAGTCATTCTTTCTTTCAATCATCGATTGATTAAATGATAGCACAATTTTGTGTCAGCTTACAAAATCATTTACAGATATTTATGCTTATAAGCTGAAGTAATTTATATACTAAATTAGCCAAATTAATTTTAATTTCTTATATGATACCTCAACTACTCTGTAACTTGGAATCCTCTTCATTATTTGCAATACATGGCTACAAAATTATTTTGAAACATTAAAATATAGTCCTGTACATTAATTTATAACATTTGCTCATTGGAAAATTTAGCAATTAATATTTGTAATCTTTCAAGCAAAATGGCTATAAGGTTCAAAAAATTATGTCTCAGTTGATAAATATATTTTCTTATATCTTGATGAAGTAATTAAATTCTCATAACTCTCCAAGAAAATAAGCCTCCAAGCTGATTGTTCTGGTTCTGTTGAATTTAATGCAGGCCTCTATGTCTAAATATCAATAGAGTCACTGAACATTTAGTTTCAGCTCATATTTTCCTAACAAAGCTTTTAAGTGCTCATCCAAGAACCTATAAACTGAATTCAACAGTTAAAAGTCCCCATTTCCACTTAACTTGCTTAAAACTTCTGAGGAGGTTGAGTGAGCTAATGGAAAGTTAAATAAGCCGAAAGAAAAAAACATAAAAAACATGGGAGTTAAATGATGAGGTTTCTCTTTGGCTTTTTTACTCTTGGCTGCCTGCAGAACTAACACACTTTACAGAATGGACACCAGAGATTAGATCTGTGTTGTGAGATTTTCAACATGGAAAAATGTTAACTGTTTATCTGACTAAATTAATTATATTGAAATAGCTACAAGTAAGAGATACATTTAAAAACATTAAAATATTTATTTCAAGTAAAAAATATGTGTAGTATCTATCCAACGTAATCTTTTTAATGATTACTTGTATATATTTCATTATGTCTATCTATATTTCAAGATAAAGTATACACATTATAGATACACATTAAAGTACACACATTGTAAAGCTATTTTAATATATCAAATAAATTCAAACATGAACTATTCTGGAGTTACAGTCTCACTCAAATTCATAATTTTCTATCTAAGGAGAGCAAACTATACCAACATATATCTATTTATTGTATGGAACTCTGATAAATGGAGAAGAATTCACTTCAGGTTTTAAAATTGTATTTAAGACAAGTAAATTTGACATTTATTTTCAAAGAACATTGTTAGGGACGAGAGTATAAAGTTTTAGGAAGTGATAGGTGATATATACCAGTTATTATGAAACGAAGTATAATACATTTTTTTATTTTAAGTAGGTAGTGAGTATCTTGTTTAAGTAATCTGTACAGCCTCCACTAACAAAACTGTATTTTGAATGTCTTTTTTGTCTATTTTCTTGTATTTCCACTTCAATCTTATGGTTTTTAGTGATATTTGAAGTGGCAGTTTTTAATTTTTATGGTAGAAAAAAATGCTGACTGTGAATGAGAGACAGTAAACAACACTGGAGAAGACCAAAGAGATGATGTCACTGAAGAAAAATGGGAGATTAAAAAAAAAAAAAAGTATTTCCATATTGAAAGAAGATGAGTACAGTGGATAGGCCATGGAGTTACTGATTTTAAAGCCTACTTGAATTTTAAGAGACATTTAGAGTGTAAAACATCTATATAAAATTATTTTAATATTCTCTCTCTTTATTGACTATGATTATTAGTGATTAAGGAAGCTCAGGATATAGTTAGGGGACTGAGGGAAAAGTTTAGGGAATATTTTCCTAATGATTATTTATAGTGTATACTTAAAATATGAAATTTTATCAGTGAAGTTTCGAGTTATTACAGTTTTTAATCATCCCTTGCAGGACAATGTTTGTCAAGAAATAGAAAACAAGAACAACCAAAATCTCTTCCTCAAAATAAAGCAAATTGGTTTGGTATGTGGCAGACTTACTTTAACAGACACCAATCACTCATGTTATAGCAGAATGTTTGCTGTAATGATGAAACATGTAGGTGGCCATTAAGTCTGGAATGATAGATATTATTTTATCTGTACAGTAATATACAATATGTATACAAAATATATCAATACACCCATTCATTATGAATATTCATTTATGTTTTCAGAAGCACTTTACCCTGTTGTTGAAATCAGGTAATGAATAATTCATGAGTATTTAAATATTTTTCCTATAAAAGAAAGTGAATTACATTTTTATTAGTTTTTCTCTGTGGTTTAGTGTGTACTTCATTTCAACTACTCCTGGTTATACTCACTGTCCCTACTGGAGAAACAGTGGAAGAAAAGTAGGAGACAAAGAAGCAATTTTAATATTTATTATTTAATAATACATTGTGAATCCATATCAAAGTTTCCATATGATGAGTAGAAGCTGATAGCAACTGAAGGACCTCAATATGATATATCCACAAAAAAGACTTGTTTCCCTTTCATAATCATGTGACATATTTATCAACTCTTTTTTAGAACTATAACTCTGAGATACAATACTCATTTAACACATGTCCACATATGGGTGAAAGATAATAGAAAGAGTTACAAGATGGAGGAGAATTAATTATTTGTGGTTACTTCTTTAGATTTCACACAGCCTTATTAATATCTTCTGACAATCCAGTCTAGATTTTTCCACCCACTCCCAATTATCCTCAATCTACATGTCCTTATCATTTCAGCCTCATTTTAGGAGCATTATATTAACAGACAGAAAGTATTTAAATATTTCCAGTAGAAATCCAAATCAGTTAGTGCCTGAGAAAAATGAAAGGGATTTATTTCAGGCACAGTATTGGAAGAAGTGATAATGTGCATTTTCTCTGATATTCCTGTATATAAAACATTATAATAGCAGATCCAGGTTTTATGAAGTTTGAAGCATATATAATTGGTGGTGGTAGTAGTGGTGAGTTTTTAAAAAAAAATAATGCTAAATGTAATACTTTGAAATTTTTACTTAAGAGAGGATAATGTGAACACACTTATGGGTTTTGCTAGGAAAGGTAGCATGCAAATGCTATATAACTTAAAAATTAAATAAGTAAAAACATGGAAAATTAATAAAACTAATGTTTTCTAGGTAGGAAATGTATTGGATTTGTCTCATAAGATATTATTTGATTTAAGGCTGACAAGGCTATTTTTCAGACAAGACAATTTAGAATTAGGTAACTTGTATTCATTAACCCATGTCTTGATTTTTCCTTAATTTTTTTTACATATTTTCATGGTGTCTCTGATCAGAGCTAAAAACAATCTATAATAGTACACAGGTTTTTATGTCAAAGAAGATATTAAAATGGGCAATGATTAACATAGCAAAACATTTCAAAAACACCGAAGAAAGTTTTCTTTAAACACTAAAACTCTCATGGAGGCACTCATTCATACAGAAATATATAACTAATAACTAGTTGTGTACTAAGTTAGCAAAATATTACTTTGGATAAATTAAAATGGTTATGAGGGTTATGAGTTGATACTAAGTTATATGGAATTGCAAGAACATATATATATATATATATATATATATATATATATATATATATATGTGTGTGTGTGTGTGTATGTGTATGTGTATGTGTATATATATGTTTCATATATATGTTTTTAATTAAAATGTTTTGGGGTGGCAATGGTTAGTAAAGTTACATAGGTATCAGGTGTACAATTCTGTAATACATCATCTATATATCACATTGCATGTTTCAAGAACATATTTTGTTTGAAATTTTTGATAGGTAATTAGTAAGTCAGTGAATATTAGAGTAATTGGTAGCCTAACCTTTGTTTATTTATTTATTCTTTGAAAATTTCAAAAAAAAAAGAAAATTTTACTACATCACGATATACAATTGAAATTTTACTTTACTTTTACTGATTCATTAAAGCCCTACAAATGTCCAGCATACTATTACTTTATTTAAATTGGGAAAGAAGCAAAATAACATGCCTAGTTAACAGGTGGCATGGATAAGTATCAGTTCCTTACATTTTTAAAAAACTTTATCCATTTAACATAAACACATAGAAATATATTAAATATATTATTTTAGTGTTATGCATTTGATTTCTGTTGCAATTGAAAAAAAATAAGGTATATATTATTCACATATTTTGCACATATTTACAAATTTTTATTTTTGTTATAATTTTGGTTACAGTATTCTATTGATCAAGTATTTTAGAGTATATGTGTACATGTGATGAGCTGAATTGTGACTATTCATAGTTCATGTGTGGAAGTCCTAATCCCTAGTACTTCAAAATGTGAGTATATTTAGGGATAAGTTCTTTAAAAATTGAATTAAAGGTGGTCATAGGGTAGGCCCAGATCCAACATGACTTCTGTCTTTATAAGAAGAGATGAAGACACAGACACATACAGAGGGAAGATTCTGTGAAGACATGGACAATACTGGCATCTCAAACCACCGAGAAAGGCCTCAGAAGAAACCCAACACTTTCAACACCGGTCTCAAACTTCTAGCCTCCAAAATTGTAAAATAATTAATTTCTGTTATTTAAGCAGCCTAGTCTGTGGTACTTTGGTATGGCAGCCCTAGCAAAGTAATACAGAACATATATTTACATTTTATTTATTTGGAACATGCTTCTAAAAAGACTATTTAATTATTAGTACTGAATTAAGAGTATTTAATTATTTACATACTCTTCTATATTAGTGAAACTGATTTCTTATTTCATATAATTTAATAATAATAAGCTAAGAATAAATAAAATAGCTTATGAATATTGCATTATTCCTTGTATACATTAAGCTTTCCCATGTAATTTGAGATTCTAGATCATAATATAGTAGATTCTAGCAATGTTTTTCTCTATTTATATGTTAACCATTTCACTGGGAATTTGAGAGTAGAAATTTAGTCATGTATGTTTTTACAGGAAAAAAATGTAACATCACTATATGTTTTTGAACTATTATTATTGAATCATTGGAAATTATCAATGAATCATGGATTATTATGTTAGGGTGACCAAAATCTCAAAATGAAATCTTATGTTTTTAAACTTTCCACTTAAATTTATTTGTAAATGAGACACATTTTTCATTCATTTTGCTAATATGCGATGTCTCTCTCAAAGGGCAAGTACTTTCTCTCGAATGGTCAAGCTACTCATAAAAATAAATTTAAATAACATGAAAGTAGAATTATAGTAATTACACAATATTAGAAATACATTATAAATAGCTTGAGAAGAGAAAAAGTAAAGGGGATTTCATATCAATATTCAACATTCATTTCAGTTTATGATTCCTAGTATCATGATACCAAACATAGTCATTTGTTTCATGCCTATGTGGTCTATGTACTCCAGGATTTGATACTACTTTCATAGAGAAAACTGTACGTACACAAATTAGTCCTCCATTGGTATATTTTCAATTGCATCTTCCCCCCTCCCAATTCCTTACACTTTTACATTTTCAGAAATTTCAAGGTATTTCTTATATTAATAGTGTTTAATAAATATCTTCTTTTTTCACATGAAGAGTCAGTTACAACTTTGCACTGAGACTGAGCCTATAAGCTTGCTTTCTTTCAGGTAGATTGCTTGACAACTGAGTGGAAATTCCAGAAATGTGTAAAGAAAGCCTTCATCTTTCACAATGAGTTTCTGTACCAGTATAATAAACCTCCAAACCAAATATGCCAGGTTTCTGTATCACCAACCGCCTCTACAAGAATCCATTGCAGACACCGTCTGAAAGCTAAGCCTGGCAAGTATTGAAAAGTACTTGACAGATATTACAGCATTTGGGAATGTCTCTTAAAAATGAAGTGAAAAGAGTGGTACTGGAGATATTGTCTAGGTAGTATTTCCAAAACAGTGAGTAAAAAAATAGATAAAAATCTTCTTAGAAAGAGTTTATTTGTTAAAAAGAGGAGAAACTGGTTATTTTAATATATTGAAAGTTATAAAGTCAAAAAAATATTTATCAGGGAAATTTTATGATAAGATTTTTCAAAAGGAAAATATCTATTGAAATATCTAGGTATTGGAAAATCTGTTTGGTAACAATTCCATAAAAGTGCATGACATCCAATAGATATTTACCAATAATTTATTAAAATAATTTTTCAAAATCTAAACAGACAGATCACCAGTAACGAAATTGAATCAGTCATTCAAAACCTTCCCAAGAGCAAAAGTCCGGGACCAGATGTCTTCACTAGTGAATTCTACCAAACCTTCAAAGAGGATCTAATACCAGTCCTGCTCAAACTCTTCCAAAAAATTGAAGAAGAGACAGTACTCCCTAACTCATTTTATGAAGCCAACATTACCCTGATACCAAAACCTGGTAAGGACAACACAAAAAAGAAAACTACACACCAATATCTCTGATGAATACAGATGCAAAAATCCTAAACAAAATTCAGCAAATCGAATGCAACAATGCAATAAAAGGTTTAGTCATCACGACAAAGTGGGGTTCATCCCAGGGGCATAAAGATGGTTCAACAATGGCAAATCCATCAGGGTGATATGTCACATAAACAAAATAGTGGACAACATCATATGATTATATCAATTGATACAGAAAAAGCATTTGACAAGATACAACATCCATTTATGATTAAAACACTTAATAAAATAGGTATAGAAGGAAAATACCTTAACATAATAAAGGCTATATATGACAAATCCTCATCTAATCTCATAATTAACGGTGAAAAACTGAAGCCCTTTGCTCTAGGTTCCAGAACACGATATGGCTGTTCCCTATCACCTCTGCTTTTCAACATAGTGTTGGAAGTCTTCTCCAGAGCAATCAGGCAAGAGTAAGAAATAAAAGGCATCCAAATTGGGAATGAAGAAGTTAAATTGTCACTCTTTGCAGATGACATGATGCTATATATAGAAAACCCTAAAGAGTCCACCAAAAAGCTACTAGAAACAATCAACGAATACAGTCAAGTTGCCGGCTACAAAATCAATATACAAAAGTCCATTGCATTCCTATATATTAACAATGAAATCTCAGAAAAAGAAATTAAAAAACAATTCATTTTGCAGTTGCAGCAAAAATAATAAAATACCTAGGAATAAACTTAACCAAGGATGTGAAAGACCTATATGCTAAAAACTATAAGACATTTTTAAAGGAAATTGAAGAAGACACAAAGAAATGGAAAGATATTCTGTGCTCATGGATTGGAAGAATCAACATAGTTAAAATGGCTATATTACCCAAAGCAATATACAGATTTAATGCAATTCTCATCAAAATCCCAATGGCCGTTTTTTAAAGAAGTAGAACAATAAACCATCAGATTTGTTTGGAACCACAAAAGACCCCGAATATCCAAAGCAATTTTAAGAAAAACGAACAATGCTGGCGGTATCACACTGTCTGACTTTAGCTTGTGCTACAGGGCATGGCATTGGCAGAAAAACAGACACGTAGACCAATGGACTAGAATTGAGAACTCAGAAATAAAACCACATAAATATGTGCAGATAATTTTTGACAAAGAAACCAAAAACATACAATGGAGAAAAGACAGCTTCTTCAATAAATGGTGCTGGCAGAATTGGAAAGCAACATGCAAAAGAATGAAACTGGACTGCTATCTGTCACCATGTACCAAAATTAATTCAAAATGGATCAAAGACTTAAGCATAAGTCCTGAAACAATAAACTGCATAGAAGAAAACATAGGTACTAAACTTATGGACCTTGGGTTCAAAGAACATTTCATGAATTTGACTCCAAAGGCAAGGGAAGTAAAAGCTAGATTAAATGAATGGGAATATATCAAATGGAAAATCTTCTGCACAGCAAAAGAAACCATCGACAAAATAAAGAGGCAACCAACTGAATGGGAGAAGATTTTTGCAAGCAGTGCCTCCGATAAGGGACTAATATCCAAAATATACAAGGAACTCATGCAACTCAACAATGAAAAAACAAACAACCCAATTGAAAAATGGGCAGGGGACCTGAAGAGACAGTTCTCCAAAGAGGACATACAAATGGCAAATAGACATATGAAAAAATGCTCAACATCATTAATCATCAGGTAAATGCAAATAAAAACCACAATGAGATATCATCTCACCCCAGTTAGAATGGCTATTATCAACAAGAGAAATAGTAGCAAGTGTTGGAGTGCTGTGGAGAAAAAGGAACACTCATACACTGTTGGTGGGAATGCAGATTGGTGCAGCCGCTATTGAAGGAGTGTGGCGGTTCCTCAAAAAATTACGAATAGAATTACCATATGACCCAGCAATCCCTCTCCTGGGTATCTACCAAAAAAATCTGAAAACACATTTGTAAAGATATTTGTGCTCCAATGTTCATTGCAGCCTTATTTGTGGTGGCCAAGACATGGAAACAACCAAAATATCCTTCGATAGATGAATGGATAAAAAAGTTGTGGTATATATACACAATGGAATACTATTTGGCAGTAAGAAATGATGAAATAGGACCATTTGTAACAATATGGATGGATCTTGAGATTATAATGCTAAGCGAAATATGTCAGACAGAAAAGCAGTGAACCATATGATTTCATTGATATGTGGCATATAAATCAAAAACAACAAAAGAACAAAACAAAGAAATGAGAAACAAAAACTCATAGACATAGACATAGAAACAAAAACTCATAGACACAGACACAGAAACAAAAACTTGAGGATAAGGGGGAAGGGAGCTAGTAAATGAGGGTAAAGGGGATCAACTATATGGTGATGGAAGGAGAACCGACTCTGGGTGGTGAACACACAAAGGGATTTATAGATGATGTAATACAGAATTGTTCCCATGATATCTATGTAACTTTACTAACAATTGTCACCCCAATAAACTTTAAAAACAATAGTAATAATAGATTTTCATTTATTAAAAATATTTATGATTTAATGAATATAGGTAAAGTAAGGCACAATTTCCTTAAATACATGGTTGCTACTAATATATATTTGGCTGAAAATTTCATAAGTTAGTTTTCTTCTATAGCTCGAATTTAAATTATTTCAAAGGATATATAACTGTACAAGTGGAAACCTCATTAAAAACAACTTCTACAGTTTTTGATAGGCGATATTGAAATGATGATTATAAACCTGAGCCTATTCCTTATTATTTCTACAGTTTTTGAAAGGTGGCTATAATTGACACACACACACAGACACACACACACACACAGACACACACACACACACACACATATAGATATGTAGTATATAGTATTAGAAATACTAATTGAACAAAGTCCACTAGAGGACCTCTGATCCTGAAGGCACATGGGGCACATTTTCTGATCTTATTTTTTTCCACTGAGCTTCAATAATTCTTAAAATATGTTAAATATTAGCAAATGAAGGATGCTGTTCTTAAACATAAATTCTGGTACTTCAAGAAATAGAGAAGGATGCTGTTCTTAAACATAAATTCTGGTACTTCAAGAAACATAAATTCTGATATACACAAGAAATTAAAAACAAATAGGAGTTAATGGGGGAAAGACTCCAAGAAGCAGTATTTAGATAGGATACAGAGACTTAAGAGACAATTTTGTAGGATCTTTGCAGAAGTAGTAGGAACCCCCTCGGAAAATTTGGTCCAGATATGGAGTCTGAGGATGCCATGCACACATCAAGAGAGTGAAAATATTTGTTAATAACATACTTGAGGTCTCTGGAGCAGGGAAGGCCAGCCTCTCAAGCAAGCCTTAAATGGGGTCAGGAGTTTTTGTTTTTGTTTTTTAATTTTGATTAGGGGTGAGGCCTGGGTGAAGGTTTCCCTATATACGTAGGAGTGGTATGGTTTGAATCTCCCTCTGGCACCAGAGGATGGAACATCAATATTCTTATCTGCTTGCCCAAATGTAGGGCAGAAGATAAAAATGGAAGGGTGAGGCTTAAAAGCTCACACGAAAAAATGGGGCCAGAATCATTATTACAGAATTATTCACAGAAGTGTGGAGCAATGACACTGTACCTGGGGACAACTGATGTGATTAAGTTAGGTTTCCAATGTGGAAGTTGTTAGGCTGCTAATTACTTTGCATTTCTGCTCCCACCCAAGAACTGAAGAGCTGTGATTGTAAGGTATTCGGCCAGGACAGGCCATTTTCTGGGATAAAAAAGGCAGGATCGTGCTCTGGGAGGCTGACAACTAGAGAAAGGTATAGAATACTGTTAGTGGAGACAACCTGTTGGAGTAGTTTACTCAACTTCCAGTCTCACTGAAATCAAGCTATAGACACTCAGGTTCTGACAGTCACCTTTCCCATCCCAAAGCAAAGAAGCGGATTCATTTTGAAACGCAACTCAACTGCTAAGATGAACTCACAGGAAAGAAATATAAGTAGATGAAGTAACAGCACCATATCACAGACAACTTCCATATGAAAATACGTAGAACAAACAGACCAGAAAACTATTAGATTCTTATCTAACAACATATATACATATGTTCTATATGAAGTAAGAATGTAACTATGAAGCATAATTTTTAAATTATTTAAAGAAAAATTAGGGGAGGTTTATTACTTTAGAGTATGGAAGTTTATTTTAAAAGGTACAAAAAGCATAAATAAAGATGGGAAAGAAGATAAGTTCAACATGAAAAAATTAAAATGTTTGAACTAAGGACAATTTTAAAAAAGTAAAGGCAACTATCGGATAAGAGTTGGTATCAATACTGTTATGATTTTGTGCAATTTAACCACCTGAACCAGTAATATATATTCACAAATACAAAAACATAGGAAAAATTTTCTAGTCTGGAATAACAAGTTTCTTATAGTGAATGTCCTCAGCGCCACATTTTACATTGAATTTTTTGTTTGGTTCTGTATTATTTCTTTCTTTACATTCCGCATACAGCTACAAGCAAAATCACATTGCATCTGTCTTTCTCTGCCTGACATACTCTACTCAACACAGCACCCTTCAGGTCCATCCATGCCATCGCAGATGGCAAGAATCTATTCCCTTCTATGGCTGAGCAATATTCCATTGTATATGTGTACTATCTCCTCTTTATCCATTCATCCATCAATGCCAGGCTGCCTCCACATCTTGGCCATTGTAAACAATGCTGCCATGAGCATATGGATGCACATGTCCCCTCAAAGTAATGTTTTGGATTTCTTTGGATAAATACCCAGAAGTAGGATCACTGGGTTCTTCTTTGTTCCTTGTCATAGCCTTTCTTTTAAGGTCTAGTTTATCTAGTATAAGTATTGCTACCTCAGCTTTTTTTTTAATTGTCTCCATGGGATTTTGAAAGAAACCAATGCACGTAGATCATAGAGCTATATGTTTCAGATTCCTCAACATTGAAAATGTCTAGATTTTTCGGTTTAAGATGGTTATTCTAGTATTTTTTTCTTCTTTGAATTTATATAATTGAAATCATGTCAAATCAGAAATACATACAAATTCAAAAACACACTAAGCAGAACTATGATTAGCCATCACAGGTTTTCTAATGGTATTGTCATCAAAGCCCAATAAATAACTTTTGAAAGTCAGTGTATAGTTCAAAATTTGAAACACCCTGTGATTGTGACCAGTTACCAATTTATCAGAAATGCAATATTATATCAACTAGAAGAAAGGAAACCTATGCCTTCATTGCATCTGTACAATTTCCCCAGAATAATATGACAAGCTCCCACACCCAACCATGCATTCAAAGTTATTCTCTTTGGACAGTGATTAGGAGATAAGAGCGCTTTAATGCAACACAGTTGGAGAAAAGGTGGAAAAGGCAAGCATGAATTGCATGCTGGGTTTTTAAGTGAGCTATATGTAAGGAAAAAGACAATAAAACACTGGGAATAAAATTCATTGCTACTAAAGCTTAATTACGTTCACCCACTTTTGGAGAGTAAAAGACAAAATTTGAGAACTGCTTTTGATTCCTACAAAATAAATCACAAACCATTTTCTCAGGAAAAACAAGCAAAAATCCCAGAACTTTAAAAAGCATAATATTCTTTCTTAATTTATCAGAACTTAATATAACTGAAAATCAACTGATTAATGAATATTTGGTTAGCAGCTATCTTACATCTTGGAAATAGTCAGATTTTTAAAAGCCTTCAGTTGAAAGCAAATAACTGAAGTGTGTAGTTTGCCTAATCCAGGGTTAAAATAATAATAATAATAAAAAGTTATAATTTAAAATATTCTCCAGTCAGAAGGTAAGAGATTTCAGAAATTGAAGAGTATAAACATATTGTTGTAAAAATTACAATGTAAGAGATAAAGAATGATTCTATAATGCATGTACTTTTTAATATCAATAAAATATAAGTACTTACTATATAAAAGATGAAATAGCTTCAAAGAGGCATACTGAAATTTTTTAAAAAGCAAGAAAAAAAACTAAGAACAGAGACATATCCTACAGCATAATAAAACTCTAATTATAAGTAATATATTGCTGACATGAGATAGCAGAAAATAGAATTAATTACACGGAGAGTGAAAACTTGTTATACTCATTCAAGAAATATGAAAAAAAATTGATATATAGTATCAAAAACAGTAATCTGCTTAGTAATTATCATTTTCAAACTGAACTAGAAGAAAATGAAGCAGAGGTAATAAAGATAAAATAGAAAATAATTTACTGGGTTTGAAGAAATAGCTGGAAAGTCATATTAGAAAGTATTCTATTTGCCAAGTTATGTTCATGAGTAAACACCAAGATTAAACATATCTTGGTGATATTTTTTTATTTATTAAGTAACAAAAAGGAAAAAAAAGTCACAATATCAAAGTGACTAGAAAATCAAGCTGATCTCCACTATTTGGAACATAATATTCCAGAAATTATGGCACAATCTGTACTGATGTATTTTTCCTAAAATTTACTAACTACTATGAAGCTTGTAGTTCCAATGATTTTATATGCAATTTACCATTAATCCTCACAATTTTTAATCCATTTAAAAGATAAAGAACCTAAATTGTATAATATTCCAAGTTCACATAGCTAGTGATGCATAAAGCAAGATTGTAAAATCATGGATGTCATTCTAAATCCCATGCTCTTAAAAGTTATTAATTAAAAGTTTATGAATTTTGGAAAGATATTGGAATCTAAGAATTAGTCTTAGAGCTATGGTAAGTGAATGGCAATTGAGGAAAGTAAGCCAAACCAAGTCAGAGATTAAATATAAAACAAAAAGAGTAAGGCTTCTGAAATGACAGTGATAAGAGAATCATGGAATGTCATCTAGCTAGGTGTGTGTGTGTGTGTGTGTGTGTGTGTGTGCCCCTCTCCCTGTATCCTTCCATATTTGCGTCATTATGCTAAGGAAGCAAATTGTAAGATAACGATCTGTTTGATCTCAATGACCACTAGACTTAATGAAGAGCTTACAGACTAATGAGAGTTATAAGTCATGAGTTACAGCGTTGAAAAGGTGATCACTGTTTATGGCATTGAGAACCTAACAGATAAAGTACACACTAAAATATTTCATACTGTATGATTTAGATGGTAAACCTATATATTGACCAAGAATTATGATATCCAGAAGAATGATTACTTTCTACTATGGGAGTTTGGAAATGTTAAGAGGTAAAGGTGATATTTAAGCCAAGTCTTGAAAAAAGTTGACATTGTCTAGTTGTGTATGATAATTAGGGCCCCACAGAACTACAAACTACTTGTCTCAAAATCTTAGTCCTCATATCAGTAAAACTGTTTAGTAGGGCCATTGTGTGTCTCCCACTACTCTACCCCAAACACCCCAATTATCAAACCTCATTCTCACTCTCCCGGCAACTACATTTTTAAAACTTTTTTGTTCTTCTCAAAGTTCACATCCTCCTCCCTCGCTCAATCTCAGTAGAAATAATTTCCTATCTGAAAAAAATATACATGCACTTCAAATATCTCATCTATCCATTAAATCATTCAAACTTACCAGTATCTCTGCCTATGCTCTACTATCTTATCCTTTTCAAAATGCTTTTTAGTCCTAATTGGAGGGCAGTTTCTCTACTGTGATTTAGATTTTACTTTCCATAGTCTTTGATTATTTAAATTAACCATAGTTCTTCATTTTCAACTGTAGGCTTGCTGTTTTATCTCATTAGCATTTTAATATCTTCAAATATATCCCCTGTTAAACAGAAAAAAAGTCTTTTGGAATCCACTTGCCCTTACAGCTATTACATTATCTCTGACCAACCCATTCACATGAAAAAAAGAAAAAAAGAACAACAAAATCTCTCAGAAATCTTCACTTAGGGTTTCCAATTTCTCATTTTACATTTGTTTTTTAATTCAGTCTAATTTAAATGTTATCAATCAATCCAGTGAGATTCCTGCCAGCATTAGAGAAAACTTTTTTTTGTTTAAACTTTGTTGACACCGCAACTGTTACATCTGTGGAAACAGAATGGCATTACTGGCTTATTCCAAACTTCTGCATGTACCTAACTTGATCTGCTGGCCTGTTATGAAATCACTACTAGTCTTTTAAAATCCAGCAGATTTCATTATTATCTCAGCATTGCTAGACATTTTCAATTAAGAATGGCTGATGTAAAAAAAAAACAACAAAAAAGTTTATTAAAAAATACAATTTTAGAACAATACTTGATTTATTCCACACTTTTGAACTTCAGATAAAGAATCTCTGTTAAATAACATCCAAGACCTCTCCTTTAATGTTTTGAAGGCTTTTCTTTGTCATGCATTTATGCATAGATAAATTTAATTAGATTTGGTGATTTAATTGAATTTGAACAATAATTTATATTGCTCAATGTGAATTATGGGATCCATCTTGTTGATTTTTCATTTCTGCCTTTTCTGTCAGAGAAGGAGGGAAGGGAGGAAGGAAAAAAGGGAGGGAGGGATCGAGGGAGGGAGGGAGGGAAAGAGAGAGAGAAAGGAAGACTAAAAAGAGGGAGAAAAGTTGAGTATCACCTTTCATACAAAAATTACAAATATTAACGAAAATTTAGAAAATGCTGATTATCAACATATAGAAATTATAAAATAACCAAAGCCCACTAGTAAGCAAACATTTCATAACTGGGTGTGAAAATACCTGTTTTGCTGTACCAGCAACTATTCTAACTAAACTGATAGGCTTAGATGAATCTCAAAGCACATTTTGATGCCCTAAGATATACATTATTTCATGAAATTTTCAACTATCTATCAATTTAAATAGTTTACACTTACATTTACGTTTTTAAATAACCAATGAAATGAAGATTTAAACAAGAAAATTCTGCATTAATGTACCTATATTACCAAACTAATAAATATTGAATAATTGATCAAATATCATGGTTTTGAAAATCTACCCTGTTTCCTCGAACTAAGACCTAACTGGACCATCAGCTCTAATGCATCTTTTGGAGCAAAAATTATTATAAGACGTGGTCTTATTTTACTATAAGACCAAGTCTAATATAATATAATATAATATAATATAATATAATATAATATAATATAATAATGTAATACCGGGTCTTACATTAATTTTTGTTCCAAAAGACGCATTAGAGCTGATGGTCCAGCTAGGTCTTATTTTCAGGGAAACAGGATATTTATGGGTTTGAAATGCCCTTTGACAGTTATATGATACCTACTTTCATTTTTTTTTCTTTTTTCTTCTTTTTAAAAATCTCTACTTAGAAGAACTCCAGCTGTTTTGAATTCATTTTTAGTATCTATGCTTAAACAAAAGTTTGGGGAAAAGGCTACTTATCAAAATACTATAATAGGTATCATTTAATTAGTTCTTACAATATTCAAGGAACTTTGTGCACTGTGTATGTATTATTTATTGTTCACATCAAGTGTGGCTTCTTTCTTAGTGTTTTCATTTAATAGAGTAAAAGACAATTTAAATAACTCACCTAATCTATTAAATGGTAAGCAGTGATTTGAACTTAAGTGTTATGTGAATCCGAGTTTCATGCACTTACACACCAAGTGAAATGCCCCTCATCCCTGGGTTGTTCTCTTTGATAACATGCATGGAATTTAATGTGGTGAGTTTATTTAGTAACATTGTACAGGGTGGCTACAGAAGCTGTAGTTGTTTTAAAAGGGCAAATTATTGTTTTGTTTTGTTTTTATCATTCTTCAAATTTGTGAATACATTACTTTGTTTTTCCAAGCAAATGCATATGAAAACCACTGCCATCTACCATCAGTCTAAATTCACAGAGTACTAAGTTTAACATCAATAGCAATTCTGGTCATGAAGTTCATCTTACAAATACACACATAACAGCTTTATTTTTCCTGTTTCAATTCAGATCAAATAAAATTTAGAGAAATAGCTGGTTAGATGTTAATATTTGGTATCACTGTCTTAAGAAAAGCATTATACCCCCAGTTACTTGCTATGCTAGCATTAGAAGATAAAAATAAATATATGCGAAATGATGACATTTTAAACGAGACAGTTTTGTTTTAAATACTGTTATTATGCTAATGTAATCTTTTGAGGTTGAAATCACCAGGCGTATCCTACAGGTATCCACTAGCAGAATTTCCAAGTATAAGATTTCTTGATTTCTTGGGTAACTGAAGAATGTATTAAAATCTCTTCAGAGTTGAGAGCACTAGACTCTCAATACAAACAAAAATATCCATTCATAGTGGAATAGCACTTTCTACATTACATTGAAAATTCTGGTATGACATTCTGTACCTGTTATATCCAACAAAAGTAAAATTATTTAGGCAAAATTTAGTGGCCAGTGTTGTGCATAGTGTAACATAGATATTCGTTTTTTAAGCTGGAAATTTATTTTTAAACTAAGACAAGATATTAATCTCTTTTCATTGTCATGAAAACATCTTTTTTATTAATATATGTGGGATTACACTGAATTAAATAAACTTTGCCAGCCATCTTCGTAAAGAAAATCACGTTAATTATATCTTGCATGTGGCAAAGGAATTGAAGGATATTCTGTATGTTCTATGTACTATTGAAATATAATTAGGTAGAAATCATTTTTGAAACTATGGAACAAGACATTTTAAACTGGGTTTTATAAGAGACATTTATGAAAAATTGTCAAAATAACTTTAGCTGGGAAGATATCTAAATTATCTACTTAAAAAGATTGAGAACAAGCCTGTTTTCTCTGACAAGTCTTATTTAACCATTGCCATTTAGATTTCTCTCTACTGACCTTAAATCACGTACAGATGAGCACTAATGAAGTTCATTAATTGAAATAAATGTTAATTTGACATTATAATTCCTATTAACCTTTATTATTGATACTTTTCCACAAACTTTAACTGTTTTAAAATAGTGACAGCTCTTCCCATAGAATTTGCTAATTTATGGTTCCAATTATACCTTTAAATATGAAGATGATTCAGTCACATACCCCATGACCTCTTTATATGCAGTCATTTAAAATTTATGAAAATATGGGGACTCTTAATAATATCTAAACTTCTAAGATAAAAAAAGATGGTATACTAAGTAAAAGAATGAAACAAGAAAAACTATACATTTAAAATATACTTTATTTTAAATGTATAGTTTTTCTTGTTTCATTCTTGTTGCATAAAATATACTTTATTTTAAATGCAATTTGATTTTTTTCAAATTCCAGAATATCTAGATAAAATATTTCAAGTAAGTCATTGAATATTCAGTCACTAAACTTTTATGTCTTCAAAGAAAGATGAATTCTTATTCATCTCTGCAAATTCAGGTTCTAGCAAAGAGGTTAGTCCCAAGTAGATGCTCAAGTTGACCTTGAAACACGATAAAAAAAAAATATATATATTAAATGACAAACTTAAAAAAATTATGTGTTTTCTTCTATAATTTGAAATTATCTTTTATATAGAGTCTGTGACATACTATGTATGATATCTTAACTAATTCAAAGACTGGAATGGGCCTTCAAATGTTTATTCATGCTAGCCATTTATATTTTGCTCATTTCAATCAGTGTGCTTCATTATTTTCCTCACTTAATAATAATACAAATACAAGTTTAAAATATATACTACAGAAATATTGATAATTTGGTAGCCCAAATATATCTAGCACACCCAAATAAAACCAGTTAAGAAATATTTGTTTAATTCGTACTGTTTCACATTCATTGTTATATTTATTTATTTGACAGCAAAATTGACATGACTAGAAGTAAGAGAGAAAGAAAATTGTAGGATATAACCAGATTTTTTAACCCAACTTAGGAGAGAAAATATAGTGAGAAATTGCTTAAAAACTAATGTGAGAAATAAATAAATAAATAAATAAACTAATTTATGAAGCTATATGGGAGTTTGAAGAGTGGATATAGTTAATATGACAGATGATATGAGACAATTGAAGGAAGATAAATAAGGTGATTTTTACAAAAAAATACTATCTATTCATGAAAAAATCTCTCAGTAAACTAAACGTAGAAGGGAACTGCCACATTTGGTAAAGAGCACCTATAAAACGTATAGATACTTAAAGTTAAATTATTAAAATAGCGTATTTCTAAGATCAGGAAATGTCAAAGATTCCCACTGTAATCTCTTCTTTTCAACATTATTTTGGAAGTTCTGGTCATTGTAATAAGCCCAGAAGAAATAAAATTATACAGACTCAAAAAATTAAATTCAGGGGGCCAGCCCGGTGGCTCAGGTGGTTAGAGCTCCATGCTCCTAACTCTGAAGGCTGCCGGTTCCCTTCCCACATGGGCCAGTGGGCTCTCAACCACAAGATTGCCAGTTCGATTCCTTGACATCCACAAGGGATGGTGGGCAGCACCCCCTGCAACTAAGATTGAACATGGCACCTTGGGCTGAGCTGCCGCTGAGCTCCCAGATGGCTCAGTTGGTTGGAGCGTGTCCTCTCAACCACAAGGTTGCCGGTTCGACTCCCACAAGGGATGGTGCGCTGTGCCCCCTGCAACTAGTAATGGCAACTGGACCTGGAGCTGAGCTACGCCCTCCACAACTAAGACTGAAAGGACAACTTAAAGCTGAACGGCACCCTCCACAACTAAGATTGAAAGGACAACTTCACTTGGGAAAAAAGTCTTGGAAGTACACACTGTTCCCCAATAAAGTCCTGTTCCCCTTCCCCCGAATAAAATATTAAAAAAAGAAAAAGAAAAAAAAAGAAAAATGCATTTATAAATAAATGTAATTTCTATTTCAGATGACAATTTTAATGTAAAATTAATAAAGGAATCTATGAAACAATTACGAACAGTAATAATTAATTAGTATGTTCTCAGGGTACAAATAAACAAAAAATCAATTATATTTAATATAATTTTAATAAACTTTTGGAAAGGGAAATAAAAATAATTCTATGTATAATAATATCAACAAACTCAAAGAATGGAGGGATAACTTTTTAAAAACATATTTCAAGTCTGGAGGATTGAAAACTATAAAATTTGTAGAAAGAAACGTTAAAAGGATTAAACAAAGACATGTATCATGTTTATGGATTAGAAGAATATTTTCAAGATTTTCCCCCAAAATTGATCTATAAACTCAATCTACTCTCAGCAAAATTCCCAGCGATTTTTTAAAAAATGTTTTATAAAAATTGACTAGATATTTTAAAAATATTATGAAAATGCAAACTCATCAAAATTAAAAACTCTTATAAATCAGAAGATACTGCTAAGGGAATGAAAAGGCAGGAAATATCTTTCCTTATATAAGATGTTCTGTCAATATTAAAGAGCTCAGATTGTCAAAGCCAATTTTAAATTTCTATCTCCAGGAATAAATAGTTGACCAAGTCTTAAATACTTGAAAATCTCATATCAATTTGTTAGGGAAAGTTCAACATCAACAAATTTAAATCTCTTCTTTTCATATTAGTTTTTTATAGAAAACTTTGCCCATACCATAGAGAGCCCAGCCATGATTTAAAGCAGTAGAGGTTGTATCCTCCTTGCTAGAGCAAATCACATGAGTTATGGATTTCACTGATCCCTAGATTAAATACTTATCAATTTTTACTAAAGAATTTTGATTACATTTTTTACTTAACTCAGTTGCACGAAAATATATGTAGTAGTTGAATTAAAAATAATTAGATAATCACTTCTAGAGAGTGCATCTAAGAAATAAATAAGGTTATGGCTCAGGATATATCTGACATAAATTTAGAATATTTGGATCAATGAGAATTGAAAAGAGTAATCATATTAAGTGTTAGCCTTAATATGACCTGAAAGAAAAGATACATTGTTTGTTATTGTGACACATTACTTAACATGCAACTTAATGTTTTGGTTACTGTAAATTATCTGCCAATAAGCAGTGAAATCTTAGTCCAGCATAAGGCCCTGGTAACACTCAACTCACAATAAAATAACTAGACTTATGTCTTTGAACAAAGAATGAGCAAACTAGTGAATAGGTTCCTTTATTAACACTCATTCATTTGTCCATTCATTCATTCAATATTTATTGAACTCATCAGTGTATTGGATAATGGAAAATATATCTTATGAGATAATAGCATCTGTCTTAATAGACCTGACAGTCAAATGTTGTAACATATTTATGAACTAAATGGATTCTGAAAGATATGCAACAATATTAAATATGTTAAGGGCTATCAAAAGAAAAATAGCATAGGGAAGATCGTCATTGCATAACTCAGGGGTCATGAAAGGTCCTGCAGGGCAAGTGCCATGGCCCACTCCATGTACAGCCATATCCTGGCATCCTGTTCCTATGACCTGAAAGTCATTGTCTGGAAAGAGATCAAAGGGTCCGGGGACATGACTCCTCAGTAAATTCTGTGTGTGGAACCCCCACAACTGCAGCCTGATCCTGGCCTGTGGCTCTGGATAGGGCCATTTCCCTGCTGATCTGCACTGGGGAGGGCCAGTGGGAAGAAGTGAAGATGAACAATGCTCATACTTTTGGCTGCAATGCTGTCGGGTGGGCCTCTGCTGTTGTACCTGGAAGGCTCATAGATCAGCTTCTGGGAAGAAGCCCAACTACATGAAGAAATTTGCCTCCATCAGTTGTGACAACCTTGTCAAGCTGTGGAAGGAGGAGAAGGACCTTCAGTGGAAGCTGCAAGCACACAGTGATTGGGTTCAAGATGTGACTGACCTAGGCTCCCTCCATTCGTCTACTCACCAGCACCATTGCCAGCTACTCCCAGAATGGGTGTGTGTTCATTTGGACCTGTGTTGATCCCTTGAGTAATACATGGTCCCCTGAACAACAGCACAAGTTCAATGATGTGTAGTATGTGAGTTGGTCTATCATAGCCAATGTCCTGGCTTTCTTGGTTGGAGATAATAAAGTGACCCTGTGGAAGGAGTCATTGGAAGGGCAGTGGGTGTCTATCAGTGATGTCAACAAGAGCCAGGGTTCTGTGTAGCTTCAGTCACAGAAGGACAGCAGAATGAGCAGTGACAAGAGAGGCAGGGCTGGCTCCTGAACTGCTGACACCAGGACTGCCTCTTCTATGCCAACTGACCAAACAGCTAGGAGGAAGAGTTCCTAACTCTAACAAGATAACATTCCCTAGATTAGTTAAAACTGCAACCAGATTCATCATCTGCCCTAAATATGATTTGATATGGTTTGTAATTTACTGTCTGGCTAAAAGCACTCATGTTTTGAGGAAGAAACTACAAAAGTTCTTCAAACTGTTATTTTAAAATACTTTTGGCCATTTTTTATGTACTGTATGTGTTCAGATATATACATATATGAGGTCAGATGATTAAGTTTGTGAACTTGTTGCAATGATGTTGCTAACCTTTTTGATATCAGACAGATTATTCATTATGAATTTGTACCAACTGGACAAACAGTTAACTGAGTTTACTCTTTGGAAGTGCTGAAAATGCTGCTTGAAAAAGTTAGACGACCTGAACTTTTTCCCAACAATTCATGGCTCTTGCATCACAACAATGCACCAGCTCACACAGCACTGTCTGTGAGGGAGATTTTAGCCAGTAAATGAATCACTGTATTGGAACACCCTCCCTACTCACCTGATCTGCCCCCCCCCCCATGGCTTCTTTCTTTACCTGAAGATAAAGAAAATATTGAAAGGAAGACATTTTGATGACACTCAGGACTTCAAGGGTAATATGATGACAGCTTTAATGGCCATTCCAGTAAAACAGTTCCAAAAGTGCTTTGAAGGGTGGACTAGGCACTGGCGTCAGTGCATAGCTTCCCAAGGGGAGTACTTGAAGGTGACCATAGTGATATTCAGCAATGAGGTATTTAGCACTTTTTCTCAGACGAGTTCACAAACTTAATTTTCAGACTTTGTATATATGTATATATTTCTCCAAGAATACTAAGGACACCTACATTTTCATTAAAATGTGCATAGAGTTTAGTCATAATTATACTTAATAATTATTATTCACCTGTCAATCTCTGCAGCAGGCCATAAGCTCCATGTTCTAAAGGCCCATGTCTGATCATATTTATAATATATGCTCAATAGCCATTTTTAAATTAATGATTTGCACATTATGTTGTAAAGCTACTTAAATTGATAAAATACAATTGTATTGAGAACAGAACACTGTAAATGTGCATTTTATTCAGCTTAAGGAATGTACATGAAAACTCTAAGAATAAAATATGGTAATATAGCCCAATCCATATAAAGTTTGCCATTATTACTAATATTATTTTGAAGTTAAACTTTATAATGTGAGAAATCTTACATAGAATCATATTTTCAAGTTGAATTCCATTAAGTAGTTTTAGATTTGCTCCCTTATTATATAGACTACTTACATTACATTTATAAATATATAAGATTTCAGCATTTGTTATAAGAGTAGTGTGATGTTTTGTAAATTTGCATAACTTTCTTTTAATATGCCACCCTTTCAAGTAGACAAATGGGCAAAATTGTTACATGACTTTGCAAATATATTTAAAATACTAGCAATAAGAAAATGCATAACACAAACTCATTTTATTGGTACTGTTCTCTGATTCCATGTCTCTTCCATTACTTTAGAAGTTTGCATAATTTCCGGGCTGTGAGAGATCCACATGAAGATACATTTCCAGGCAACCTGATCAAGTTGTTAATTCTCATTTGTGACTAAAAGTGTTAATATTTCATCAAGTGGAGTTGTCTACTACTGTGATCACTGAAAACTGTATTTGCTATCAGCAGGCTCAATGCTCAATGCCTGGCCATATACATACACACACACACACACACACACACACACACACACACACACACACAGATATATATGCCTGACAATATATATACATATATATGTATATGTATATATACATGTATATGTGTGTGTATATATATAATATATGATATATATATATATATATATATCATATATATATATATATATATATATATATAACAGAATTTCGAGACTTATCAATACCCAAGCAAGAATTTCTATTGAGTAAGTTTGAAATACATTCTGAGTAATGAGCTGCCCCCTGAAATAATAAAACAAAAGGTAAGTTAGAAGAGATGCATTATTCAGCTGAGGATGAGTCAAGGGAAGTTTCCTGAGTAAATGATGTAGGAAATAGTTCGGATATATACATTCCATTTGGATTTCTATTTCCTTTTTAAATTTCTCTTTAAAACTTTGACTATTGCTACTTGGTTTGGAGTTATCCCTGTCCAGAGACATCTTAAAATGTACCTAATTAGACTATGAAACTCAAAATAATTTATCAGTAAATACTCCTTGAACAGGAAAACAGCACTTCTACTACTATTGCTAACACCAATACCCCTCTCTCTCACACCATGTTTATTATATGTAGAACTATTACTTTTACTTTACTATTCTAGTTATTGAAACCCTTCCCTATATCAGAGAATGTAATATGGCATTAATTAATTAAGGTGACACATATGGCATTCATTTAGTCTCCAATTGTAGTGATTTTCCTCTTTTACTGTAGCTAACCTGGTTTAAGTAGTCTGGCCAGCATCACTTAGCTAATGAGTGAATAATCTAGAATTCAAATCATAACTACATTTTTCTAAACCCATACTTTTTTATTAATCACAGTCCCAATATTTTAACCATAAGGCATAGTACATATAACTTAAGTTCACCACTAAGAATTTTTTCTTTTGAGTGGAATATATATTTCTGATATGGAGGGAAGTTTATGCTATATTGTTAATTTTATTTATATTTTTGTTAGTTTCAGGTATACAAAATAACACAGTGATTAGACATTTATATGCCTCACAAAGTAATAACCTCGATAAGTCTATTACCCATCTGACGCTGTACATAGTTATTAGAATATTATTGATTATATTTCTATGTTGCACTATATATTCCTGTGACTATTTTTTAAAATTATGTTTGATATTCAATTTGACTTTATCTTAGTTTCAGGTATATAGCATAGTGGTTAGACATTTATGTAATTTATGAAGTGATCCCCCCGGTAAGTCTAGTACCAATTTGACATTAACCATAGTTTTTACAATATTGTTGACTATATTCCCTATATGTTACTTTGAATCCCTGTGAGTCTTTAAAACTCATACAACTGAACAACAAGAAAAGAAACTATCCAATTAACAAATGGGCAGAGGACCCTAGTAGACATTTCTTCCAAGAGGACATACAGATGGCCAACAAGCATGAAAAGATGCTCAACATCACTAATCATCAGATAAATGCAAATAAAAACCACAATGAGCTATCACCTCACACCTGTTAGAATGGCTATCATCAGTAAATTAACAAACACAAGTGTTGGTGAGAATGTGCGGATTGCAAATTGGTGCAGCCAGTATGAAAAAGAGCTCTGAGGTTTCTCAAAAAATTTAAACCAGAACTATTTTATGACCCAGCAATTCCACTCCTGGGTATTTATCCAAAATATTCCAAAACACTAATTCAAAAAGATATATACACCTCTATATTCATTGCAGCACTATTTACAATAGCCAAAATATGGAAACAACTGAAATGCCTATCAGTAGATGACTGGATAAAGAAGAAGTGGTACATTTATACAATGGACTATTACTCTGCCATAAAGAAGAATGAAATCTTATCATTTGTGACAACATGGATGGACCTAGAGGGTATTATGCTAAGTGAAATAAGTCAGAATGAAAAAGACAAATACCACATGATCTTACTTATATGTGGAATCTAAAGAACAGAGTAAACAAATAAACAGAAACATACACAGATATGAAGAACAAACTGATGGTTACAAGATGGGAGGGGGGTTGGGGTGCTGGGTGAGAAAGATGAGGAGATTAAGAAGAACAAACTGGTAGTTACAAAAGAGTCAGGGGGATGTGAAATACACACTAAGAATTTTTAACAGATAGCTGTAGAGTATGTGTATGAGGCAAACTAAATTATTTACTTAATCTAGAGATTTAATGCAATCTTCATCAATATTTTAGCAAGTTATCTTTTGGATACCAACAAACTGATTCTAAAGTTTGCATGAAAAGGCAAAAGACCCAAAATGGCTAATGCAATCCTGAAAAAGAACAAAGTCTGAGGCCTGACAATACCTGACTTTAAGACTTACTTTAAAGCTACAGTAATCTAGAAAGTGTGGTACTGGTGGGAGAGTAAACAAACAAATGATTAATGGAACAATACAGAGCCCAAAATCAATGTACCCAAGAGGTCTCTGAGAATTGTAATCCATCAAAATATAGTATCCCTAATCTTAATATTGTCTTTTTTAAGCATAAGGACTCTTTCTACACAGACAATCATTTAGAATATACATTTACATATGTGTTTTAAGTTTTATACTTGCACACAACTATACACATAAAATAAAATAATGCACAGACACTCAAAAAATTTATAAACTGTTAGATGAAATAAGCATAAATTTTTTCAAGGTATTTATATAATTTGTCTATATGTTAAGATATTTACTTTATCTATCTGATACAACTTGGGTAGTCCAAAAGATGAACTTATTAACCCCTCTGATTTTCTATGCCTCTGATGATAATGCCTCAATAATTCCTGCTCCCTGCCCTTTGGATGGCAAGTGTGAAAATAGTTGGCAGTTGGCAGCTATGGACAATAGAAGAGAGTTTGCAGGGCTGTTAGTTGAAACCAGGGTTGATGTAGAAGCCATGGTGGGCCTCCTTGGTCAATACCATTACACTATCACCTTATGGGTTGCATTAATAATTTTAAATCGTGGAAAAGATGAGAAAAGATGGGAGAGATGCTTAGAATTACTCTATAATTATGCTCAATCATCTCTGAATGTGTTTAAGTTATTTACTGATTAAAATATAGTAGCATTGAAATTGCTTGATTTACCAAAAAAAAAAAATGCTTTTCTCTTCCCAGGTAATAATGTGTTTTATTCTTTGAATCACATTTCTGAAAAAGTCATTCTACAAAGTGTATGGCAAATTTATAATAGCACCTTGTGATTGTGTATATAGATAAGGATCTACTGAAAATTTATTAATATAAATGTGATTATTTAGTAAGATGTAATAAATTAATTATTATTTAGTATTTAAATGTATTTACTGTTAGTCCAAAATGATTGTGCATTTTAAATACAAAATTAATGGCTTCTCTAAATATCATGGACAAATAAGAATGTGAGATTTTATAAAATACTGTTTACAACAGCACCAAATATGAAATAATGATAAAAACACCTAAAATTGGTGAGAAAAACTTTATAAATTATAGAATTATAAAGAAAAAAACTAAAGAAGACCTACATAAATAGAAGCATTTATAAATTTGAATATTTAAGAACTTAACAATTTTATTTTTATCTGTATTAGTTTAGAGATTTTATGACATCCCAGTCAAAATCCCACAAGTATGTGTAAGTATGTGGGAAATTAGACAAACTGAATCTAAAATTTATATGGAAATATATAGGAACACAAGTAGCCAGGACTGACATCCTGGAAGGACAAACTCTAATAGAAAGTAACACTTATCTCAAAGTTACAGAAATTAATGATAAATCTGAACAATGAACTAGCATAGATATCACAAAAAATAACAAACACATACATGCTTACTTAACTTATAGAAAAACATGCATATTTCTTAAACTTTCCTTCCAATGTTTTCTCAGAGCTTTTTTCTTTATCACCATACACGTATGTTATTTCTGTTTAATCATTTTTAGATCTTGTATGTGCCCATCTATGTATGTGACCCTTTCTTTCCACCAATCCTCCAGGAGAGTTAACATATATTAATCTCATTGTTTCACTATATAATTAGGTTTACAAATATGTTCAAAATATATTTTCCAGATTCTTCTTGAAATTAATACGTTAATAAATGAATCATTTCAGTTCTGTATGTTGTGTTTTTCATCACTATCAATTTGCTTCCTTTGTATCAATTATTGAAAAGTAGTGACAAGTAAGTTAGGAAAATTAGGTAAATCTGTTTACTTTGAGTTCTCTACAAAGCATATAAGCAATTTAAGAATAATGCGCATTTGGTTTCATGCATGCTCAGTGTTGACTATTAAATTATCACTAAACAGGGACTAATTTTCTCAAGATTTATGGATTAATGTGTATGTGATCAGTTATCCACATTAATAAATTTAGATTTAGTAGTAGAGTATGTGCTAAATTTAGATTTTTGTGTTTTGGCAGTAAATTTTACCCTTCTAACAGAAGCTAATTATTATCATTGGTTCTAGTTCTTTACAAGGCAGCATGCTGTTATTCAAGCATGTTTTCTTTGTCAGAAAATGCATCATGAAATTTTCCTGAAAAAATATTTCTCAGGATTTGACACTGATTGCAGAGAATAGAAGAACACCCTAACATATGATAAATTATAGTTAAGTCTGAGTACTTTTGGCAACCATGTATTAGTCATCTCAGTATGTTATTAATTCCTCAGAATATTTCATGCATCTGTTTTGAAAAAAGTAGGATTGTAGAAATTTTATTTCATTTATATCAAGGTTAAGCAGTCTAAAATATACTCCCAGCAAGCAAAATTTGATGGTGGTTTATAAAATGGCCTTAACATATAAATAGAACAAAACTAAGTCAAATAAACAGTGGATAAAGATATAAATGGTTAATGTAAACCCATCTGTATTCTGAGCAATAATAATTTAATATGAATTATGATTTTGAAATGCATTTAAGCTATATACATAAAGATATAGAAACACTTTGTGTTTCTTATTGAAATCATGCCATTTTAAATGTCCATGAAACTATTATAAGCATTAGATGAGAAATAAGTCCTGCCAAAGGATAGTGTAAACACTATTTCATACTCTTAATGAATTAAATGAGAAAAAATTAAGGCCAAAGTACCTAGTTATTAGGTGAGTGTAAAGGGGATCAAATATATGGTTATGAAAAGAGAACTGACTCTGGGTGGTGGACACACAATGTGATACACAGATGATGTATTACAGAATTGTACATCTGAAATCTATGTAACTTTACTAATGACTGTTACCCCAATAAAGTTTAATTATTAAAAAAAATCTAGTTATTGTTAGCTGGCCATTTTATGATGATTTTATTCATTAAATTATCTAAAATGAAGACAAGAAAAATAATTTCCTGATGCCTTGTCTGGCTTAATAGAAATATGGAGAAATATCTATTCTAAAATTTAGAAATCATGAGGTCAATAAAATCATATACTAATAACAGGTTGCTATGTCAATGTAATAACAAAAGAAGGATGTTAGTTTTATTTTAAAAAGAGAATTTGAATTAAGTAAGTATATAAGTAAGTAATATAAGAATCAAACTAGATAGGGTGAGGATCACTAATTAAGTTTGTGTCAAAATGATTGTAATATTTTGGAGAAAATTTTAAATAAAATTTGTTCATCTCTAATTTTTAAAAAGTGTGAGTTTAAATTACAGTTGGTTTAAGAATTAATGATACATATATATGCTATTTATATGTAGTTTGGTCATTATAAATTATGGATAAAAATCTCTGAAAATATGGAGAATTGTTATGGAAAATAAATTAATTATTTATTATTAACATCACTATAAAAAGTATATTTCTTTAATCATTCTGCTGCCACCAAAGCAAGAAAGAAAGACAGAGCGAGAGAGCAAGAGTGACAGAGATACAACCGATATTTTTTTAAAAAATTATATATTTCAAATTAAAATGCATCTCAGTAAAATATTGGTGTCTAAAAAAGAAGGCAAATTATTTTCTTTGCTCAAAGCTACATTTAAATTATGCATTTCTAACTCAAAGTAACCAGCCATGAAAAGTTAAAACTAAACTCATAGTTCAATTATTTTTCAAATCTAAATCCTGGGGTCAGAGTGACCTTTGATATTAAAGAAGAGGAAAACATGAAAAGCTTTGCTGAATTGTGAGAGATTTTGAGGAAGCCTTCATACCAGCTTCTTTATTTTTCCCAACTAAATTCTATGAAATTTGTAAAATTAATCACACAAACTCTATTGAATGCATTTTGTTAGATGTCCATTGATAATATTTGACAAGCATGCTTTTTAGTCGTATTAGAAGAGATAGCTTATTATAAATGAAATGTCTTCTAGTTTATAAAACTTTTCTCATTCAACAAAATAATATAAATCATACTATGTAAAAATACTAAGAATGGAGAAATTCATTAAGCACATTCTGCCAACAATGAATTTAACTTTCAGTAAGAGAAAAATGTTAATTAAATGAACAAATGAATTATAATCTTGATCATGCAATAATACGGTAATTTGATTCAACACTTTAAATCATAATGATTATGAAAGTGACAATAGTGTGAGAATTAAAAAAAAAAATCAATAAGTTTAACAGAGGAGGGAATCCATAAAATAAACCCTCACATATAGAGTCAATTGATTTTTGACAAAGGTAACAAGACATTTCACATGGGATGAAAGGTGGGAAGGAACATCCTTTCAACAAGTGATGCAGTTATATGCAAACAAGAGATAAATATATAGAAAAATTAACTTTGACCACTATCTCAGGCCATGAATAAAACTTAATTTGATCTGAAACATTGAACTAAATGTAATAGCAAAACCTCTGAAACTTACAGAAATAAATGTAACAGCCGATATTTGAGACCTTGAGGAAAGTAAAGATTCTTTATAAAGTCCATGAAAATCACTAAATAAAAAAAGGGAAAAAATGATAAATAACTCTTTATTAAATTTAAATCTTATACTCGTCAACAAATAGAATATGAAAAGACAAGCCATTTTTCAGGAAACGATATTCCTAATACATATATCTGGGAAATAATTTATAACATAAATGTATAAAAATGCTGTAAATCAATAAAATACAAATTTGCCTAGTTAAATTAATAAACAGCTGACATTTCAAAAGTGAAGATATAGTAATAGCTAATAGACTCAGAGTCATTGATGTTCAACATTAGTCATTAGGAGAATGCAACCTCTAGAATGGCTCAAATTTTTAAGAAGAAAGCAATGTCAAACATTAGTGAACATGTGGAGCAACTGGAACTCTCTTACATTGTTAGCTGTCATGTTAATGGTATATTCATTTTGGAAAACACTTTGGCAGTTTCTTATGAAATTAAATATAAAGCTGTTCTATAACCTGAAAATTTTTAGTAGAAATAAATATCATAAACCAAAAAAATGATTATACAAGCTTTATTAATAAATTCAATGCTGATACCCAAATATCCATCAATAGAAGAATTGATAAGCCAATTGTGGTACTTAATACTACCCTACAGTAAAAATGAATGAATGCTATAACATAAGGGATCTCAAAAGCAAAGATCCTGAGCAAAATAGGTAAAACACACACACAAAGATTACAAAAAATCTAATTTAAACTGTGAGGAAGTATGTTTTCTCTTATATTTGTAGTAGAGAGATGTGGCAATCTACATGAAAATTACATCAAGATCCAAACATTTTTTAATGACATGTTTTAGAGCAGTTTTAGGTTCACATCAAAATTGAGGAGAGGGTACAGAGATTTCTCATATAGCTCTGCTCCCACCCTATCAGGTTTTTGTCCCACTGTACACTATGGCCATATACTATGTTGGTCTTGTCTTAAATCTAGCATTCCTGTGCCCATAATATGGCTATCTCTAGCAATCATTGTTGCATGCAATTCATTCCATTCAGTAGAAAGGAGAAAGTGACTTCCTGTGAATCTCATAAGAAAAAGGAAATCCTTGTCCCAGAAGCTGACTGGTTGACCTCTCCTTAGGTCTCACTGTTCTAAAAAGACTTAGACCTCTCTAACATCTGTCCAATCATCACTGTTTAAAGAAAGATAATATTTCCTTTGGACTAATTTCATTGGTTCAACCTGGGATGAAGTGAATGAAGGCATCATTCCCATGAAATGTTTAAAAATAAAACAGCCAAATGGCTACCTTCTTTGTGACTATAAAGACAAATGGTTACCTTCTTTTGTGACTGTATATATATGCATCATCAAGATTCTAATTCATTTGTTCAATTAATTCACATTTTTTTCCTACTGAAACCTAAATTCCTTGCTGGCAGGATGTGCTTATTGAAGTTCTCCATTCTTAGTATATATGTGTGTATATATATATATATATATATATATATATATATATATATATATGTATATATGTGTATATACACACATATATATATACACACATACATGCATGCATACATACATACATGTATGCATATATATATGTATATATATACAGTCACTTAGTATTTATATACATTTAAATATCTAAAATAAATCCAGCTGGCTCAACCTGGTTTGGGTAGCTCTCTTTAATCTCACTATAGTGACCTTTTATATATATATATATATATATATATATATATATATATTTATAAATCTATATATATAATATCTATAGATATTTATTAATCTCTCTCTACTATAGTGAGATTAAAGAGAGCTACCCAAACCTGGTTGAACCAGCTGGATTTATTTTAGATATTTAAACATAAATGCAAGCATTTGATAAAGGAAGTAGAAAGCACCTATAAAAACAATTTTTACAAGTGTACTGTGCTCCTCATAACATGAATTTTACTTTTAAAATATCAAAGATGTACCTGTGCAATCAAAAAATATGCTTTGACTGAGATGATAGAGAAAATCATAAAACACTTTTGTCTTTAGTGGGAAAGTTTCTTATTAGCAAAGAGAGTAAGTTTTTGTTTTTGTTTTTAGTACAAATTAAGTGATTTTACAGTAATTCTAGTAATTTTAATATCACATAAAAGCAAGAGACCAAATTCCTAGCTGTATTGGAGGATTCAAGACTGCTTTTCCAATTTTTGAATTTCCATCTTGTACTTACATTATTAACATATAAAAAAATAAGAAATGCTAGTTCTGAAGTGGCTAACTCTTAAGAAGCCATCTGTAATCACACTGGGTGATTTGCAGGTAGTTGCTATTAAAAAGTCACTCAGCTCATTAGTGGTCCAATTAGCTGATATATAGTGAAGCACCCTGGCAAGTTATTTCAACTGCCATGTAAAATCTAGGCAGGATTCTTAACTATTGAAACTTCTAGTGAAATAAAGTAGATGGACACCCAGTGCAGAAAGTCATCTAATCTTCAAGTATCAATTAAATTATCTAGAATTCTGCTTAGGATACATAATTTGTCTGGATATGCATCTTTACCAAAATGTGATATCATTCCAAGGCACTATTAGTATTTAATACATTTAATTCAGAAAAAAAAAAATGTGATGCTTTGGTATGAATATACACGTTTTTTAAATGAAAATAACTATAACACTTTAGGTTATTTTTACAGTTAGTTTCTGAGATACATTTATCCTATACAGTATTTCAGACACTGTGGTGTGATGAGTAATCATCTGTGCCTCTAACTAAAACTTCAACAATTGAGTTGAGGAAAGTTTCAAACCACAATCAGATTATAACCAAAAAGTAATAATTAGTGTTCACAAACTGGTTATTATGTTTAAAGAGAAGAGTAATAAATATATTTTCATAGAATTCAACAAAATTTTCATTGTCTAAAACCATGCCAAATGATCTTACATTAAATACTACCGTGTTTCCCTGAAAAATAAGACCTAACCATAAAATAAGCCCTAGTATGATTTTTCAGGATGACATCCCCTGAACATAAACCCTAATGCATGCATCTTTTGGAGCAAAAATTAATATAAGTCCAAGTCTTATTTTCAGGGAAACACGGTAAATCTCATGTACTATTTCAGTCAATATAGATCACATAAAAAGAAGGCAAAGAAAAAAATATCAGTAAACACACATACACACACACACACACACACACACACACACACACACACACAAACACACCTTCTGTCAATATAAATAAGATTGATTTTTAACCATTTTTAGTATTGTCTTTTTATGAGAGAGACACTTATTTATCTGAAGTTTTAAAGATAATGTTGGGAAGAGAAAAAGGGTATGGCAGTAAAAATCTATGCTCTGACTTTATGTTTATTAAAACATTCTCAAATTGGCCATTATGGAAAATAACAAAAGCAATCATCTTTAAAGAAGATAGCTTGGTTGTGTCATTGACCTCTATCAGAAATCTGCCATTTTAGGGGTTAGGGATTGCTACTGTATATTACACTGATCCAATTTAGCTTAAATTAATATAGGAATTCTGCCAAAGCCTTTAGATTATAATTATAGATAAAACAGGTATATTGAACATTGAGCTTTGTTGTCTATCATTAAGATTCTCTATGGAAGGTAATATATTGTGAGAGATTAGCTATTATCTTCCACTCAGTTAATATTACAAAGAAACTTGACTGACAGTTCTGTAATCCATACTATATAGAGGCAACTCTTGTAAAAAGATAGTTCAAAAATATGATCCATATTTGTGACAACTGTCTCTGACTCCATTCTGTTGGCTAAATTGCCATATTATGTAATAATAGGTTGCTATTACCTAACTGTGCAATAAAATGGATTATTCCACGGCAGGGGATTTAACACTATAGAAATGAGTCATTTATGGGGGAAAAAAAGAAGAAAAAGTAAATGAAACCATTAGATATATTATCACTGCTTTAATTCCAAATTATAGATACAGTCTGGTGCAGGCCCAGTCCTGACATAATCTTTCTCAAGATTAGTGGGTAATAATGTTAGTGAACCTTCCTGGGGCACTTTCTTCTCTCTTTCTCTCTCTCTCTCTCTCTCTCTCTCTCTCTCTCTCTCTCTCTCTCTCTCTCTCTCTTTTGTTATTTAAGAAAAACTAATGAGTTTATTGGACATAAGAAACTGTATTCTTTTCAGGTCAGATTTTATAGATATATAAATCAGTCCCTTAAAAGGTAAGATCATTATATTTCTTTCTTTTTTTTTTTTTAATTACATTTATTGGGTGACCTTGGTTAGTAAAATTATATAGGTTTCAAGTGTACAATTTTATAATACACCATCTATATATCGCATTGTGTGTTCACCACCCAGAGTCAGTTGTCCTTCCATCTCCATATATTTGACCCTTTTACCCTTTTCTCCCATTGCTCCACCCTTACCCTCTGGTAACCACTAAACTATTGTCTGTGTCTATGAGTTTTGTTTGTCTTGTTCGTTTGTTGCTTTCAGTTTTATATCCTACATATGATTGAAATCGTGTGGGACACTTCAGTTACTTACTTGAAGAGATAACAATGTACTCATCGATTTGTATTTCAAACTATTATACAAAGCAAAAGAAGTGTGAATCAAAATAGTTCACACCTCTAGACAAAGCTCATTTGCCTTACATATCTCTCCTTTCCTGTTCTGTGTATCCGAATTAAGTCAGAAACAATACTAACCCTCCTCTATTGGGCCTGATACATCAGACATGTAGACCTCCCTGTCAGATTATTTCTCCCTAAAAATCTTTTATCCATAAAATGGAATATTGAACAGTTAGGAACAGTTCTTGGTACCTGGTATGTTCTATGTAAATATTTGCTATTGCTTTATTATTACTAATTATTCATAGTATGAGTTTAATAATATTTAATCGACTGAAATCATTGAAATATATAAAATTATCTCTAAATCATTATAATATCAAAAGAAAAATATACAAGATACCTAAATTAAAATATACTGGCATAATTCTCACTCTTTAGTCATTTATACATAAGCAGACACCTCTTATTAACTTCTCCTAGAAAAATTCAATAGTAATAATAAAAAAATAACAACAGTAATCATCATCATCAGCAGCAGCAGCAACATTTTAAGTTTATTATGATCATGCCTTACTAAAATCTCCAGTTTCTGGCATTTATGTTTCTTATGGACTGAATTGTGTCACCTCAAAAATTGTGTCACCTCAAAGTGTTCTAATACACAATAAATCAGAATGTGACTGTATTTGGAGACAGAATCTTTACAGAGGTAATTACATTAAAATGAGGTCATCAGTGTTTGTTTAATTCAATATAACTGGGGTGCTTATGAGAAAAGGCAATTTGAATACAGATTTAGACAGAGGAAGGATGATATGAAGAAATAGAGAGGAGACGACCATCTAATACAAATCAATTAGTGAGGCCTAGAACAAATCTTTCTCCCACAACCTCATAGGAACAACTCTGCCGACACCCTGATCTCTGACTGCTAGCCTGCAAGCTGTGACAAAATAAATTTCTGTCATTTAAGCCACACAGTCTGTAATGGCAGTCCTGGTAATTTAATACAAGTCTGCAGCTAGAAACAAAAATGCATACATTTTTTATTAATATTAACAAAAATTGGTCATTGTGTATCTATTAACATGGTCAAATTAACTTGGCATCTTTAAATGTTTCCCTGAGAATAATTTATGATTATAAATATGTATATGTGTATATGATTTTAAAAGTAATAACATATCCAAAGTTTTTGTTGTTTTTTTCACTTTGAGATTTTATTGTTTCCTAGAGATATCCTAATAAGATGGTTGAAGTTTGAAGTCCAGATGTGAAGTTTTCAGGTTTTTCTGATTAATTGCCATGAAAATAGAACACAATTAATTCCCTAATATTAAAAAGAAACTACAAAATGGATTCTCAACTAAAACTGTCATTACTGCATTTAATATCAAATATAATATATATTTGCTAATATTAGGAATTGTACAAAAATAATGCTTTGTCTCTTGTTAACATTAAAAGGGATTTATAATAGAACATCTTTGAGTATGTAAATTTCAACTAGTGATATTTACATGAAAGCAGTACTGATTATAGGAGAATGACTATTTGTTTATGTTTTCTCAGGAAGAAGAAACTACTTATTAAAGGTATCTATAACATATTCAGACCTACATGATTTCACTTTGATTGAAATGAAAATTTAGGAAAAAACACAAAACTGTTTTACTTGCAGAAAATACTGACTGTTCATTCTTACTTTAACTTAGAACTAGTAACCCTGAAGATTTTGGCTGGTCATATGCATTACTCCAACCAAAGAAGTGAATATTCTATGATAGAAAAATCTGAGTGAAAGGTGAATCAAGTACCATTTCTCAAATAATACTATAAAAAATATCTAAGATCCTCATCAACAGTGCCTTCACACATATTTTGATGATTGTAATAGTTTCTGTGGTATGATAACAACTTTTAAAACCATTATGGGGAGAAAGAGCTTTTAAAATTAATATTTCAGAGCTAATACCAAACATGTTCTCATTTGAACTTTACACTTTTTCCTCTATTGCCTCTGAAAAGTTCAGAGCTATTTGACTTGGTTTCTATGGTACTAACCACTGAAGTGGAAATACTCCCTTAAATGAATTCTTTAGGCTATTAGTTTGGATGTGCCCCATTTATTTGTGTTCTGCTATTTTCGTGTACATGTATTAGAGACTATGTAAGTAGATTTTATTACTTTTCATTATTCTCCTACCATTCAATATGTAATTTTGTAACTAAGGAATTTCATTGCAAGATCAAAGACACCTGTGTCTATAACATATTTAGAAGCACAGAATGTATACCTAAATATATAAAATGCTTTAGTTTAGCACTATATAAAGTATTTAGATGTCAAACAAACAAAATAATGGGGTTATAAGGATTTCTAGGTTCATTTTATGTTAAAGTACAATTATTACCACAGCAGTGTGTTCAAAGTCACCATATAACAATTCAGTTAAAAATTTTCTCACTAGCATTTTGTGTTGAAACTTAACATAGACATTTGGTAAAAAGTTATGTTCTTCAACTATTTTATGTACTTGAATACAATCTAAAACATATAAGAAAAGAAAAATAAAACTCTTTTGCATTCATAAACATATTTTTATATGATTATGTAATTATATTTATAAGTAAACTCCATTTCATTCAATGTTTGTCAAAAACCAAAAGATCTGAGGTTTTATCTTATTTGCAAGGTAACAGATTAGTCTGCTACAGTTTCTTGTGTACTGGAGGAAAGCATGAGACATCTGTGTCAGGGACCAAGAGTTTTATCACTCAGAGTAATAGTAGTCACTGAAAGCAAACATTTTATTGTGTTTGTTCTCTGAGTTTCATTTCCCACAAGGTGATGAAAAAAGAAAGCCAAGGTGACATCTCCAAAATCAATTGCAGAGAGAAGAAACCTGAGCTTAGGGAATCTAAACTTTTATGCTGGACAAGTTAGAATGACTTCCATTTGCTCATGCAAAAAAAATAATCGCTGTCTTTTCCAAGGCTATTTTCTATACAGACATCCCTAAAAAGATAAACAGAAACTAATTTATCTATGTCGCTGCTTATAAGATAGACAAAAATGTAGAACCCAAGAAAAATTATTGGTATTATTTAAAAATACATACATTTGCATAAAGGTCATAGACTCTCAAAAGAAGTATTGATACTGCTATTAACCAAACACAAGGTTTGGGCTATAATAATGCAAAAAAATTATTTATTTGAGCAAAAAGCGTTGCAACCCTGGAAGCACAGATTCAGGTAGCAACATAAATTGTGCTCCAGAGAGAACGAAACTTATGTTTGATAAAGGTAAAAAACCACAATGTGTTTCATGCAAATAAAGAATCGTTGTCTAGGTTAACAGGGATTGGTTAGTTACAATATGCAAGTGAGAGAGGAGTGAAAACTATAGGAGGTATAGTCCTTATGTGTCCATACAGCTGTTGTAGTTCCAGGATGTTTATAACTCAGCCTTGAGGTGAGCTTAGAAACACATTTAGCAAATTAATAGCAGCTCTGGGAACTGACGCTTAAGATGTGCACAGACCCCACTACCTCAGTGGCCTCCTAACTCTATTTTAAGTGACTCTCTTAGTAATACTTACTCCATTTTATTTGCATATTTAACATACACTTGTACAGGAACTCAAGACCCACTTCGTTTCTTTACCCTACAGTGAAGAAGATCATATCTAAGAAAAGCTCTCTCATCATAACTTTTAGAAGGACAAAATCAAACCACATAATAAGAAGTGTATTGTTTATGAGAGAAGTGTCAACTTCTTGTTCTATCATAGTATGTCTTATCTCTATGATTTTGTCCCCATCCGTATCTCCCATTTTCAATTTTGCATCATATCACATTTATAGACAGCAGATCTTAATAAACTTAGGGTCAAAATCATATAAGACAAAATAAGACAAAGTGGAGACTAAGTCAAATATATATATATACGTACCTATCTCAGTTAGCCTACAGTGAGAAGAGAGGGAAAAAGTAATACTCAAGCAAGCCTCACAGATAGCTAAGTTTGCTTAGCAAAGTTAGGGATCTCTTAGAATATAATATTTTGTGCATTTGATTGGTATATCCCTTAACAATATTACCTTCTGGAAATTCATGCAGATTTCCATGGGTGACCAAAAAATGACAATTCTGCTGATTTGTATCGCTTTCACCAGTTCACAGTTATGAATCTTGCAAATTTATCAGATCACTAAGACAATCTCTCAAACATTCTCATATCAAGATACATTGAGAATTAATAGCATTTATATGGTACACTGGAAGATGAGGTATTTTTTGTGCCTTGAAGAGATCTCACTGGGGGTTTAGGATGTTAAGGGGATCAATGATTTGAGGCATATGTGTACCCTATTCATGACAGTGGCACATACATAGAGAACCTCTGATTTAGTTACAGTGGAATAGTAAGATATTTTAGAGCTATGTTGTATAAAACAGGGAGGAAACAAGTAGATACATTAATATGTACTACTGTATTTCCCTGAAAATAAGACCTAGCTGAACAATCAGCTGTAATGCATCTTTTGGAGTAAAAATTAATATTAGACCCAGTATTATATTATATTATATTATATTATATTATATTATATTATATTATATTATATTATATTATATTATATTAAAGACCCAGTCTTATATTGTAGTAAAATAAGAGTGGGTCTTATATTAATTTTTGCTCCAAAAGATGCATTAGAGTTGATTGTCTGGCTAGGTCTTATTTTCAGGGTAACATGGTATTTCAAATATCACTTGTCTTTATTCTCTTATTCATCCTCTAATAAGCAATTGGAGAGGAAGTACTATGTGACTATGGAAAAGGCACTTAAATTCCCTGTCCCTTAGGCCCCAAGTCTATAAGGTAAGTATAATAAACTTAGCTGAAATATAGAATTGTGAGGATTAAGAGAGAAAATTCAATTTGTGTAAGTTACAGACATTAACAGTGATATTAAGTATACATATATGTAAGGATACGTATTTTACCATTCCATCAAGAAAATTCCTATTAGAGAGAACTGAAGAAATTATGATATACAATAAAACAGTATTGTCTTTAACAGTTCATGCTGCTATAAAAAAGCAACAACGAGTGGGCAGCTTCTAAATAACAGACATTTATTTCTCACAGTTCTGGAGGCTGCAAGGTCTGAGTGCAGTGTGCTAGAATCGTCAAGTTCTGGTGAGAGCCGTCTTTTGGGTTGCAGACTGCTGGCTTCTCACTGTGTTCTTACATGGCGGAAACTCTCTGGGGCCTGTTTTATAAAGGCATTAATCCCATTAATGAGGGCTCTATCCTCAGAATCGAATCACCTATTAAAGCTTCCTAATACCATCATACTGAGAGTTAGAATTTCTACATAGGAATTTGGGGGAATACAAAATATAGCAAAATATGTTGACATGAAGTAACTATTAGGATGTTAGAACCAGATGCATGTTAAGAGTTGGTGGCTGAAAATAAGACAAAGTGGAGACTATGGATTTGGAAAACAACACATTTCCATGGAATAAAAAGGAAAAGTCAATGACTAGCTTAGAGAAAAGAAATTAAGAAAGAGGAGGAGGAGAAATGGGAGAACAAGGATGGGGAAATCACAGACTAGTAAGAGCAGTGATACAATGGCAAGGATAAATGAAAGTATATCAGTAATCACAAAGAATGGTAATATATATTCTGTAAATTCAAAATAAATTCAATCAATAGGAGATTAACATAGTATTATAAGTTTTACTAAACGTTTATGGAACAGGCAATTCTTTTTTTCAAACTTATTAAGAGTATAGGCAATATAAATAGAGGTACATCATTTTTGTAATGCTGGTACAATCCTGAAGCTATTTGGGGACAATGCAAACAAAACAACAACAACAAAAAAAAAAACTGTTATCATACAGGTCACATTCTCTGATGGTAAAAAATGTTAACTAGAAAACACAGTTAAATATAACCAAAGTATAATGAAACTAAATTTAGACATCAAGTACATACGCTCCCAAATAAATTCTGAGAAAAAGAGGAAAACATGATTAAGACTGAAATATTTAATCTAAACAAAATTAAAAGTCCTATATACAAAAACTTGTAGGCACAGATTTAGCAGAAAAAAGGAAAAATATTAATACATGTGAGCAAAAGAAAAAAAAAGTTGGTAAGAGTATCAGTATTCAAAATGACAAAACTGAGTAATACAAAACCATTAAAGAAATTTAATTTGAAGACAGAAATCCCATCTCTCCTCATGTACCGATCCCAGAGCTTACTATAAAAGTATTAGATCCAGCAGTTTTACTAACACATTTTATTAAATCTTCAAATAATAAGCAATTTCTCTCATTCAAATATATTAAGATAATGTAAAGAATAAACATATTAAATAAATGTTTATTTATTTAATAATCACTTTGTAATGCTAGTCCAACCACGCTAGTTAGAGACAACAAAATAAAATTTAAAATAAACCTGGCTAATAGAAATAGTTGCAAAATTTTTATATATGAGAAAATAATAATAAAGTATGACTATTTAAGATCTTGTTGAAGAACACAAAGATATTTCAACATAGTTTAATATAAGTTAAACATTAAAAAACTAAACCTGTACCTCATTATGATTATAAAATTAGATACTGAAGAAGAATTCAATAAATTTTGATGCTGAATCTTGGCAAAAATTAATAATATTGAAATAAAAAGAAACATCATGAGCTATTACAGACTGCCTAGATTAAAAAAAAAACACACCAAAAAAAACTTTATACTTTAACAACCTAAATAAAATATCATACTCAATAGTAAATTAAAATGTTATCTTAAAATCAACAAAAATTCAAAGATTCTTGTTATTAATGAACATTGGACTGGATTTCCCTTCCAATGTCAGGCATTTGAAGAAACTTAATAACTGCTATTGAGAAAGACAGACTTTGGAGAGTGAATTGGCAATATCTAGTAACCTTGAAATTATTTATATATACTAGCAATTTTGCTTTTAGCCGTATTCTCTAAGGAAAATCTTGCATATATATTCCAGTAGATAAGTGATACTGTTCATAGCAATAACAATAAAAAAAAACACAGGACTTGTCCACTAATATGGGAACAGATATTTTAATTATAATACACCACAAAATAGAATTCTATTTAACATCTAAACAATAATAGAGAATCATATCATATGTTTTAATATTGATATTAAAGCAAAATTTGAATTACAGAATACAACTAATTGGCAAGGTATGTACATGTGAAACACAGGTCAAGTTTAAACATACACACACACACACACACACATGCACATACACATACACAAAGACTATGCATAATTTATCAATGCACATACAGCATAAGTGAAAAAAAAACACAGAACTTTCTGTTCCTGTGTGGACTGTTGCCAGTGTTCCAGGAGACACGATTAGATGAGCAGGTGTGCTTCTTCAGGGTTCTCCTGTTTCAGAGAGAGAAGTTAGAATCCTGCAGTTTCCTTCACTTGGCTGTCGTCAAGAGCCTGCAGGTAAGTTCTGTTTTCACAGATGAGATACTTTCCTTGTCTGGAAATAGTCAGCTGAGGATCTCCACGCCTGCTGGGCTAGATATAAAAATATATTTCTGTCTTGCTCTGACACTGACTTTAACTTGAACCCAGAGTGTTTTCCCTTTATGTCTCTAGGTAATGCTAATAATTAATTTGCCTGCATTGCCATAGCCTATCCAATAGATAACACTTTAAAATGTTAAAAATTACCTAGACATGTTTAAGTCAGAGGGGAATACCTGGGTATCTCTACTACCTAAATAAAAGTTCTTTAAGACTTATTTTAAAGGCCAGAAAAACCTTTTCTATTTATGCTCAAATAATGATATTCACACATTGAGTAAAATAAGCAATTATAAAATAAAGCCAATTAATGTTAATTTTAATGATTGTGTTAATTTCAAAAGCATTTCATTTTTACAGAGCCATACATTTTCAGGAAGGGAAAGGAAATTAAAGATCATCATCTACACTAGCCTACTCTCCCATGCTTTGACATTCCCCAGAGTTGGTATTAATTATATAATAACTCAGTGATAAGTACCTTACCATCCTCACCCCAAAGGTGACCTTATGAAGCTGTTTATTTCAAAGTGGCAGTTCTAATTATTATAAAGCTCTCATTACATTATACAAACATCTGTTTTCTAACAACTTTATTCTTCAGAGCCCAGGTAAAATATCTAAACTCTAATTGGCATGGAAACTTTTCAAATATTTGGAAAATTGTATTTGTCTGAAATTTTATCCTGCCTAAAGAGAAACTACTTTGTTAGAATTTCTATGACAAAGTTTCCTTTCCTTTCTCTATCATTTGGAAGAAATCCAGTGTAACGATATTCTTGTTAAATCATGAGTCTCAGAACTGTGTATAGCACTTCAATCGAAATCTGAGAACCAAACAGAAGAGCAGATGTATTAGAGTCCTTTGAAATATGTTTACCATTAAATGATGTTATCATGATTAATCTCTCTTTTTCAAACACACACACACACACACACACACACACACACACACACACACACACACACACTACTGCTTGCCTGCGTCTTGCTTCCATTTTCTGTGCAAAACACAGAAAATATATTTTCTATGTCGCTATTGGGCATTAAAAATATTTTTGTTGTCTTGGCAGTCAGATCACAATGGTGAGCCTTTAAGTAGTACTGGTAAAAACTGTTTTAAACTGTGTTATTTTTACCCAGTAACTACAGTTTTTAAACTATGCTTTACTATTTTTTTTTAAACTATCGCTACATTTCAAGCTTTTGAAAATGTTTTATCAACTTATCATGTTTAATATATTAGTTATTCTCTCTGAATTTTTGGCATCTGCCAAATTAAACAATGTCTTCTTAAATTTAGTTTTTAGAAAAGGGGAAGTTAGGAAGAGAGTGTCACTAAACTAGTCTCTCTATATTCCTAGAGTCTAACAATGGTTAGTGACCACAAAATAATATTTACTGTATGATGAATTTTCCGTTAGGGGCTTTCATTTCATTCATCACTAGCCTTTCAATAAGACTGCACAACTACCTATGAATTTACCTAACTGATTTTTGATTACATTCAAATTTTTCAAATATCTGAAATACAATCTCATCACTAATCACTTAACAATGACAATGCATTTTAATTGGTTCCCATTTTTCCATCCTCTCCTTATTTCTATTTCCTCTTGCCAGGTAAACTTTTCTAAAGCTCAGCTCTGATTAAAATATTTATCAAATGAGAAATTGTATCAAGTATAAAAGCCTCAGTAGTGATTGTTCCTGAGACACCATGCATTTATATCTTATCTCTTACCATTCCCTTCAAAATGGGCGAAATCCTCTGAACTTAAAGATTTTCAACCGTTCTTCCTCTGTTGCAACCAAATGCAACCTACTGAAACCACAGATCCCTTGGCACAGCTTTCCTGGCTTTCCATTGTTGTGAGAGACAACATAGTACAACAGTTACTGGCTACTAACGTTGGAGGAGCTTAGTGATAAGCACTTTATAAGTAAGAAAAGTTATACCAATGAAGTTATGTAATAACCACCTAAGAGTTCCATTTAGAAAGTGGTAAAGTCAAGATTTAAATCCAGACCTCACTCATTTCAATTGCTGCATTTATATTTGCTATACTGTTTCCTCTAAGTTCCTATAGTAATTTGACAGTTACTTGTACTTCATCCCCTTCCAGTAAGTGATAAATATTCAACCAATTATAAGCAGATTTTTTTATAGTCCCTGCAAAACATAGTTCCTACCTCTTTCTCTTTGTTTTTATTTAATCGTATTTCTCCACTCCTCGACTCCATCCTCCGTTTCCTCTCCCAACCCGTCCCTTATCTTCTCCCCTTTTGTTTCTTCTTTTCTTTCTCCTACTTCATAGTTCAACATTGGGGGGGGTGGGGGTTATGTTTTAAATTTCCACACCAAAATCAAGGAACAATAGACTCAATTCTTCCTTAATTTATTAAATTCCCTTGAATTATTTTTTTTTTTCATTTTTAAATTGATCTTGAAAATATCATGAATGAAAAACTGGGTAGTTTCAAACAGACATTACCTGCTTTACTATCAATTTAAGTTTGTATTGATCATACCATTGGACGTTCTTTTAATTTTTGAAATCATGGTTTTCACTTATTAATTAATAGTTTAGCAATAATTTTGAAAGGGTAGATTCTTAGTTGCTAGCCGGGAACCATTTTTGTAAATACTGTTTTATGAATGTTTTGGTGGGCCTCAGAAATTTCGCTGAGGTATAATAATTGTCTTTTAATCATTTCTGTTTCCCAATAATACCTAGCTAAGTCTTTTTTCTTTTATTTTACAAAAAATGAAGGACCACAGAAAGGTTAAACATTATGTGCTACATTGATAACAACATACTGTGCTACTCTGAGATTAAATATTAATCCAGATACTTTCTGTTTTCTATTTTTTGTCATAATGATTAATTATTTCAGTTTGTTTAGAGAATGCTCCTGTATGGTTCTAATTTGCATATCTTATGTAAAATGAGTACCAAATCAGCATGCAGTTTTTAATTCATAATATGTTATGAATGATTATTAAGATACATTATGTAAATAAGGATAATTGCTAGAGTTAATTCCCATAATTTTAGGGTCCTAAATTTTCTTTAAGTTATTTGTTTAATTGAGTAAAATGCTTATAAATAACACCTGTCTTGTAATCTGGTAGAATAAAACAATTTAATATGTAGAATATTTAAATTTTATAGTTACAATTTGACTGGAAAGCAAAACATGTATGAAAAATAGGGAAATTGTGATATTGGTGCCATTTTGAGTCACATTGCACTGAAATCATTTAATCACAATGTATTATAACCATTCTCTAGATTCATATAGCTATTTCTGATATTTGCTTGTTTATTTATTATTTATTTACTTTAATGTTTCTAATTAATTCTAAAAGTATAAATTCAGAAATGTTGGTTGTGGTAATAAATGTCACCTTAGTAATTTTGGATTATTGATAAATTTATTTGGAAATTACCTTAAACCACCTAGAAACTTCAGGGACAGTTATAAAACAACAAGAAACAAAATAGGAAAACTGAAAATAAGAATTATTTAGTTAAAATTGTTTCTTTGTTGAGATGTGTCAACTGTATAAGAATTGTGCGATTCAGTAATTATAATATGGTAATACTATGTTTCATGAATGTAAGATTATAATAAGATGCTTTTTTCCTCAAGTTCAATCACTGCTGTTGTTTTGCATGTTGGACATATACTTTTTATACAGATTGAAATTAATAAAACATATTGTGTGTTTTCACTGTTTGTTTCTTGGCTTTTGCATGTTTGTTCATGACTTGTATTATTAGAGAATTGTGTTCATATTCATCCAGGCTAATTATTGTTTTTATTATAGTGTAATTTGCTTAATTACTTCTCTACTGACATTTTAAACTGGATTTATTATTAATTAATTAATTACAATTTTGTGCACAATAAGTATATTGTGATGATTTTGCAAATATTACAAAAAGGTAATTTCCTAATGGTAAAATTTCTAAGGACAATTTATAAGGACAATTTAAATATTGATTTTATTGCCAAAAGTTTTGAAATACTGTATACTTCTGAATAAGAGGATTGAGTGATTTTGCCCACAACCCTGCCAAAATAGGTAATGCAATTATCTTGATTGACATTTATTTAATTAGATTAGATAAGTCAATCACATTTTATGTAGTGATAATGTTTTATTTTTACATTGAATTTATTACTGATTTCTATGATCTCTTTATAAAACAAATAAGTTACCTTCTGTCAATCTTAATATATTCAAATATTCATTCTCGGGTTATTTTTGCCAATCTATTTTTTTGGATTCTGGGACCCAATTCTATTGTATGTGAGTGTGTGTGTGGTTGTGTGTGTGTATGTGTACGCTTCCCTACTCAATCAATTCTCAGACACCAGCAGGGTGTCCTACAATTTAACTTAATTCTGACACTATCCACCGATAGCCTCAGATTCTACTGGTAAAGGGCTTAGTCCCGTAAGACTGCCTTCCACTTAAGACACCAGTTGAAATCCCAAGTTGTTACCTGTACTCTGATCAACTGGTTATAAATCAGAGGTTACCATGGCTTTCTCCTTGGATTCAACTCATTTGCTAGAAAGGTTTACAAAACTCAGGAAACCTGTTTACTCACTAGATTACTCATTTGGTACAAAGGAACTTAAAAGATATGAATCAACAGCCAGATGACGTGATCCATGGGGTGAAGTCCTAAACAAAGGGCTTCTGTGCTCCTGAAGCTTGGTGCTAGGCACAGTGGCACCTGGAAACATTCTGGCTCCCCAATCTGAAAGTTCCCTGAATGCCCCTCCTTAGGGATATTATGGAAATTTTATTATAGGCATGAGTGATTAACTATTGGCCATTGGTGACTGATTTAACCTCTAGAACCTCTCTCCTTCCTGGAAATCAGGAAGTGGGATTGAAAGTTGTGGTTGGTTCCGCAGGCAACCAGCCCAATCCATAGGTGGTTTCCAAAAGTCACCTTCATTGACATACATATTTCTCAAACATCTACCTGGACCATATATACAAATGCCTCATTTGAAAAAGTAATCTTAATTCTAAGACTATACTAAAGGGGTAAAGAAATTAGTAAATTCAACAGTTCAATGTTTTGTTTATTTATTCATGGATGTATTTATTCATTTTGTTACCTAGAGGGAAGTATCAGCATGTTAGGAAGTCAGATGATCATGTATCCTAGGGATTTAATATGAAGGGTACATTGCATGGATCAAAGAACAGAGAACATTGAGTATCCAGACATCTCAGCAGGTGACACCTGGAGGCATATCTATCTTTGGCAGAAAAATGCACAGATAAGTCAATGTCAGCATATGCTGGTGTCAATATCAAAATATGACTGCAGATTCTTCCCTGAAACTTAGTCGCTGCCCTGAAGTGATGACTTTTTGTTCTGATAATGAATTCTGGTTAAATTCATAATTCCAAGTCATTATAGCTAACTCAAACCAGGCATACGTGTGTGTGTGTGTGTGTGTGTGTGTGTGTGTGTATACACACAAAGCAACCAGTCTTAACTGTAATTGTTAAACAAAATACTACGTGCATGCTGGATTTATTCTCATAGACTATCTCACAAAGTATTATTGATTGTCTTTCCAGATTTCCTTCAAATCAGAAGTGGATGTGACTAATGCTATTTCTACATAACGCAGATGTGTATGAAAGCCTCCAGGTGCCTGAGATACACCTTTAGACGCTTGTTTCTAATGAGTTAGAATGTCACATAAATAAGATTGACACAACTCAATGCACATTTATTTAAAAGAACTTTACTACTAACATGTCTATTTTAAATCAAGCACGTAAGCAATAGCCAGAATGAGCTTCGTAATTTATTTTGTCTTCTGTTTTTTTTAAAAAAGCAATTATCTTTATAGACCGATCATCTGTAAAAATAATTATCAAGTGTGTCAATCTCTGTGCACATAGAAACTTCTATTAGCATCCTTAAAAAAACTCATCTACTACTTTGTTATTGAAATTTCAAATAAAATAAAGATTAAAGACTAAATGTTTACTAATATATATTATTAAAAGAAGCATTTCATTGTTCTTAATTATCAGGAAAGCTTTAATTCAAAATGAGCCATTAATTCAATATTTTTCTAGTGACTTCATATAGATAAAAATATATACAATCTCATAAACGTGCTCATATATTTATATATCATCATGATTTCTGAGATAACGCAAAAGCATTATTTAATTTTCCTAACATATTTTCATTGTATTGTACCACCACAGAAATTCTTTCAAATGACTTTGTGTGTATATATGTGCGAATAGAAAACATCTATGTATTCAAAAATTATATGTGTGCATCAATACATGAGAAAAATAATTTATGGCTATTTCTTCATAATCTATTTTTAAATATTGATTTTTTTCTGTTTTTTTGAAGTAATGAGTGCCCAAAATAATGTTCCCCAACCCAGTATTTTTTATTATACACCATGATAGAATATCCATCTTTGAAAGGAAACTCCCCACCCCACCAATATAGTTAGGGTCCATAAAGTCTGGGAGAGTTTCACTTGGGCAAAAATATATCATCCTCTTAGTTACCAAATGGCATCCATTAACATGCCATTTATAGTCAGATACATATTTGTCCTAAATCAAGCTTGGATATCACGTATAATACATGGATATTCTGATCATGGATACATTTAATACTTGATTTCAATATTTTAATTTAGTGCTGTACATTTCATTAGGAAAAATAACTTCTGATTTCATTCAGATTGTTGAAAGTTAATTTGTTTGCCATTGTGGGATGGAAGTCACCCTTTTTTTTCTAACTGTGTGCTGAGATCACTCTCAGCTTCTAAGGGGCATCCCTCTCTATGGGCAATTCAGAGCATGGATGTTTGTTTTCTTCCAAGCCAGCTGGAATTTGTCTATCTGATTTCCATTTTTTCCTCTAGCCAGATAAAATATTCTGCCTTTAGAGAACTCATGTTATTTGAGGAGGCCAACATGGATAATCTGTCTATCTTAAGACCAACTGTGCCCCATAACTTAACTGTATCAAGGAGTAAAATTCATCATCTTTACAGATCTGGGGATTATGCAGGACATAGACAACAGAAGGATGGAAATCTTGAGGAACATCTTAGTAGCTGCCAAACAGTAATGACAGAATGCAAATGTAGGTATGAGAACTGTTCTTGTAACAGTTTTGTCTCTAAATTCACAACATTTCTGTAGAAGTTTGAAAGTATATGGCTGACTCTACAACTGAAAATTGAAAATGTGAGTGCTGATGTTAGGAATATGAAATGTGAGGCTCTTAATAACTTGTTCTCCATTTTCATGTTTCATTTTGTGGCACCTTTGTAATAACATAACTACTGTCAGATAGTTTATCAAAGTACTGACCATATTTATTTCAATAATGGGTGATTCTTTTTGCCATAAAGTAATATTGTATTGTATGGGGCATTCAGATTAAATCAATCTTTGTCATTTAAAAGCTTTCTCAATTTCATCTCTTACTAAAAGCAGTCAGCATTTGCAATTCTACAAGACACACAGATTCTAGAATCTCTTTATTATGTTTCATTTTTTTTTCTTACAGAATAACCAGCTCTTTTATGAGCCCATTCTTGTCTTGCAAAATTTTGCTCAGTATATCCAATACATACTATTACATATAACCAATACATACTATTAACTTTATTTTTTTTCCCCAAGTTCTTCCCCTATAGTTGAAAGTTCATTGGGATTTTGATTAACATGTCAAGATAATGTAAGCAGCAAGATAACCAAATATTTTGCCCTCACATAATGAATATGAATATATTTCTTACTTTCTATGTCAGTTTCTCACCAGCTACAAACTTACTGCTAGTCATTAGCACATATATATAAGATTTCTGCTTTTGTCACAACCACTACTTGAAGCAAATTCTACACTGATTTTACATGCAGATTGTTGATGGGTCCTCTTCCTTACACAGAACCGTATGCTTCTGGAGATTCTACTATTTTGTGTTGCACCATCTGGACATGTGGAGTTTGAGGACGCTACAGAAGAAAGAGATAGGGGTAGAGGAGGCACACAGCCATCTCAAGGCTCTGATCTAATTAAAAGAGTCCAGGACATGGGAGAAAGCTCATGTGGGCACTAAATATCTTTGCCACAGCCCTCAATTAAGCAAATTGCACATAGAACAAAACTTTAAAACTAAGGAAAGTCAAAGAAAATAAAGACTAACTAAAATCATAATCAGAAATGAGCCATGGAAGTGCTTATTGTTTTATTGAGCCAATGACACACAACAAGTCTCATGATTTTTTCTGGAAGAATAACCGTAAGGTTCTAGATTTCTCTATTTCTTGATGAATCTATAAATTTATTTATTTTTCTTATTGTACCCCACTCTTCTTGATCAAGGGTACCCACTAAACTATGGGAATATCTACATAATAATAGTCTAAACTTTATATTGGTGGGAAAAATTGAGAGATCATAATAATAGTCTAAATTTTATATTGGTGGAAAAAATTGAGAGATCATGTCTTTATTTAAATATTAATATCTATGCTGTACTTCAGGTTCTAGGCTTCTGATATAGGACATTTTTTAAATCAGAGGTTTTACATGTATGTACCTCCAATCATATTCATTACAATCTTATACAATTTGTATTAAAGTGCAAATTATTTGGCACTTCCCCAATAATATTGGATTGAATTTTTGGGGGATGGACCTCTGAGACATTGTGTGTTAAAAATATTACCATGAATCAGTTCATACACAAATTTTAGGACCACTGTTCTGATCTTACTGAATCAAGGCTATGCAAGTTACTATGACTAGAGTTGGTGGGAGTGCAAATAGTTACAACCACTTTGGAAGTTGGTTTAGCATTGTCTATTGAAACTAAACATATTTATAACCTAGGGCATATGTATTCTCCACAGAAACCTATACTTGTATTTAACAAAATATAAGGAAAAACATTTGCATTATTTATAGTTGTAAAGACTGTAAACAATATGCTTTTCTACTTGCAGAGGACTAATGAATTAATTGTGTTGTATTATTTAATGGAATACTCTACAGGAATGAAAATGAATTAAGTACTGCTACAATCATATTTAGGGCTATGTTTTAAAGATATAAACTGTATCAATCTCATGTATGTAATGTACAAGATCAGGTGGACCTAATCCATAGCTCTATAAACCTGGTAGTAGCTTCTTTTGTGGAGAGGTGTTTGGTTGATGAAGAGAAGGCCTGAGGGTAGCTGTTTCAAATTGTACTATTTCTTGATATTGGTTGTGCTTTATGTCCTAAAAGTTCATTGAGCTGTATACTTTTATTTATGCATTTTTTCAGTATGCATTTTCTGTTTAGCTATGATTATAATGAAAGAATAAAACACAAAGTGAAGACTTGAAATTAGAATATACACTTAAGCTATTGATTTTCCCAGTCTGAGATTAAAATTTATTTTAAGGCCACAATTATAAAATTTAAGCAAGATGTTTATTCACCTATGCCTCCATTTCTTAGCTATAAAATATGATTTATAATTTCTAACTTGCAGATATACTAAAATATAAAATTAAATTATGTAATCTATGAGGCAGTGCTTTGTGTGGTAGTTATTTGCTTTTAGGGGAGGCCATAACTCCTCAAGATCATAGCCCCGCCCCAACACAAAGAAATACTGTTTAGAGCAGATGAAATTCAAGGCTATTATTTGGGTCAATACGCCCTGGGGTTTTAACTTTAGGTGTGACATTTATAAGTCCTTGTCAAAGTGTACATTCTTCCACTCTCTTGTTCCCAAATGGATATACTGTTAAAAGAAGATCGTGTCTGGTATTTCTTGGAAGCTATCATTTTATAAAAACCTGACGTGGAGACATTAGATCAGCCATTCTTTCAGTCGAAGGTGAGTCTCCAATTCCTCTTCTGATTTCCTTTAGCTCTGTCATTGGGCACATCCCCTTTGCAACTAATATTGCAGTTACTGTCACATTGATGTGATGCTACGGGCAAATGGAGAAGTAACTGCTAAAGTTGGCTTTAAGCCTAAGCAAGAAAACTTCAACACAGCCCAGTCTGGCACACCAGGGATTTAGAGTGCATTCAGGGGCAAAGTAAAAAGAACATTGCTGTGATGTTATCTGTGAATGTATATATTTCTGGGGGACTTGAACTCCTGAGAGGCTTTGGTAGGACAAAATTTGGGTTTTATGATCGTGAATCTGGTCAAACTACTAGCCCTATAAGGACTTATGGTACTACATAATTATCTACATGATAGACACACATTTACATCTTCATATATTTTTATAATATAACAAAACAGAGAAACACAATACATATTTACAAAGTGTATTTATTTCTATTTTAAAGTATTCATTTTCAAATTGTTCTTAGATCCTGAATTAATGAATAGTATGCCCTATATGAGGTGGGAATTAGAGGTTCCAACTAAAGGGTTCTTTGCTTCCTTTAATCCATCCAGCCAAACAGTGCCGTGTTTATAATTTTTGTATGCTATAGTTCTAAGGAGCTTCTATTTGAAGAAAATATGCTAAAAATACTAAAAAATAAGTACTGTTTTGAAATAACATTTTCCTATCATTTTATATATTTAAATATTACTTAATGTCATTTAATATTAGATATAATTTAATATACTTTCAATGCTTTGGACCACAGTGAAACCCCAAATATAAATCAGGAAATGATTGTAATATATTTAATTTTAAATAGATGTCTCTTGAATGATATTTTACGTGTCTAACTTATCAGATATTCTGATCTTAATACTCTATATAATGATTTATTAAAATGATTTTCATAATTTGTCAAAAAGAAAAAAAATATTGGGGATGAGGCATGTGTAGAGAACTTGATGGCTCATAAATTTGAAGTAGAAGGCTCTAAGCTTGTTTACTTGTAAATTATCCATTTAAAATTTTCTGAAGACATTGAACTTAAAAAAGGAAAACAGGCTTTGAACTACTACATTACTATGTCTGTCATACTATAAAATTACTCATCTCTCTTTGTTCTGTTCATCCCCTTCTCTCTAATTAGTCGTTCCCTTGAGAGCCCTATCCTATGAGAACAGTTAATACCATCCAATTCTGACCAATTGCCTATTTTCCAAACTCATTCATTTTAAAAAAGATGTTTGTAGGAAAAACCTCAATGAAAGAGATAAAAGATAAATGGTTGATAACTACCAGTTAAGTTCTTTTTTTAAAAAATGTAAGTACATGAAAATAACTGTTACAAAATTTGAAAATACAATGAATAATTAATTTAAAAGAATTATATCTTTTTACATGTCATGTAAAGTGTTATCACAAACCAATTCATAAATAGAAAACTGCTGTGCCCTTGTTTTAAAAAAATGGAAAATTCCATGTGCCTGTGGGCCTTTGTATAGGAGTAGAGTCATTTCCGGGCCTCATGTCTACTGTATTTTGACATGATATTTTATTATCTCAATATTAAGCAGTTATAGCTCTTAAGGACATATTTTTACCTATGATGTATAGCACCTCACTGATAAATTTTATTCCCAGTTGTCAGAGCGTGATTTTCACATTTTTCCAATATGATCAGTTCAGTTGATTGATTTATTCAGCAACTATGTATTGAAGCCCAATAGGTTTTAGAGATTAGGCAAAGAACTGCGAGCAGAGATTCTACTGTGAAAGAAGGAAATAGACAACATAAGGTCTAATAAAGATATGAGTAAAAACAGAATAATGATGTTTAAATTTGCTAATCTTTGCAAATTCAGGAAATATTTAGAGTAAGATCACATACACTCAGAAACTTGAAATTCAGTGCTCAGCCTAAGAGACTAGCTGATACTTTTCCCTTCCTATTTGACAATATTAATATACAGGATTCATCTCCCTTTAAATTTATATATGAGAAAGGTAGAGCTGGACGTGAATACAGTTAGCAGTTATTAAAAGATTTGTTCAATTGCTCTCTCTTAATGTTCTTACCCCCTTTTATTTTTTTTTATACTATAACATGTCTTGTTGGAAGAATTCTTTTTATTTCTTAGTAGTGTTCTTTCTGGGATATAGTAATGGTTCTTAAACTTTAATGCAAGAATCAGTTAGAGACCTAACTTAAACGCAAATTCTTATAGTTATCAACAAAGATTCTGAATCAATAAGTTAGTTATCTTAGGCCAAAGATTGCCTGGATTTTGTAGTCATGACAGATAATTCAAACATAGTGATTCCCACAACGTATTTAGAGAACCATTGCATGGTGGGATATATAAATAGGCTGAAAATCAGCCTTATTAGCTCCAGATATTTCCATAGTAGAATATGAGGTTGAAGACTTAGCAGGTAATAGAGTTCGATATTGTTTTATTTATTTTTTTATTATTTTTTTTCGGTATATATTGACTGAGCTGTCCACATTTGTTGTTATGTTTTAGAAACAATTCTGAGTAACCTTGTTTTTCTAGCCAAATAATATCATAAAGTCAGTAAATTGTCAGTACCACCAGAACTGGAGTGTTATTGCTGTCATTGCTCCTTTTTTTTCACTGGTGGAACCCACAAAATTGATAGTTAGGAGTGAAATGGCCTATAGGGAATGAGGGAGAACCCTGCATGGGACACCTTCTTTGTAGAAATGACATTATTGTCATTGACCATCCTGTGTTTAGCAATTTGGCATAAAATCTGTTTTTCAAAGCCAAAGATGATCTCCTTATGACTTCAAATAGTAATAAATTGTGTATTTTTTCTTATTTCTGTTTCCATTTTTCCTTTCCTTTCTTTCTTTGCTTTTTTAATCACCAGTAGTTACAGGAGTGACTATTACTCTGTAAGTCTTCCCCAAGTATTTGTGAATAAACAATTAAATGAATGAGTAAATGATTCAATTTTATGTACTGAGTTGAATCAGATTGACTCTCTAAAGGAAGATGTCATTGAAAAGTATTTATTTATTTTTTTATTGTTTACAAGTCTCCTGGTTTGAATATTGTCCCCTAAAAAAATAATGTACACTGGAACCTGTAAATAAGACCTTATTTAAAAATAGGGTCTCTGCAGATGTAATCAAGTTAAGATGAGGTCGTACTGAATTTGGGTAGGCCTCAATTCATTTTAACTGATATCCTTATTAAAATTGGGAAATGTGGATGTACACACACACATACACACACACACACACACACACACACACACGGAAGGTGGTCATATGAAATGGAGGCAGAAACTGGAATAATAAAACTGGAGCTAAGGCATGCCAAGAATTGCCAGTAGCAAACAGAAGCTCAGAAGAGAAGCACAGAAAATATTATTCCATGGATTCTCAGAGAGATTATCACCTTTTCTGATACTTGATTGTAGACTTCTAACCTACACAACTATGTAGAAAAATTTCTGTTGTTATAAGCCACCCAGTTTGCAGTTCTTTCTTTCAGCAGACCAGGAAACTAATACAGTGACCAACAGTTTTAGAAAACTAAATGTAAAGCAATGATTATATTCTTAATTCAATTTTCTCTTTGTTTATAAGTAACCAAATGTACATTCAAAATATCTCCTTTCTGTATACAATTCTCTCAATCTTCACCTCTGCTTTTTAAAATCTCTGTCACATGTAATACCCCCACATATTATATTATCTTATTTTACCTTTATATGCAAAATATTTTGTTAATAATTGAAGAAATAATATGTCTAATATGTGCATAGAATAATAAGTTCTACTACTGAAAACTTTGATCTGAAACAACAACAAAAAAAAGTAATTCCAATTAAGAAGAAAGGACCAGCTGTTTTCTTAAGGGAAGTAGTTGATGAACCCTAAATTTAATCAAAATCGTCAAACCACTACCAGTGAGAGATTGGTATGGAAAACAGATCATTGACAAGCTCAGCATATGTTTTTATCTTTAGACTAGCATGTTATTTCTTTAAAATTTTCATTATAAGAATGTTAGAATTTCTCACTAAAAATCAAGCCACAATTCGATAGACTTGAAAATAGAAAGTTCATGATTTACTTTGGTGTGAGATTAGGTTAAGTATTTATCTCAAATGGTTCATGCAGCTCACACTGGGTTCCAAAGGCAGTACACTTGGTACTAATTCTAACTATATGTTTGAAGCTAGTTATTTGGAACCTCTTGATGACAGTGTCCCTTTATGGGATTTGAAATAGTGTAGAATAATCCATGCTGCATTCTACCCACACGACTTCCTACTTAAGGATTAATAGCTAACATTTTGCCTTGTCCTTATGTGCATTATGCTCTAAACATAAGGACTTTTAATAATTAAGGAAAATTGCCAGTACTCTGGCCAGCAGAGTAAATGCAAAGCTGTTTTAACAATACCATAAGCCCCTGTGTTTGTACAGCAAATTACAATAATGTCCTAAAAGTCAAAGTCAAGTTTTGTTCTTACAATAATGATTCTTTGAAGCTAATGTTTATTCAAAAAGAGCATAACTGTGTGAATGTAATGAGCAATAAGTTTACAGCTTTATCATTTCCAGTAATCTTTTGTTGTGTATGTGATAAAAAAATAATATTCAATTGCTCTTGAAATAAACTGGGCAATTATCAACGTTTCTGTGAATTTCAATACACTCGGTAATGAGTCTTAATTTCACATTGTTTTGTATAGGCCCAAATTTTGCCTAAATTATTTTATAATAAGTATGTGACACAGTCAGGACTAAAACCCAATTTGGCATGACTCTATATTTTGTAGTTATTGCCACCATGGGTAATGTTAGCTGTAGTAGCTTTAACTTATAAATGACAGGGGTAGACATTGTCTTACATGCATATTTTACATAGATCCTAAGATAAGGTAGGAAGAGTAAAATGTTAAAAAATAATAACAAAATATTCTCTACAAACATGAATTTAAAAGCTGAATGCATCTGAGGTAACTGAATTCAGATAAAATCCTACACACAAAGCAGAACAGGTGCTCTAAAAAATTCTAAAACTGAATGTCACTTCCGCTTTATAAATTCCCAATCCATTTCTGTCTCAACGCTTAACCTTACTTTCTGTCCTCTTTCACATCAGCTTTGAAAAACAACTTCTGTGACTCTTCAAATGAAGCGAATGTGCCCCAATGTTGCAGAGCTATTTTTCTTCTTGTTTGCCGTACCTTATGCTTGATAATGACTAAAATGTCATGTTGGCTTTATTTAAAAGTTTAGTGTTTTAGTTTTCAGTTTATAGCTAGAAACTTTTAATTCATGTCCTTTTTCTTTTCCAAAAAAATCCAGATTCTAAATTTTGCAAACCTATGTGATATGTGCACTTTGAATTATTTCCCAGGCATTATCATATATATATTTGGAAAGTTTTTCAAAAAATTAACTGAACTTTAGCAAAGAATTTCATCACTAATTTTATTTAGATGTGGGTCATGTTGAGATAACCCTTGTAAGCTGAAGGAAAGTGGTTGTATCTGGTTCCTCCTATAACCAAGAAAGAGGCACACTGCCTGTGGGGCAGAGAATTAGAGTTACAGAGTTAGAGATAGTTATAGATCTGTAAGAAAGTCAAAGTGTGAAAAACTTAAAACTTGTGAAGTGTTCAAGGCTAACTTTCTGAATGATGTGAAAGAGATTTATTATGAGGAATTGGCTCATGCAGTTAGGTTGCTGAGAAGTCTATGATATGCTGTCTTCAGGTTGCAGACTCAGGAAAGCCATTGGCCTTATTCCAGTCCAAGTCTGAAGGCCTGAGGTCAAGGGGAGCCAACAGTAAATCCTAGTCCAAGAACAGGAGAAGACCAATGTCCTGCTCAAGCAGGAAGACAGGAAGTAAGAGGGGCAAATTTCTCCTTTCCCCACCTTTTTGTTCTGTTCAGACCCTCGATAAATTGGATAATGCCAAGTCACATTGACTGGGAAGGATATCTAATTTACTGAGCCCACTAATTCAATGCTAATCTCATCTAAAACACCCTCACAGACACATCCAGAAATAAGGTTTAAACTGGGCACTTGTGGGCTGTTCATGTTGAAATAAAATTAACCATCACAACACCTGAAATAAAATTAAACAATAATAGGAATAAGCTAGATGTAGTAGGGGAGAATCATCTTCGGGAAAAAGACAGTAAACAAAGGCCCAGTGAAACTCTCTATAAGGGCTAATTAGTATTTTCTGACCCAATAAATAAATGAATAAATGTTACACAAAACAACACAATTTTTCTGGAAATTGTAAGAAATCTACTGTTCTGATTCATAAAGTCAGGCAGGGGAAGATAAAAGATGAGTTTTGCAATATGGGCAGAGCCCAGATCATGAAGGGTCCTTCATGACTTTCTACAGCAGCTTTATCTTCATCCTATAGTTGATGGCTAGTTATTTAAGGGAGTGTTTCATATATCTTTCATGGGACAATACCTGAGAAAAAGAAAGCAATTAGAATGCAAGAAATGTTGTGTGTCTGAATGCATGCAGAATATTGCAGGAGGAAGAAGGAGACAAAGATAAATGACAAATTCCTAACATGTGAAATAAGGTATACGGTAATGCCATTACCAGAATAAAAATCTCTGTAGTTGCCAGTTTAATTGGAACATATAAAAATATTCCAGATAGAAATGACAGCCGGAAGTTGGATCTATAAGACTCAAATCTGTGCTATTTACATGTAATAAACGTGAGCATCTAAATCGTTTTTATTGTCATTGTATTTGCTAAGTGTGGAATTCAAAGTGGAACGATAATAGGAAGGAGGCAACATGTTGTGGAAACAGCTCTACATAAGATAGGGAAGAATTGAGGGACTAGTTTGTTCAGTGATCACACATTATGGGCATGTCAGATATGTATGGAAGTGAATAACCTTCATTTTCCTGCTTTTCCCAAGTCAGCAGTCAACTTGTTTATTTTATTTTCAGGAAGCCAGCAGTGATAGCTAACAGCAAGACCTTGTCGAGGGTGAGGCCTGTGTTATTGTGTGTGGAGTCCTAGCTGAGAAAATGCCTTTGGGTCAATTTTCACTGGGAACCTCTAATATAATTTTTGGGGAAGTGACTGCTAGGCCCTTAATTACAACAAAGGATGTCTGGCGATTATAGCAGTTGGGTTAAGTAAGACTGAATGTGCACAAATCTTAAAACTACTGCAGGCCTGAGGAACATAGAACAAGTATAAAGATATATAATTGGGTGTTTTAGTGGATCTTTACATCTTTTACTATAAACATCATATAGATCCAAACAGACCCTAGATCCAGTGTAAGTATAAAGATGTGGTTATAAGAAAAGGGGATAACACAGAAACAACCTAATTTAAGCCTTTCAATTACCCATGTCTGACTAGTTCTGCTCCGCATACCAAATGTCTCTTGGCATTAGTTTTCAAGTTAGACTAAAGGAGAGCTTTGGCAGCCTGTCTTTGACTTAGTGTAATCAGGCACTTAGCAACCCATAGTTGGATGCTGGCATTCTTTGTTTGGAAACAGCAGTTGATTTCACAATGAACTAGTTGATTGCTAATTTAGTGCACTAATGTGGAGAAGCAGGGGGCCCACATTCTGCACCTCAATCCAGATGTCAGTTTGCTATCAAGATAATGTGTTATTTAAAGATCATTTTCACTCATTTATTGATTGTATAGAGATTTCATAATGTGTATTTTCTCAGATCCTTTGGCACTTACCTTTCTCAGTAGTGATCGTGAGTGGTCATTTTTGCTTCTGTGGATCTTCTCTAGGCTATACAAATATTACAAAAAGGGGCATGTTACTTGTTAACAGTAATTAATGAAATGAACGTAAGTATTCAAATTAGCAACACTATTACAATGAGACTTAAAGGTGTATATATATTCGAAAGTTTAACATTTAAAAATATCAAATATTTATTTTTTATTAACATTGTGTAATTTGTCAAAATCTATCATACATATTCAGCAAAATTTCATATATCAAATATTTTCAAAGCTTCAATATTTAGTTGAAGTTAATGTAACACATTTATTTCAATAATAGCTACATACACTTTCACAGGTCAGTGAAAACTAAATGTAATCTCAACTAAACCATTCTAGAGGAAGAAAAGAAGGATACAGTCATTGAATATATCATTTATAGTTACAAGTAAGTCATAAAAGTAGCATCATTATTTGACAGACTAAAATAAAATAAAATGGTTTAGTCCTTAAGATACAAAACAGCCACATCCCAAATGATATAATCAAAATATATAAATACAGAATACAACTGAAAGATCCTAAAGAGACTTGAAAAGATAAAAAGTGCATAAAAGTGAAATAAATGAAAATAAAACAAAACTATGGGATTACATTATATAATGAACATTGCATGAGTTGTTAATCAAGAGACTTTAGAAAATTTTTTCACTGACGTTATTTGTTAAGGCTGTATGTGTATATATATATATATATATATATATATATATATATATATATATATGTATGTATTCAGCAATAGACTAATAGAAAATATCATCAAATTTGTCTATATAATTTGGTAGACAATATAAACTATAATCTACAAAAATGCATTGTGTAAATTAGATGTGGGTATGCATATTTAACTGAAAGAAAATACAGCATGTTGATTCAAATTTGTTAAACTAAATATGCAGAAAAATATATTACATATGTGTATATATATATATATTTTATGAAATATATAGATTTATAGAACTTATCTGGGCAATGTCTGCATTTTTGTGTGAACTGCTTCAGTTGAACAATGCCAAGATAAACATAGATTTAATTATAAAATAATCCTTTTGCTTTTAAAACATCAAGTCACACATTTTTAATAATTTATATATTAAAAATAATAGAATTTGTGATATTATTAAGCAGTGCAGTAAAGTGATTGAAACAAAAAAGTGATGCAAATAATTAGATGTTCTAATGCTACATAATGGCATTTCAAAATCCATTTCCCTCTTGTGTTTTAATTGGAAAATTGTTATCTTTTGGTAAGTGCTTATTGAGTGGAAAGAAACAAAGTAGAAGGTTGCCAGTATTTCCCTTGCTGACTGAGTTCTGAACTTTGGTGTGTTAATGTGCTTTTTGTTTTGTTGTTTTTTTAAGGTTAATATACTCCAAGGAGATTCCCTGATAATTAAAACTGTGGTTACCTTAAGCCTCTTTGCAAGTCTTGCAGGATCTGTGAAGACTTAATATGTTGACATCCTCTGCTTTGAGCAGAACTTCTGACAGATCTGTAAATAATACGTTGAATGAATGAATAATCACTTTTACCTGTAAATTTCCTTAGAACATCCTGACTGTTTGGAGACACAAAATCCACACACATTGCTATCTGGGAGAGGAAGAATCATTTGTAATCTCAGTACCAAATTAATGTAAAAACTAGAAGATCAGAGAAAATTGCGCTAAATATAAGACACGTGTTCCCTCTTGCACAATTGACGTTTCCGTATGTCATGGAGATTTCTGTGCCTCCTTTCTTATTTCAAGGAGCTCTTGATACTCCATCTGTCCCCTGGTACATCTATACGGCAGTTAACAATGCTTTCATTAACTCAATTTTTTTATCCCCACAAGTCAAATCAAGTACACATAGTAAAACTTCCTTTCTTAAATGCAAGATTTACTACCTGAAGGATAATATAAGACGTGTGTGGTTGTGTGTGTGTGTGTGTGTGTGTGTGTGTGTGTGTGTGAGTGTCCACATGCAACTTCTAATTGAATACTTAATTACTTAGGTAGACCATCTGACTTCATTCTAAATGTAAATTAAAAGAAATAAACACTTTAGATGGATCCCCCTCACCAAAGTCAGTGTATAATAAACTATTAAAATTATGTAACCATATGTCTAAAATATACTACCTTTTATAAATCATCTTTCTTTTTGTCTTCAAAGTATTTTGTTTATATGCTTTTTATACTTTTTGATGCTTGTGTTTATGTTTCACTTTTCATTATGAATCTAAGTGTTTTTTTCTTCTCTCCAAAACGTATTTATCAAAATGCTCAACAAATATTTTTGAATATGTGAAAGTACAAGATCTTTATGTCCATCTGCTTTCATTTTTTCTTTATTGTTTTTATCCCTTGAAATTTTTCCTTTGTGTCCTTTCGTCCTATTCTTAGGACACAAGTTCCTAAGAATACAGTAGTCCTTGCTACAAGTGACAAAATAATTGATTTATTCAACTTCAACTGAACTCTGTTTCATTTTGCAAATTTTTACTTTTGATTTCTGGGCAGCATTCTTAATATTACATGTATTTTAATAAAAACCTAAATTGGATGAAAACATGATAGCATGATTTTATTTTATTTTCTTTGATCACAACTCTATTTAACACTTATTAAGTCCCAAAATTTTGTTTAAATATATATTAATCTTAATGAAATTTATTGATTGCTTGGTTCTTCAGTTAGAAACAAAGCAGAAAAAGAAGAGAAATATTTCTTTATAAAGGACATCTTACTACTAAATTTGCAACCCTCACAACCTAATAAATATTGACAATATAGTATTGCTTAAATGAAAGCCTCAGATCATTTTTTTTTATAATAATTGTGGAATTGGAAGAATATAGATCACCAAGCTAGTTAGATTAAATAAATAGTGTAAAAAATAAGTTTCATTTGAAATGAAAGTATTTACTTAAACCAAATTAGTATACTATGATATGAACTCTGGTATGGACTTTGTGATGGTAAATATTATGTGTCAGCTTGGGTATTTTTTACTAGGTTAATATTACACCTGGTGAACTTCGAATAGAATAGACTGGTTTCCATAATGCAAGTGGGCCTCACTGATTCAGGTGAAAGCCCGAACTGAACAAAAAGATCAGCCTTCTTGAGCAAGAGAGAACTCTTCAGCAAACTACCTTTAGACTTTATCCATACCAAATGCTTTCTTGGGTCTCAAACCAATAGGCCTACACTATATATTTGGATTTGTTAGCCTCCGTAATCATGTGAGCCCATTCCTTATCAAACATTATATATACAGAGGGTGCCAAAAAAATGTATCGACATTTTAAGAAAAGAAAAAACTGTATTAAAATTATGCTGATGGTAACCACTTTGAGCACTTCTTTTAATTACAAAAGTAAAATGTGACTGTATTCATCGTTTGTTATAGGTATATATTGAGTATTAAAATTTTAACACAGTTTTTTCCTATCTTAAAATGTGTATACATTTTTTAACACCCTCTGTGTGTGTATGTGTGTCTAATATAAATATATAAAATATATAAAAATATACAAATATATAAAATATGTTTATATTACACACACGCACGTGCATGCACAAACACACACACACAATGACTATTAAGTTCATGAACTTGCCAACATGCGCTTTCATTGCCAGCAATGTACAAATGGCCCGGTAAGGATTTATAACCTTGGCACATCAGTGTCTCACAGCTGTGTTTGAGTTGATGTGTGGCCGTGTCTTGCTGAGTGACGTTCATTATTATTGTTGCATGTTTTTGTATGCCATCGTGTGAATGTCTGAGCTTGAAGTACAGCAACGGACAAACGTTAAATTTCTTGTTAAACTTGGCAAAAGTGAAAGGGAAATCAGGACATGTTAGTTTAAGTTTATGGAGATAATACCAGGAAGAAAACGGCAGTGTACAAATGGATTAAATGTTTTACTGAGAGGAGAGAATATGTCACTGATGAAGAGAGGTCAGGGTGGCCAGTAATGTGCAGAACTGATGAAAACATAGCAAAAATTCATGGAATTATGTGTCAAAATTGTCAGCTGATGGTGAGAAGCATAGCTGACCAAGTAAACATCGACAGAGAAACAGGAAAATCTTAACCGAAAATCTTGGCATGAAGGTGTGTGCAAAAATGGTCCTGAAGGAGCTCACTGATGAACAAAAGCAAAGGAGAATTGAAGTTTGCCAAAACCTTTTGGAGAGGCAAGACAAAGTTTTGAGCCATGTTGTCACTGGTGATGAAACATGGCTGTACCAGCATGACTCTGAAATACAGCAACAAAGTGCACAATGGAAGTCAGCCAATTCTCCATGACAGAAAAAGTTCCGTTAGTCCAAATCAAGAGTCCAAACCATGTTGCTAGTCTTTTCCAGTATCAGAGAGATTATTCATTATGAATTTGTACCAACTGGACAGTTAACCAAGTTTACTATTTGGAAGTGCTGAAAAGGCTGTGTGAAAAAGTTAGATGAAAACGAACCTGAACTTTTCATCAACAATTCATGGCTCTTGCATCTGGACAACGCACCAGCTCACAGGCACTGTCTGTGAGGGAGTTTTTAGCCAATAAACAAATAATTGTATTGGAACACTCTCCCTCACCTGATCTGGCCCCCAGTGCCTTCTTTCTATACCGAAGATAAAGCAAATATTGAAAGAAAGACATTTTGACGACACTCAGGACATCAAGTGCAATACAATGACAGCTCTGATGGCCATCCCAGAAAAAGAGTTCCAAAATTGCTCTGAAGGATGGCCTAGGCGCTGGCGTCAGTGCACAGCTTCCCAAGGGGAGTACTTCAAAGACGACTGTAGTAATATTCAGCAATGATATATGTAGCACTTTTTCTAAACTGCATTCACAAACCTAATTGTCAGACCACACATTTAATATATATGTATATTCCACTATATTCTATTGGTTCTATTTCTCTGAAGAACAGTGATTAATACAGACTCATTATTTACTTTTCTACTCAGTCTAAATTAACACTGAAATTCACAAAGAAATTACTAAATTTGTTTTGCAGCATTTATGTAGGCATGCATACAATTTATGTCTGTCCTGCATTCAATGAGCTTACAATGAGTAATCATATTGGCAAAAGCTTTCATTCATAAAGATTGCTAAATTCAAGTTCCTGGATCCTAGCCAAATCCTCAGCAATGAGGCGATGCACATTGTAACACAGCACTACAGGGGAATATATCCACAGAAGACAGATGACAGCAGGATGACAGCTGCGATATGGTGAGGCAAGGAGGGAAAACCACCAGTGCACAGCATGCAGGAGAAATGCTGCAAGCGTTCAGTGAGGCACAGCTTCACACAACATGACACAGCTATGGAATGTGGAGAAACAGCAGTGGGCCAACTGTCTTAAGCAGCAGTACAGTAAATTGTAAATGGGTGACTCATATGGAGTAAAGGTACTGGTTACCCCATGGGGAGAAGGGAAGTGACACTGCATAAAAATATTGCCTCTCATAGCACCTGAAACTTTGACATTTAGAGGTGTGTAAAGGGAATCGGTGGTCCTTGAAACACATTTTAACAGATAAACAGCACTGGTGCTTTGTTTCAAATGCAAAGATCAGTGTAGCACAATCATCTGTTATTGGAGTGGAATAAGCACTTTCAGTGTTAGTTTTTATAAACAAAATTGGAGAGGTATGCATTTTATAAATTCTCATATAATGATGGGAGCACTTAAATCCATAAAGAAATCCGAGTCTAATCATATGAGCTGTACAACAGGATGCTCAGTGTTATTTATATTTTTCAATTACAATTTCTCTTTTACTTTTCCTTGCATTTTCTCTTTGATTTTGAATGTTAGTGGTTAGAGTTATTGAATTGTATGTTCTGCAGCTTTTGGAAATCATCTAACACCAATGGGAACTATATGTTATTGATTAAAAAAATGCATATAAGCAACAGTATAATAAAAGTTTGCATAAAATAATGAAAGGCTGGTACCTCTTCTTTTATCTCTTCCTGACTTGAGAGTTGCTAAATAACAACAGTGTTTCAGATACATCATGTCCTAAAAGCTTATTTCTAGTTCACTTAATTCAGCACAATAAGGATTCAAGGTAAACTTGGGTCCCTAAAAGTATTTTCCCAACCTCTTTACTAATATAAATGGTGATAATTTTAATTCAGAAAACATCAATTTAATAAAAAAAATATTTTCTACTTTTTCTCTTACCGGATGAATTGAGATTCCAAAGTTTAGTGTATTTTCCCATATTATTTAACTTGCCATGGTTGCACTGAAAAAAACACCTTTGCTTTTCATGACTTCTCACTCCTTTTTTTCTTTTCAACATAAAGTCACCTCCTTTCCTACTTTAAACACTGGTACATAATTTATTTTCCCAGAACATGTTTGTGTACTTACAATAATCAGAATATGACTGATGGAGCCGTAAAGGATAGGGAGAAATAATGGCATTAATCTTCATGGAATTCAGGACACTAGGGGAAAGTAAATATAAATACCTTAATAAAGTCTAGAGACATGTGATGGTACAAAGGTTTGTTGTAGCTCAAAAATAAGAAAACAGCCTTTCCAACTGAGATTCTCAGGAAGACTTTACAGAGAAGGTAAAAATTGCCTCAATAGATAAGAATGAGTAGAATCTTAACCAGAAGTGTTTGCAACAGGTATTTATTCTCTATTCATCCTACACATAATGAGGAAATATTAATATGTCAAGAATTGGCGTGATGATTATTATTATATTTTGAAAAAATATTTTTAGAAAATTCCTAGAGTAGAAAGTGAAATTAGGACAACACAGAACCAGCAAGATTCACAGCAATTCACCATGATGGATAAACAGGACAATTTGAGGGTTGATCCTGACAAGAGGGGAGATGTGAGAAGTCAAGAATATGACATGGGATGGAATTAATTTTTAGAACACATTTGAAGAGAATTGCTTCACTTCAATATAAAGTCTTCTTCATAAACGTTCCTAATTTCCAGTACATTAATTCTTATGTTTTCTTTGTTATTCATTTTTTGTATGTAAACTGGATTGACACATTTCATAGAAGATAAAATATGTACAAAATCAGGATCTAATCTTCATAGAAAACTTACAACATTTTCAAGTGAATTTTAAAACATTTGTAGACAGTTTTGACTTGTATAGTTCAGAGAATAGAGGTCTTAACAGCTTATAGCAGACATGTATCTTTAGATGCTTAGAGACAAGCTGAAATCTGAATATGTTTGTGTGTGTGTATGTGGAAAAAAGTTTATATTTTATAATTAAGAACTTCAAAAACAATGATATGTTGTTAATAATAGTAAGTTTTTGATTTTTTGACACAGTTCATGTCCTCATGTGGTAAAAAGTATCAGTAGAAAATAAGTCTTCTATCTAAATAACAAGGAAAGAATTTCAAAAATTTTAATCACCGATACACATAATCATATACTTTTATGTCTGGAAGAGATATTACAAAGGTTATTGTATAATTTTTAAAATGAATGCTAACTCAAAAACATGAATAAGAGGGTAATTTACAATTCTGGAAGGTGCTATGAATCCACATTGTAAAGTAGCCTTCTCGACTATAAACATCGTTATGGCAGATAAAATATTTTTAAGCATTATATCACAGATGCTCTTAAACTCAAGGAAAACTTATCTTGGGAAAGAAACAGGAAAGTACCCTTACACTATGATAAGAATTGGAGATACAAATCAGTTGGTCTTCATTCTGAGCAATGGACAGAGTGGTGGCTGGATTTCAGGTAAACTAGGTGGTGCAGTTCTCACTGATGTTAGGTCAGGGCTTTCCCATACATTCATTCAGGTAAAAAAAAAAAAAAAAAAGGAAAAAAACACTGAATTTACTTTCTGGCAGTATGGATTACATGATTCTGTCTAGCTGAGGTGAAATAAGGATTCAGAGAAATCGCTAAGACCAGACAAATTTAACTGCTTACTGGTTCTGTGACTCAGTTTGCAATATCCTTTACATCACTCACACACAGAATCCTTCAGGACAGGTGTAACAACATATACAGTTTTGCATGGTCTCTTTAACTTTCAAGACACATACAAAGAGAGTGGCAGTTTGCTACCCTAGAAATGCAGTGTCACACCACAATCTTACTTCATCCCTATCACAGTATGAATATTAATTACATTAATATTGATAAATAAATATATGTATGTATAACTTGCATTAATATAGAGATAAACATATACATATTACCTATGTGTACTGCCGTTGTGTTAAAGATTAACATTAAATTGGCATTAATGCTTCACTGAGCCTAAGGATGATTAGAATTTCTGCTTCTGATTTTGACCAAAATTACTCCATTTATGTCAAAACAGACCTATTTAAATAGTATCTTTGTCAACTATTTATTTGCACATTGCCATCTTAAATTTAATTCACAGTTTTCATTGACTCGACATCTTTTTACCCCACCTTCTTATTTCTAATATGAAATATAATTTGTGTAACTGATCACTCCTAACCTAAATATTAGGATTCTCACTATACCAACATTTTTATACAGAACAAAATAGATATAAATATGGCATTTTGTATCAAATTGGCGAAGCCGATATGATATTGAAAGCTCCAATCAAATATTGTTTTAGTGAAAAAAATTAAATATAATAAAATAAAACTAATATTTAAAATTTTTAAGGTAGACAAATAGAAAACAATACTATGCTATACAAATTGAAAATAAAATAAGATTCATGACAATATTGTTACAGATGGTAACTTCTAGCAACATTTTAGTAGGTAAGAAATTAAGCCAATGTAATATTATATGAAAATCAATATACACTGTGCTAAAAGACGACAGCTACAGTATGCTTATGAAATGGAAAAATAAACTGGACAAATTTTAGATCTTTAACACTACATCTATCTCAATGCTTTATTTATTTACACAGTACCTATTCAAATATATGTTTGAAATGAATTGAATTTGAACTTCTCTGCATTCCGTGTAGCATTTTTCAGGAAAATATACTTCATTTTTATATTTTCCTTGTATATTATTTCAACAATTTTGAATTTAGCTTCTACTTTTGGAATACCTCATTTCTTAATTAATAAATTATACATACAAATTGTCAAAAGATTGCTACAGAAAGATGGAGCTACCAATTTATGCACTGAAAATTTTAATGGTACATATAATTTTTAGGGGAATTTATTACTATTATTGTTTCTATAATTTATTTTATGATCTAGTAGTCATAGGCTTTTTGTTTCTTTAAAATCAATAGTTGTCATAAAAATATTTCTTTATTAATTTCTTCTTTACCTAATAGTGGTTGGTTCAGAATCTATGTTTTCTTTAAAATTTCAGTTATTTCTTCATCTTCAAATGATGAATAAACCAAGTGATATATACCCATATAATAGAATACCATTCAGCAATAAAAAGAAATGAAGTACTGACATGTTACAACAATAATCATGAAGACATTATGAGAAATTAAAGATCCTGACTAATTAGATTATGACACATGCTAGAAAATTCAAATATCTGAGTATTAGGAAAGTAAAACTTCTGACCGTGACATAGAAATACAATAACTATTGGTGGACAAAATATATTAATATTGAAGAGTTAATTAGCAAACCTATAACCACAGACAAAATCAAGAAGAAACTATATGATTTCTCACATGAAATCTTAAAAGACCAAACTCATAGAAACATGCCCCAAATTAAAGAATAGAAAAAAGCTCCAGGAAGTGAACTAAACAAAATGGACACAAGAAATCTATCAGATAAAGAGTTCAAAGCACTGGTTATAATAATACTCAATGATCTCAGTGAGAACTTCAACAAAAGCAGGAAACAACAAATGGAGATAGAAAACATAAAAAAAGAACCAATGAGAAATAAAAGAAAAAAATACAATAACTGAAATGAAGAATACCTGAGAGGCAATCAACAGATTGCATCAAGCAGAGGATCAAATCAGTGATTTAGACGATAAGGTAGCAGAATACACCAAATCAGAACAGCAAAAGAAAAAAAGAATCCAAAAATATGAGGATAGTTTAAGGGCCCAGGTACAACATCATGTGTACCAACATTCGCATCATATGTGTACCAGAATGAGAAGAGGGAGAGCAAGGGATTGAAAATATAATTGAAGAAATAATGATGGAAAACTTCCCCAACCTGGTGAAGGAAATAAATATACAGGCCCAGGGAGCACAGAGAGTTCCAAACAAAATTAACCCCAAGAGACCCACACCAAGACATATCATAATTAAAATGTTAAAGGTTAAAGACAAAGAAAAAAAAAAAAAGAAGAAAAGCAGTTAGTTACCTGCAAAGGAGCTCTCATAAAACTATCAAATGATTTCTCGAACAGAACCTGCCAGCCAGAGGGCTAGGCAAGAAATCTTAAAAGTGATGAAAGGCAAGGACCTACAACCAAGATTACTCTACCCAACAGAGCTATCATTTAGAATTGAAGGACAAATAGCTGCCTAGACAAGAAAAAGCTAAAGGAGTTCATCACCACCAAACCAATATTATAAGAAGTTTTAAAGGGACTTCTTTAAGAAGAATAATAAGGAAAAATACATAAAAAATATGAATAATAAAATGGAAATAACTACATATCTATCAGCAGGTACTTTAAATGTAAGTGGATTATATGCTCCAATCAAAAGACACAGTGTGGTTGAATGGATAAGAAAACAAGACTCTTACATATGCTGCCTACAAGAGATTCATTTCAGACTGAAAGACAGAAACAGACTGCAAGTAAAGGGATGGAAATATGTATCTCATGAAAATGGAAACAAACATACAAAAACAAACAAACAAAAATGTAATACTTGTGTAATACTTCTACCAGACAAAATAGGCTTTAAAACAAAAATTACATAACAAGAGACAAAGAAGGACCCAGTAATCCCACTTCTGGGCATTTATCTGAAGAAACCTAAAACACTACTTCTGAAGGGACATACCAGTTCTGACAACAAAGTCCGCAAATTTGTTGCAACAATGTTGCTAACTTTTCTGATATCAGAGGGATTATTCATTATGAATTTGTACCAACTGGACAGACAATTAATCAAGTTTACTATTTGGAAGTGCTGAAAAGTCTGCATGAAAAGTTACATGACCTGAACTTTTCACCAACAATTCATGGCTCTTGCATCACGACAAAGCCCCAGCTCACATGGCACTGTCTGTGAGGGAGTTTTTAGCCAGTAAACAAATCACTGTAATGGAACACCCTCCCTACTCACCTGATCTGCCCCCCCCATGACTTCATTTTTTACCCAAAGATAAAGGAAATATTGAAAGGAAGACATTTTGATGACATCTAGGACAATGAAGGTAATACAATGACAACTTTAATGGCCATTCCACAAAAGGAGTTCCAAAATTGCTTTGAAGGGTGGACTAGGGGCTGTAATCAGTGCATAGCTTCCCAAGGGGAATACTTTGAAGGTGACCATAGTGACATTCAGCAATGAGGTATGTAGCACTTTTTCTAGGATGAGTTCACGAATGAGTTAATTGTTACTCCTCATATGCATCCATATGTTCATTGCAGCATAATTTACAATAGCCAAGATATGGAGGAAACCTGGGTGTCCATCCATGGATGGATGGATGGTAAAGAAGAAGTGGTATGTATACACACACACACAAACACACACACACACACACACACACACACACACACACACACTGGAACATTACTCAGCCTTAAAAAAAGAATGTAATCTCGCCACCTGCAACAAGTGGATGGACCTGGAGGGTATTGTGATGAGTGAGGTAAGTCAGACAGAGAAAAGACAATAGTCTCATGATTTCATTTATTTGTGGAATCTAGATAACATGATAAACAAACAACAACAGAAACAAGCTCATAGATTCAGAGAGCATTTTGATGGTTGCCGGATGGGGGTGGGTGGGTCAAGTGGGAGAAGGTATTAAGAAGAACATTGATAGTTGCAAAATAGTCATGGGGATGTAGAGTATAACATGGGATATATAGTCTGTGGTATTGTAATAACTATGTATGGTATCAGATGGGTACTAGATTTATCAGAGTGATTTCTGCATAAGTTATATAAATGTCTAATCAGTGTGTTGTACACCTGAAACTAATACAATATTATATATCAACTGGAATTGAAAAATAAAAATATTTGAAAAATGTCAAGTTTATTTATTTGAATACTTAAATATGCTTAGTTTTTTTCTATGTCAATTATATCTTAACAAAGTTGTTTGCAACAACAAAAAAAGGGGGATCTATTAAAGATTATCTCTCAACATAAAAACTCTGTCAGGCAGACTGAGAGCCACACGTTTATATTTTTATAAGCCAGTATTAACATATAAGTCACACTGCTTACTGAGGCTAAAAAAAGAGAGTTAGGACAAAGTACCCCCAGTGTTTCTGTTTAGACATAATAAGTGTCCCATTTACTTTCCTCTGACATGAGAATTTTCACATTTTAAAGTTGATGAACGGATGCAGTATCAACCCTTGCAATCTGATTCTTCCAAATATCCATATTTTGTGCTATGTTTTACCTCCTTTCAGTAGGGGATCCTCATTTCTTCTGATTGCAAAAAAAATAATTCTTTAATACAGAGGAATGGAATCACCTATCCTGTTGTCAACTTCAATGTTAGGATAATCTAGCAATCTTAAATTACATACTTTTCAATTAGATATTTTCAAAGGGGTTTTAAAATGTTCTCCTAAAATTCTCTGTGTGACTCTCTGAACAGTTTTTAATGGAGGTAAGTTTACTGAAGAAAAACTTGCTAGACATTTGGATAATTATGATGACTTTGAAGAGCCTATTATTTACTCTGTGTGTCAGTATTTAGTATTGGACAGGAATTTTGTCTGTTCATGTCTTTTTTTTTTTTTCCTATACTGACTAAAATACCAACCAACCAATCCACAATATACAACAGGCTCACCAATATGTTGATAAAAGTATGAAAGAAATTAATGCAGCACCAGAAAATTCACACTGCAGCTACCATCCATGGACATACAAAACAAAACAGTTATTATTATTTTTAAGTTGGGCTAAACATGCACATTGATAATGCCATACAATGAGCCAAAAAAGGGAATACCAAATTAAGGAACTAATAAAATTTAAGAGTGAATTTCTTACCAATTTCTAAATACAATAGATCAGGTCTCTTTTAATTCAACCTGAATTTTCTAATTTACCCTAATTTTTTCAATTTACCATGAAGTTCTCAAATGTGAATAAGCTATGTCAGTTCACGCTATATCCCCATATCCTTTGTCTGTTACAATATCAGATACTGCCATTTAGTAATACTGCTGCAATTAGCCGCTTTACCTATGAAAAGACCAACTCCATGTCCACTTGTGTCTCTTACTGAATATGTTGGAGAGACCTTATGTTTATTCTAACTATTTTTTTGAGAAAAAAAAAGACATTATTTAAGAGTTTTCATTGTTCTTAGATAATACAGTAACATCACAACACAGCTCTTATTTTAAAATATTGTTTATATCGTGTGAACAAATGTAAAAATAATCCAAGTTTTCTTCATCTTCAATTCTGTTCTCCAAAATATTTCTGACCCTCATTCCAGTAGTCAGAATTGGAGGCAAAACCTATGGAATGTACCTAAGCTGTACAATTACAAGATGGCATGACCCTTGTTTTTCAAATGCCTGAGTTGACACTTCTTCATCAAGTGCCTAACAGTTTGCATAGCCTGGAGACAGGAAAGTTAATAAATATTGTGGACATGAAAGAAGAGATGATGCCAAAGCTCAGGTTAAGGCTCTTGTCATAATATCCCTTATACTACACAAAACAGACCAGAAGTGAATGGTTTTCAAATAAAACAAATTGATTATTCACTCCCAAACCATGCTGCTACGTCTAGAACTACTGACTGCCTCACAGAGACAGATTTCAAAGTATTATGCCTGAATAATCATGGGGACATGATTATAACAGAAATTATTATAGGGTATGGGATTCTTTCACATTAAAATGAATAATTACATAATTCACCTAGATATGTTATATTTAGAAAGATACTCAGATATAAAATTGGATTCAACATATAAATATAAAATGGACTTTCTATTCAGCCAAAGAGAAGGAATACTGGAATGATGGAACAGACACGTGGAGTTCCAGCTCAAGCCATAATAACTGGAACTTTAATGAGCATGGCCAACAATTGTTCCATGGGTTGCTATTCTCTCAATGAGCACACTTCTAAAGGTCCTGGCTCTTTATGTACATGCTTAGATGAAGAAGAGGACTAAAATACAAAGTAGGATAAAACCTATATATTGTAGTACAACTGATAAATAGGCAACACTTTCAGGTGATTTTCTTCCCTTATACAAAAATAATAGGCCAGGGTAAAATACAATTAAGGCTTCATCAAAATTATTTGTGTTAAAGCCAAAAATGGGAGGGAATTAGGCTTATTTCTTTGGTTGGACAAAAGGTACATAATTTATTGGATAAGAACTACAGATTGAAGTTTTATTGCTTCTTTCATGTCTTGATTTCTAGGTACTTGACATATAATTTGCCCATATAATTAAATAACATTTTATTTTTTAAATTTAAATGTCTGGAAGAATTATAAATATATGAGTTTTCATATTACGTGAACAGTATAAATTATTCCCTGGAATTATTTGCATTGGATGATGTTGGGAATTTAACTGACTAATCATATATTTGATGATCATTATCTAGTAATACATAGTTATAAATTAAAATTGGTCTAAAACATAGAGTAAGTCAGAGAATAAAAACTTGAATAATTTAGTCTGACTGATCCAATTAATTATTTTCCTACACTGCTATTTTATATCAACATACTGAACGCAATTTTAGTATAGAAAAAATTCTGGATATTTTCACAAATACCTAAATAATTTACATACCTATATATTGAACGTTAATTTTACCTTGGATTAGAAAGGTTATAGATTCCCATATTAACTTCAACACATCTGAAAATGACAATGTATTTCTTGACTTTTATTCAAATGGCACAAAAAAGTTTATAGGCATTATTTGCTAATTTTCACTGGGTTACATCAAGAAAAATTACAATTATTACTTGACATTTTACATAATTTCAGGTTTGCAGCCATCATTTTAACTTCAAAGGTATAACCTATTGAAATTCAATGATGATATCAAGAAGCAGGAGAAGTTGAACAAAATAATTGATTGACCTGAACTGGTCTCAAAAGAGTAAATACTATAGATAAGTTGTTTTTCCAGGGTATGCAAGAAATGGAGATGTATGTAGGACAGAAATGGGCATTCCAGAATCATATAAAGTAAATCAATGTGTCACTAAAACAATATATCTTTCTAAATTTCAATTAGCTCAAGATATTTTTATAAATGGCATGACTTGGATAATAATTTTATTATAACCTAAATAAATGGCAAACTATAGCAATGGTATCAAATTCAATATCCAGGAAAATATATTTTAAATGATATGCAATAAGGGACAAATAGAAAGTTGTCTATTGGGTAGAGAAAACACATCAAGAAGATAAAGCAATAATTAATATATGTGCACCACAATGAATTCTCATCTGATAAAACTGTGGAGAGAAATAAATAAATCAATGGGTTATTACTGCAGATTTTAATATACTGCTCTCAGAAAACAACAAAGCAAGCTGTCAAAAATGAGCAATGATACAGAAGATAAGTTATTTGATGTCTTTACATCCAAACACACTAAGAATACATATTTCAATAAAAATCAATGAAATATTTGAGAAATTAAAAAAATAGATTTAAAAATGTATATAGAAGAATGCACATTATCGATGAGTCAAATCAATTTGAGAAAAATAAATTTAGCCAAGTGCATATAAAACCATACTGTACAGGAAAATACTTAAAAGTGTGGTACTAGTGCAGGGATATGAAAAAATAAAAATCAAATGTGATAAAACCTAGGGCCCAGAAACAGACCCCATTTAAAGACAGAAAACTTATAAAGGAAAAGTTGGCAGTGTAAATGAATAAAGCAAGAATATATCAGCAGACAAGATGGGAAAGATACGATTAATTGTAAAAAATTCAGTTAAATTTCCATCTCATGTTACTTTGAAATAGGAAATCTATATTCATTAAAAAAACAAATGTGAAAGGCAAAACAAACCTGCAGGTGGGTGATGTGCACAAATATCTTTGTGGCCATGTGTGGAAGAACATCTTAAAGAATACCTCAAAATACAATTGGTAAGAGAAGTTGACACATTTGATTATAAGAAATTTATAGATTTACTTTCAATAAAGGATACCTTAGGTAAAATTAACGAATGGTTGACAACAAAGAAGGACATATTTGGGATGTCTAAAACTGACAAGAAACTCTTGCACATAAGCAAATTTAAAAATGGAAACAAATAAGAAAATTGATGAAAATTATGAGTAGGCAATATGCTAAGCAAAAGTAAACACCTAACCAGAGTAAGAAGATGTCAAAGTCAACCAACAATGAAATATAGTTTTATATCCATCAGACTGGCAGAATTTGGAATGTCGGATAATTCCAGGTGTTAGTGAGGAGAAAGGAATCAGGAAAACGATTGCCCTGACTCATTGCTATGGCTTCCCGAAGCCCTGATCAAGACATGAAGAAGATGATTTCAACTGTGATACTAGTGAGTCAGATAAGGAGGAGGATCTCCCTTGCATGTACTCCAACCTTACCCATTAAAAAAAAAAAAAAGCAGTTAAGAGTGGGACCAAGGTATCCATGTCCGCATTGAGGACCAGTGGCTCTATGACCCTGTCAAGGTGAAAGCAAAACAGGAGAGAATTCAAAATTTTATGAGACTCTTGGATACTGGTGCCCAAGGAATAATAACCCCAGGTCCTTGCAACAGTAGGTGTTAACTGGTATCATTGAAATTTTGGGGGAGGAACCCCGGTGACTCACGGTAGACAGGTTTGCGTGTTCTTGTGGATGGGCCCTTTGAGTCATTTTGGGTGCCTGTGATCATGATTCTCACCACTGGGTGCATTATAGGTATTCATATTTTGGTTGCTTGCAACATGGAACATCACCACTGCCTCAGGGAATATGCTCCTGATATTTGAGCCATAAGAATGGCGTGTCCATTCCCTCCTATCATCTCAGTTACTCAATCCTGACAAATTATTCAATGAAAGAAATACTGCATAGCAGACTCAGAAAAGGATGTGACTCTTGATACATGGCTTGCTGCAAGCACTAGAGTTACACACAGCCCAGTTGCAGTTTAACAGCCAGACTTGCCTATAAAAAAAGGCCCAGGAACCTGGACGTTGACAGTGGGCTATGCTAGATTGAATGCCAAGGTGCCACCCTTAGTCCCTTTTGTTCTAAAATTATTGCCATCACCAAGGCAATGGAAACCCACATGGGATACTGGTACACTGTAACTGATGTGGCTAATGCCTTCTTATCAACCCCTTTGCATGATGAAGATGAAGACCAATATGAGTTCATATGGAATGGTCTATGGCATGATTTCACTGTATTTCTGAAGGGAAACTTTAATTCCCCTGCAATATGTCATCAGTGGGTGTAGCTAGATATGCAACCAGTGAAATTACTCCCAGAAGTACTTGCCATCCACTCTACTGATGACTCCATATTTCTGGCCTGACCAAGAAACAAGCTGACCAGGCCCTATATGAAGTCCTAGACATTATGGCACACAAAGGCTGGGCATTCAACCTTGATGGGAACCAGCAGCCCGCTCAACAAGTTCAGTTCCTGGGAGCTAGCTGGGCCAGTAATCATAGAAATATCAAACAAGAATTGCTGTCCTTGGCGGCCCTCAACAACAAGATAGGAGCTCAACAGCTGTAGGTATGAAAACCTTCATATTATCTATGCAAGTTAGTGGCAAACCTGAAGAGAATTGATGTCAGGCTATTTACATCCTTTATACATCTCACTGAGCTTTATCATCTTTAGCTGCAGAAATGATAATGTGTTGCTATAGGGATGATGCCAGAAAATCTATGTAGGTTGCAAATATTTAATGACTATGAACTCATTTTTCTAAAAGCTAGAATATTCTAAACCCAAGTGTTTCCACTGAGGATTGAGGGTATGAAACAAACAATAGATTAATTGTACAACCATAATTATTAACTATCAAGAAGTTTGCTGTGACATATCTTCATCACTAGTTACTGTTTAGATGTTTACATTGAATTTCTTACCCCAAAAGACTGAATGGTATTTCAATTGTGGGATGATATATCTAATGATAATGACATTTAGGTTTAGAATAAGATTCCTAGAACATCCTAAAATGATATAACAAAGTACCTCATTTTAGTTGTGCAAAGTCAACATGTATTTTTTTCTTCTTTTTGTGACATAAGCCGAAGGGATGACTTAGGGAAGTAAACACTGGCCACTTTATACATACATATGCTTTTGTTTCACCATGACAAATAAAGAGAAAGAATGCATTCCTTACACATTCTTCTATTTTCTTTCATAGTATTTTCTGTTGTTACTGAGTTAGATTTTATTTACAAGAATAATTTTCCCTTACTTGTGTCTCCCTCCCTAGTGATTGCAAAGTCAGCTTTGGCTGATGAGAATAACGAGGAGAAAGATTTTCCCTATCTACTCTCTGTGTTTATTGCTCACTGTGTTTTTCCTATTAATTGCTTAGTTTTTCTCAGTGTCAGTTGTACTGATGCTAAAAAGATATCATAGTTTTATATTGTCTCTAAATCAAATTAGTGGAGTAGTATGTTTTATTTCCCATATCTAATCACATGTATAAGATTTGTTTTATTTTCTATTTTAGCTCATTCAAGACAGTGCATCAAATCCGTGGTTATTTTATCCTTATTTATAAAATGTAGTTATTATTGTCATGTTTCCTTTTTGTCTAACAATTAAATAGCTATTTTTGACATAAGTAAAATATATGTAGCACTTATGTGTGAAGCATTTTTGATATTATGCTTAATTTTTAGAAATCTCTAACGAGCTAAGTATGTTATTGTCATCAAAATTTATGTGAGAAGGAAACTTAGATTTAAATAAATAAATACAAGTCAGTGCCTACAAAACTAACTGAATGGCTGAACAAGTCTTTGATCCAGGCTGATTTATTTTAAGCTGTAAATTTTAACCAATGTGCTCTTGGCCTCTCAATATGGCAAATATGACTTAGTGATTACTCAAGTAGAAGACATTTATAAATAGGCTATTTCAGTTATTGCTCATAATAGCATACTACAGTTAACTCTATCTAGTTATTTTAAGTTCTCCAAGTAACACAAGTTGTGGGAAATATGAAATGATACAATATTAAATTTACAATGAATAAATTTCAAATCTGTGCAACATTGCTTACTGATTTTCAAATTAGATGGGGGCAATATCCAATATCTTACATGTCGTATTCAGTTTTAAATCACAAATATTTCAAAACATGGAGAAATATAAGTAGATAGTATGGTCAAAGCCTGAGCAGGATGAAAATAGCAAGTTGTAGTGGTTTAGAAACCCAGCCTGCCTATACTCAATCTGTGGCTCTCTGTGGCTTAGTTTCCTAATTTGTAAAGTGAGGAGGGTATATAGTACCTGCCTGCCTCACAGAGTCTAGATAGTATTAAATTAGCCAATACATGCAAAACTTTTAGACAATTCTCACATATATATGCTTAAGGTAAAAAGTCAGTGAACATACAATGATTTTTCATAAATCCTTCCACTTTATAAAATTATAAAATACTTACATGATATATATATATATATATATATATATATATATATATATATATATATATGTATATATATGTGTGTGTGTGTATGTGTGTGTTTATATACATATATACATATATACACACATATATGTGTATACATGTGTGTATATATGTGTGTGTACATATGTGTATGTGTATATATGTATATATGTGTGTGTATATATATATATCATGTTCACTTGACTTTTTACCTTAAGCAAAAGGTAGCGATTGCTCAGCCTTGTTTCTAATAATTCAACAATTTTCTCACTTAATAGTGATTTTAACTCTTTCTCTGATATCGAACTCCTACATTCATTCACTATAATTTTACTCCAACAATGAGCTCATTAACTCCAGAAAGCTAATTAGCATCAAGTTTTGTAATCCTCCTCATTACTACAAGAGTTCTTGTTCCATAAGTGCAGAAGCCAAACCACCAGCAGCCTAGGATTTTGTTCATAATGCCACCTCACATTCAGTCTCCGATTGGGAGAACACTCAGCTGCCACAACACTGTACTACAACCTCTGCCTCCATCTTTTTTTCCTCTCATGCGATCTCTAGCTCCTGGGAGAAGCTGAAATTCTTCAATGAAGCATTAGATAGTTTTCCCTCAGAGAATATTGGGAGAAGTTGTATTCCTGTTACAGTCTTCAATGGCACCCTGGGTATCCAGCCCACCCCAGCTCCCCATTTCAGGGATAGGGGTAGAAGAATAATGAAGAGAAATGCCTGAAGTTACAGAATTTTTCTCTACTGATAAAGTTTAATCACATACTTTCCCAAAGGGTTAGCTGAAAAGAGCAACTCATTTGTCTCCCTACAAGTATTAAACAAGAATGTTAACTCTCATAATATGACTACAGAGGAGAAAAGAAACACAGCAGAAAACAATCTGAATCTACAAAGAGCTTCTAATATTGGAGTATCTTATCCCTGAAAGAAGACCTACAGGAGATAAAAATCATATTTTCCAGTTTCCTACAATCAGCTCTGGGAACAATTGTTGGACTCTGAATAGTATAATTAGTGAATCATTTCTACAGTCCTTTTCAGGGCAGAAATTCAAATTTCTGCTCACAGTTCATATTTCTAGGTTACAACCAATTAATTAAACCTAAATGTTCTGCTTATCAAAATTATCTTTAAATTTGTTGATTTATGACTTTATCAAAATATAAGTCTGTACGTCCAAGAGATAAATCAGTTGTAAACTCTGAGGGAGCAAAATATCCCTTTTTATTTGACAAATCTTGTATAATTATGTGAAATTTACAAAGAAGGTGATGATTTAAAAAAATGGACTTTATACACATACATAATCCAAATGTTAATTCTGTCTTTGCAATCCCCTTTAGCACTGACAATGTCTGAATTTTAAGCACAAACATCTTGGAATCTGACCTGAACCACAAATTTTGAATGTGATATCCCATGAATAATTTATAGATGGTCTATTCAGAAGTTGCCATGCATACGAAAATAAATGAGAAATAAATAAGTTGTGAATGTATAACAAGCCACAATTTAAAACCATAGGCTAAAAGCTGTAGATCCATTTAAGTAACACCCAGGCATACAGACATTTTTTTCTAGAGACAGAAAATACATAGAAGTTTAATATTAATATAAATGCCTTTTAATTATTGTAAATAATACTTTATAGCCTCTGCTCAAGGAAGTGTTTTATATTCCAAATGCCAAGGCTGCAAAGTAGGAATTATATTGTTGATAGGGCTAGGAAAATTTATTTAATGCCTATATGTTTCAATTTTATCACTTGTGAATGAAAATAGTGATGAATTCTATATGACAGTGATAGCATGAAGATTACATGATTTAAGGAATGATAAAGGACTTTAAGACCCGCAGAGGACCATAAAATTAAAAAAAAAAATGAATACATGATCTGAATTAAACTTTTAATTTACAAATGGGGAAACTGAAGCACTGGTAGCTTTCTTTACTTTTTTCAAAGTCACAATACTAATAAGTGCTACAGATAGGATAAAATTAACCTCTCTGAAAGCCAGTGCCCTCTAAAATCTTTTTGTACACTATCATTACTCATTGATTTATTTTAGAGAATTAGATTAATTCAAATATATAACATATAAGTTGTTTAGTTCAATTGATATATAATATTTTTAAAATGTCAGTTCTCCAGCTAAATTGGGGACTGTCAAAGTAGAAAACTAATGAAAACATGATTTATTTATTTATTTATGTATTTATTTATCTACTTTCCAAAAAGAAAATATTTATCCCCAGTACATTTGACAAACATTTCCTTTAAATTTACTTGCAAGTTCCTAGTGTATGAATACGTTGGTCATTCGAGTCTACAAAGGAAATATTTTGAACAAGTTTACTCTAAGTTTCCTTGTTTCCATCCTGGCTGAAATAGATGCTACTGGCATGGCAGACCAGACTTTTGAATTATAATTATTCAGTTGTCCGGTTGCTCTCTATAAACCTGATTGATTCAGATTTAGATGTAGATTCTGACTGACTACACCAAACTCTAGGAGGGAATCTATACTGAAAAATTACAGTTTAATCTAGTTCACTCCAGTGGGAACTGGCATTGTTATAGATATTTCTGTTCTTGGAGCTATTCAGCTTCATCTAAACCTTGTATTCACAATATCGGTCAGGTGAAAAATCTTCATGTCTGAAAACTTTTATGCCTCTGAGGAAAGGGAATAGATAAAATATAAACTCACAAGAATAATTTGAAACAGAGAGGATCATTATCTAAGGCTTTCTTCAAAATGGCAAGAAACTTTACAAAAAGAGATAAAGTAGAAATAATTTGAACACTGACTGATAGTTCCATCAATACTCATGTGGATTGATGTATTGCTTGTCCAAATGTTGTTTTATTTGCTGACAAGAGTCTTTAATGGACGTTAAACATTTATAAAAGAAAAGGCAATATATGGAATATGTCTAGTTGTGCATCACATTATTGTTATTTACTTTGAGATAAAATATATTCTATCAAGATTTTTTTAAAATATGAAATAAATTAACATAAGTCAAAAGACAAAATGACATAAAAACGTACATGTTGAAAGGTCTTGCCCCAACTCTGTCCTGACACCTACTGGTCCCTCCTATAAAAATCAATTTTAAATACATTTTTAACAAAACCAACCTAACTTAGTGTTAATATGGATACATTTTCATTATATTACCTCTTCACTGTATATGTTAGTATATAATGTACATTCTTTTGTAATAAGCTTTTTGTAATCAGTATATAATGGACTACTTTTAATCAGCACACAGATAGCTCCCTATTTTTATTTTTTAGGATGCAGAGTTTTCCATTGTGTAAGTACAATATATTTTATTTAACAAATTTTCTATTACTTCATCATGGATTGTTTCCATGGATTATAAATGATGTTGCAATGAAGAGATCTATGTATAGATAATTATGTACATGTGCAATTATATTTTCAGGATATATTGCTAGAAGTGGATTGGTGATTTGATGTGCAAATGCATATGTAATATTGGTGGCAATTTTTAAGTTTGTTTCCATATGGTTGTTTCACGTGTCCTCAAAATAGTAAAATATAAGAATAACTATTTTCTTATAGCCTGGTCAGCAGAATCTATAATTTTTATTTTGATATTTATCACAACACTCATGTCTTATTTTTAATCTATTTCTCTAATAAGAGAGAGAAACAGCTATCTTTTTGAGCATTTATAATTGTGATGACAGTCTTGCCAAAAAAAAGTCTCAGGAGTATCTATCTTTTCCCAATTTGACTGTTTGTTTGTCGCTAGTCTCAAAAGGCCTTTTTCTTACCATAAAGCTCTGTCCTTGTTTTGGCTGGCTACCCAAGAAAAATTTCCCTGGATATGGGTGTTAAATTTAAGTATGCATAAGAATAATTTGTGTATCTCAATATGTGTAGATTCCTAGTGTCTACATACCAATTAATCGACCAAGAGACTAGGAATCTTATTTTTCTACAAGAGGTCCAGATGATTAATTTGCGCCTTGTCCATGGACTATATCTTGAGAAATACAAAGTTTTGAGCAATAATTATATTAGCTTTTTGTTATTTAATAATGTAGAATGTTGTTTATTTTTAATTATTGTTAAATGAAAGGTTTGAGGGTTGTTTCCCTATACACAAAATTCCATAAAACAGTGTGGCACAAATGACATTGTTCTCAGTTAATTTACCCATAGAAGTAGATTAAATAGGCAAAACTTGTATTGACGTTATAAGAGTCAAGGCATCCCACAATCACTTTTATTGCTGATGTTTTTTACCTTGTACTGATAACACCTTTTTCCCTTTCTTTTTCTTTTTTTGTTTTCCTTTTTAGTAATTGTCTTCTAAAGATCAATCTAAATCTTAATTATGTCTCCACCTCTATTTAGTACTAGTGATTAGGTACTTAGCCTAGATCAATATGACGTGCTGGAGATTTAATTTATTTTGTCACAGCAGATTCCAGATTATACAATGTGACCTTTGCGGTTAGTTCTGTCTGATGATGACAGATTTTTGGATAATATTATTGAAGAGTTATATATTTGGGATTATAGATAGTATGGTGTAATCTGTGTGCAGAGCCAGTACTTCACAAAAGCAAGTTGTCTGAGTAATTTAAATCTGTCACAAGTAGTCAATTCAGTGGTATAGTAAAAAAGACCCCAAGCATACTTAAAGAAATGTAAAGATCCCAAGTGCACTTTGGTCTTTATATTGTCTTGAGCACAATATAGCCCATCGCTCTTATTAGTCTAGTACCCACCTGGCACTGCACATAGTTGCTACAACATTATTAAATATATTCTCTATGCTTTACTTTACTTCCCATTGACTATTTTGTAACTACCAATTAGGATTTTTTAATTCTTTCACCTTTTCACCGAGCTCCCCAACTCACCCCATTCCCTGACAACCATCAGTTTGTTCTCTGTATCTATGAGTCTGTTTCAGTTTTGTTTGTTTATTTATTTTGTTCTTTGGATTTCACATATAAATGACATCATATGGTATCAGTCTTTCTCAGTCTGACTTATTTAATTTAGCATAATGCCCTCTATGTCCATCCATGTTGTCACAAATGGTAAGATTTCATTCTTTTTTTTATTGCCAAGTAATAAGTTTCTAACCACTATGCTGTACACCTGAAACTAATATGAAATAATATTGAATGTCAACTGTAACTGAAAAAATAATTAAAAAATAAACTTATCTGAAACAAAACAAACAAAAAAGAATGTATTATAGAGTGTTTCGACCATAGTAATCATTTTCCATTCATATGTAATCCAAATCGATGTAAAGAAATAAAACATAAGCCAGTATACTGGTCAAGCAGAAAGAACTTACCTTGCAATGAAGAAGAGAAAAAAGAGAAAGCCATCAATATTGAGTACTTTTTAATGGGTCGGGAAGTGTATTAGGTGCTTTACTACCATAGTCATTAACTTCAAGAAGAACTTCACAGGTTATTACACTTAAGATTTCAATATGTGAATTAGCAAGCATACAGAACTTTTAAGTGGCTTAGTTTGGATTTGAGTGAAAGCCCAAAGTCTACGCTTTTAAAATATTTTCAATGTTAATTCTTATTTTTATTACCACTTTTGGAAAGTAATTTTTGATTGATAATTTTTATATAAAAGTATTCTAAAAGATGTTTTAATTTCACAAGTTTTCAACACAACAATATCACCTCCCGCCTGAATGTTCAAAGACTCAAACTATCTGTGTTCCCTCCCTCGAGAACATGCCGAATTGTAATCACAATGTCTGTCAAATTTACAATGAGAAACGCAAATCCTTAGTTAGATGAAATGTATTGTAAAGTTCTTAGAGCATTTTTATCTCCAGGAAATTTAATAGGAACCTACCAAATATTTATTAGATTGTGAGGTGGGCTTGAAATCAGAACAAATATATTTACAAAGAATTTCTCAGCGAAACTGGATAAAGCCTTCTCACCCACTTGCATGCTCATCTTTCTCTCTCATCATTAGAGGACATTTGGTTTTTTGGGAGATTCTTCATAGTTGTAATTGAAATATCTCACATGTCCTCTCATAATCACATAGACAATATCAAATGGTATAAATACCAAGCAAGGAAATAATGGGCACAGAATTCAGAATAGAGATAGCAATGGTTGGGGCATGAAAAGGAAGATACATAGAAGTTTCAATTCTAAGTTATTGTCATTGTTCTAATATTCAGATATACATTACTTTTTACTGGGATAGATTTCAGAGAGAGAGAGAGACTTTCATGAAGCAATGATAAATGTGAGTAGGATTAATCCTATATTGAGATCTTAAAATTCATTAAAAATAAGAATCGTAAAGAAAAATCTATTAAGTAATATTTAGCTAACAAAGTCAGTTGTGATATAATCTTTGAATGAGGTTACTGCCAGAACATCATAATTGAAATTTGTGCTTTCCAAAATTACTTAACAACCATTAATATGTAACCTCTTATTTATTTCACAGATTTCTAATAATTTTTTGTGGTGTCAGATTTGCCTAATTTATTTATTTATTTATTTTTTTGCAGGATTATATAATGTGTCTCTAAGTTCTTGGCAAAAGAGTATATCTAAGTATCACCAGCAAATACTCTCTAAATATGTCAGTTGGAAGAAAAATAAAACTGGTCAATAATAAAAACAGAAAAAAAAGTGTCAGAAAAGAAAATAATGCTAGCGTTTTTTTAAAAAGTGTAATAAGAAGATATATGACTGCTCTAGCCCTAAAGATAACTCTATTTCTACCGAGGAGATACATGCATCAGACTATCAGAATTATTATTATTAAAAATTCTCCTCTTACTCAGAGTTCATGGCTACAAAGTAATTCTTGAAAAATGTGTCAGTTTTTCATGCAAATCCATCTCAGTGGAGGAAATATGTTAATCAGACAAGAAATAAGTTGCATTTTCCACTACAGAATAGTAAATTGATATTTGAACTTATATATCAGCTTTTGAAGCTCTGTTAAGTCAGCCTACCTCTGAGAAACAGACACATCCAGTGTGCTGGCAAGAGCTGATTTCTGCTTCAAGCCTGCATACTAGATTGGGGACATTTTGCAGGAGTAAAGCTTGTCCTGTGATGCCTCTTGGTCGACAGCCCACTAACTTCTCCCAATGACACTGTGACTTCCCTTGCTCTTCCTATTCACACTTCAACAGGTTCTACTTGATTGAAGTGCCCCCTCAAGCCTGCTCACATAGAGATAACTGTCTTAATTAGAGTTCTCAGTATGTGACTGAAAACCTTCTGTGAAGACACTAATCACAAACCTGCAAAGAAAAAGGGAATCAGATAATGTCTACTTTACACCACTGACTTTCTCTGAGTCTCCTCTTTTCTCCTCTCCCTCTGTCTTCTTCTTTCATTTTACCTATCTGTCTGCTCTATATAATTTCTAATTCAGATCTTGCTTCACCTTAAACTTGAAAGAGGTTATAGCAAAGCACATGTGAAAGAATAAACACTGCAGATTCAATTGTGGCCTCAGCATTTTATAGTGCTTGAATTAGGGAAGATTAATTGTTAGTTACTTGTTTTGTTATTAGTTACTCATAAAGTAAGGCTTTTCCACATATGAAAAATACTCAACATTTTGAGTGAATTGGCAAAACTACTCAGCTAGTTTATAACAAACACCTTGACAAATAAGGAAAATGAATGCATGGTGATAATTGATTTAATGAGTCATTTGTAAGGAGTAGCAAACATATTCACAAATTGATATTTTACTTTTTGTGCCTACATGAATTTGTTTACAGTGCATATGGCAGAAATATTCAGTTTTATACATATTTCTCATTTTACACAATAATCAATGTGTATGTGTGTGTACATATGTGATTTTTATTTATCTTCAATCAGCTGCAGTCAAACAAGGTAATGCTCTGCCTTCTTATTTCAGCTCTTTGTAAACTCTGCATGGTACGTTTAGTGCCATATTTTGTTTGTGTGTGTGATTTTTGCTATTTAAAATGGACCCCATGCATATAGCTGAAGTGTTGTCTAATGGTCTTTGAGCTCAAGAAAGCTGTGATGTGTCTTATGGAGAAAAATGTGTGTTAGATAAGCTTCATTCATGCATGAGTCATAGTACTGTTGTTCATGAGTTTAGTGTTTTCATATATATTAATATATATTATAATATGTAATATATATTACATACATAGTATGTAATATAAATTTGTATATATATATGCATATATATATATATATATATATATATATATATATATATATATACACATAATATAATAAGGTTCCCAGGAAGATCACCCTATATTCACTTAGGAGCACCAGTTCATTATTTACTAACTTAGTGTTTGCAGAAACTTCATAGAAGTTTTTTGTTTGTTTGTTTGCTACGTGAAAAACAAAAATCATCTGTATATACACATAAACATGTTTCACACACATAAGTGTGTTTGTATGAACTCAAAAGTTTAATGACACTGTAATTGGAGAGATTTTATTCATACCGAAATGCTTGGCTGTCTTCTACATAAGTACTTTGTATTTTTAAAATAAATTTTGTATTTATTTGAATACATTATTCAATTAACAATAGATTATTTCATTGATACAGAGTAGATAGGGTGATAAAATATAGCAACTATTTGCTTTAGACATTGTTTTATGGACATTGCTTTACTGCAGCTCTCCTCACTGTTCCACTTACTGAAAACCTCCCTCTTCTCAGCTTTGTATATCTCTTCCTTCTGGCCACAGTTTATTGAACAGAAAGAGGACTTCTGACTCAAGAAAGGCCAAAAGAAACTGATACTTATAATTCAACTGAATCACATAGATTGTGAAGACTAAAATGAAGTGTTTGGACTTGTTAATATCTCCAGAATGCCTTAAGTTTAGAACTATACTTAGTGTGGTCAAGCTTATTGCAGTCTTCATTCTTCAATTAACGAGAAATTTTTCTACACATTTATATTAAAAATTATTAGAATAACCAGTTATTCTAATGCACACAGAGTTGTGCTCTTGGAACAAAAGTGCCTGACTGAAATAAGCACTGTATTCCATCAAGAAATATGGCTTTGCATCAGACTTCATTAAATCAATAATAGTCTTAACAAAAATTGGGTCTTGCACCACGTGGTATTTAAATGCTAATAAAGTTGCTTCTGAATTTCTCATGCAAAGTTTTGGTTTAGAAGACATTAGACATTTACCCTTTTGATAATTCGCGATTTAAGGAAATGTAAAACAAATATGTAATTATGAAACAGGGATTAAAAACTTTGATTTTCACAGGATAACTCCTTTAGACTACCTAGGCGGCAGCATTGTTAATATGAATTGGAAAGAGAAACTCCCTTACTTATGTCAAAATATTGATGTTGGCAGTAAGTTAAATAAGGACAATATGATATAATTACAGAATTTAAGAATTTACTTGGCGTTCTCAGATGCTCCATTTTGGAGAAAATATGACAATGTAATCAATGAGAATCTTTGGCTTGTTCATATATCCATCTTGCTCATTATAAAAAGGCAATTATGTGTAATGGGAAAAAAGTAAATACAAGTTGGTCCAGATATTTAGACATGGATTTAATACATAAACACGTCACCCACAGGCAAGTTATTCAACTCGGATAAAACATTTTGTTTGCACTTTGTAGCAAATAGAGCGAGATATTTCATATAACGCACTGGTCTTTCATTCATTTATAACCACCCTTCCAATTTTCAGACGGACAATTGAATAGCCAGAATAAATACATTTTTAAACCTCTTGTTTTAAAAGGATTCATTATATTAGTAAGTTCAGGCTGATAAGATATAAGTAGAAATATTGTATTGCAGGCGAAGTCTTGAAAAGATCTAGCATACATACTTTTCTCATTCATATTTTTCTCTTTATTGCTACCTGAAATTCAAAATTAGGTCCTGGGGTCTATATTAGCTGCTAAACTGTGCTGTTTAGATCCCGTTTTTTAGGAGTTATTCTCCAGTAATCTAGGAATGTTGCCCTTTTGGTGGGACTTATTTACCTGGGCCAAGATCCCATCATATTTTCATAGCAGCTTGTGTCCAGTGAGAGATCGGACAATGTGGTAGGATGGTACAATCTGTTGATGTCTCTGGACAACTCTGCAAGGCCATCACAGCTACTGAGCTCTCTGTAGTGTCAGGAGAAACCTTGACAGTAACACATCACAGTATCTGTAACAACATCACAGACCCACTTTCCTTTGGTGCATTACTGCTTCCTCCCCTTCCTACCAAGCTTAGACTCCAAGGGTAATCTCTGATACATTTCCTGCACACAGATCTTGATCTCTGACTTAATTCCAGGAAAATCTAACTAAAAGAAGGTAACTTTGAGAATGATGTAAAACCTCAAACTGAAAAAAAGTGGCCAGAATTGCTAAGGACTTCATGCAGTAAAAATATCATAGCAGTCCTAGAAGAACCACATCGATGTTGTTTATATCTCTGTTATTATAAAGCTCTATTACTCATAGGTAAACTTAATCCTATGACATTTAATAATCATCTAACACATTGTTTTAAAATATCACAAGATCTAACATTTCTAATTTATATAACACAGTATTTGGGATATAGGGATTTCTCAAAAAGATTCCATTCTTCCTATATCTTTATATCCCTTCTTATATTATTATACATCAAATAAATATTAAAATATTGATTGAAATATATAACATTCTTGGTTTTAAAATAACCCTGAATAATTTAAAAAGATTTATTTTTACTTGAAATTGTATCTATCATTCATTTATAAATATGAAATAAATTTATTTGTAAATATTTAATTCTTAATAAAATGTAAAAAAATGCAAGGACTTAGATTGTAATCCAAAAGTGGATTGAAAATAACCTAAGGAGTAATTTCAACTTGATTTTAAACTATGGCTATGACATTTATGAATTGTGTGACCCCTGACAAATGACCTAAGCTCTAAATTCCTATTTTTTTCTAAAATAAGTAAAAAAAAATATTTAC